>NC_140166.1:144482925-144578563 GCF_963971535.1 Notolepis coatsorum | reverse complement strand
TAAGCGTTATACGGCATTTGGGACTAGTATATTTTCTGGAAGGCTAGATATAGGTCTAATAGCTGCTAACGTTATATCCAATGGCATTTCCGTTTTACAGATGCTACAGAAATAACTCAAACTGCATATGATCGGGACGATCCCAAAGCATGTATGCATGAAAGGGGCGGTCGGGGGACGTCGTTTATTATTATTGATTACCAATAACCGTGTTCGTCTAACTAGCCACATAGGCCGATCGCCTGGATGGCTATCAAAACAATGCCCGATCTGGCTGTAATTTACGTGAAAAATATCTTACCGTGGTCCGGGTTGATCCCCCTGAGCATTTCCCCATTATCGATCTCCATCTGGTAGATCGATATGTCCATTGGCTGATGATAAATCCCCTTATTGCATGGTGAAATCTGCGATCCGAAACGTAATCCAAGCTACATGCTGCACATCCAGAATCCTGCTACTGAAATCTCCATTGAAAAAAAAAAAAAAAAAGACTGATCCGTTCAGCCACAGGGCACACTGCATTAGCGCAATAGCGCCCCTAAGAGGATCTGGCCGGTATTGCACCTTCTCGAATTCATAGAGTAGGGTAAATCTGCAGTGCCGCTCGGCGACCTTGAATAGGTTATTAAAATGGGATAAAAGCAATAACAACTCCCCACGGATATATCCGTGCCTCTGTCCACAACCGGTGGAATCGAAACACCTGCTATCAGAAGAATAGACAGTCAGAAAAAAAGTTTTTACTTTAACTTTTTATTACTTAAGTACAATTAAAAGTAGAAACTTTTTTACTTTTAATCAAGTGTGTTTTTAGCCAGATACTCTGACTTTTACTTGAGTAAGATTTTGAGACGGTACCTGTTACGAAGGATCAGATTAAACCGAATATATATATTTATTTATGGATATATATTGAATAGTATTTGTATGTCGTTTGATATCCCTTGTATATTCCTTGTACATATGCATGGAATATCCCTTTAGCCTACTATAGCCCATAATAGTTCATTCTCTTATTGGACAAAGGACCAGGCGCCAGGGGACCAGCCCCTGGCGTCAAGTTCAAAGGTACCGACGAGACATGTCCGTACTAGCCCCGGCTCCGCTCAGGGATACGGCTACCGAAATGAGAGTGGCACTATTTGTTCACCGTGCATATAAATATGGCGCAAGTAAATGTAGAAGTCCCTTACCCTTCTTCCCAACTTAGTAACAGAACGTGAAGCCTCACCCACGATACGACGTGCGGTGAAGTATGGCCTGTTTGGCCTTAGAATAGCATTGAGACCTCGTGCGAATTAATAACTGAATTGTCAGAGTTTGGCACTGTACCGTCGAGTGCGACGTATTTCTATCAAGTAATAATAGTCTATCATGTATGGTGCATCGTGCGGTTAGAGTTCTAAAGTGACCAGCATCTCCAACGCTTCCTCGTGTTATCTAGAGTCTTATCCAGGTTGGGCCGACCACATGGCGCTTTCATCCGAGGAGATCTAGGCGAGGACCGAGGGACATGTACACTGGATTACCTACCCGACGACTGCTGAGCCCTATGCGGCTGGAATATATATTTGCTTTGGTACTGTGATTTGTGGAGCGGATAATCGCCGACGCCTGTGAGTGTTGGATTTACCCCCGAGAGGAGTCAAGTTGAGTCGACGCTCAGAGAGACTGAGGTCGCCTAGCTTCTTCTTCATTGTGGAGCTACAGCCTACAAGAGAACCAAGGTGTATTCATCTGTTTTCTGTACTTGAAGTCTCCATAGATATCGTTGACCAGACGGTCTACTACCGACGGCTCTCCTACCCCCCCTACCGGCTTACAACCGGGAGGACCCCCTCCAGAACATCCCGCTATATCATTAAGTGTACCATAGATATAATTCCCTAAGAGCCAGGTTGTATACTTGCTTCCTGCGTAACCAGAGATTGGACATTCAGTGTTGATTTGCCCACGAGTACTCATTTGCCTTACAAGTGCATTCAAATGATAAATGTAAGATAAATATTCTATGTACCCTTTGCTCCATTAAATATTTGATTATTACCTTTGACTGGAACCGATTTCATTGTGGAAAGTGTTCATCATATTTAGATATCGTGTACTGTATGGCCAGTAGTTAAAGTACATAAAGCGGTAGTGGTTTAATGATACCATACTTATCAATACAGTCAGGGAATTGTACCCCTCAGTTACAATTGGTCCTTCGAGCCGGAGGGTAATTAGTGTAATATTAATATAGTGGTATTAATATTGAAATGGCCTATGATGAACACTCCACGAAACGGTCCTCCTAAAGTAGAACGCCCGCAGCGTAGACGGCAGCCACCTCAGTACTTAGAGGATTACGCTGCCAGTATACTACCTAGCCTTCTACAAACCGTAAACGCGGTAAAAGTAGAAAGTAAAATTATGTCCGACCCTATCAACCAGGATAACCCGACCACAGAGGCCCTAGTGGGTTCTAATGTAACTGACCAAGCTCACGGTGGGGACCAGGAGGGAACTGACACGACTTTACCCCCCGCCAAGACCGAAGAAGTAGTCCCCGGAGAGCTCCGGGAGGAAGACAACCCTCCAGAGATGGAACTCTGCACGGAACAAGATGAGGAGAGCGCCGAGGAGATAGAGCTCCAGGACTCCCCGCAGGAGAACGCATCCCCAACGAGTACTGCCAGGAGCGGATCACCTCAACCAGCGTCTTCCCCCAGCGAGGCGGACAAGATGCTGGCACAGGCGTTCCTCGCCAGCCTAGCAGCCTCCACAGAGCGCGATCGGCTCCAAGCACAGACGCTTAGTGAGCGCGAACATTCTTCCATGGAAAGAGAACGCATTCAAGCGCAGCAACGGAGCGACGAAGAGCGTATACGTCTGGAGATGAGACGCCTTCAGACGGAAGAGAATATGGCAAGAGACCGGGCCGACACCCAGCGTGCCGCTGCCGGTGCCCAAAGAGAAGCAGATCTCACCAAGCGCGAAGCCGAGCGCGACAGACTACAAGCGCAGCTAATGGAGCAGCTGATCGCCAGGGCAACACCCCCTCCCTCCACAAGGGGTTCCAGGGCCTCGTCAAGACACGGGTCAAGGGCACCCTCCCCTAACCGATCAAGCGACCCTGAACTCGACCACCAGAGAGAGCCTATACCCCCCTCCGAACCCCTTCCCCGACCGGTCCCAGTGAGACCCAGCTACAAGGAAGGAACGGCGTACACCGCAGAGAGGCTAAATAGACGACTACAGGATCTAGATGACCTGACAGAGGAAGAAGAGGGAGAGGAGGAGAGTCAAGCCCGACAGCAGCACAGTACTCCACAGGACCAGGAGGTCCAGTACAGCCCAGGCTATACCCCCGCGGCTCTGCGCTACGGACCCCCGACTCTATTCACGGGTGAGCATGACGCACGACCAGTCCCGAGGAATAGCACCTGGACCAGCGGGCCATGGTACCCTGCCGGTACCAGCCCACCGAGAGGCGTAAGAGGAGACTCGCCTAGGAGGCCTCTCTTCCAACGCTCACCGATGTGCCAGCCATCCACGGCGTCATACATTGGCACACCGACGTTTCCAGACTTCACCCATGAGAACCGAGCACAGTACACGGAGCTACGGATGTGCTTAGAGACAATGATGGTGGATGTAGCTGATGAACGCCACAAGTATGCTATCCTATTGAAGCACCTGAAAGTGCCCAGAGCGCACAACATAGCGCTAGCTTATGCCACCTCTACGACCCCATACACCGCGGCTCTAGCAGCACTAGACCAAAGATATGGACGTATATGGCATTACGTAATACAAGAGATAAGGCATATTGACCGCCTACCCCCAGCAACAGACAATCGCTCACTAGACGACCTGTCTATCAAAGTACAATCCCTGGTAGGGATGCTGGGGGCGCAACGAGAAAAGGGTATGCACAAACTATACGCAAACTCGAATGTCGAGAGGATTTTAGAGAAGCTGCCGCCCGCCCGACAGGAGCGCTTCAGGCGGCAAAGAGACCACCGTGATCCTAACGGTCCTGAGCCATCCCTCCTAGACCTAGCCGACTTCCTGGCGAGAGAAGTCAGCAGCCTACGGTTGGATACGTTCGTGCGGAGCACACCAAGCTCCAGAGAGGGACCTAGGAGAGCAAACGATGGCCGAAGATTGGTGACTGTCATGCACCAATCAGAATCAGTACCGAGCAGCAAGAACCACAGTACCCCCTCGATGAAAGAGAAGTGGAAGATGGTGTGCCCGTACTGCGAAAAGGAACACTGGTTGTCACAATGTGACCTGTTCAAGAAGATGACCGCTGAAGAAGTGAGTCACTGGATAAAGTCCAACAGGCGCTGTTACCGATGTGCGCGCAGTCACATGGCAGCCGAGTGCCGCCTAAAGAAGAGGTGTAGTCGGTGTGACGGAGCCCACCTAGATGTCCTACACGACAGTAACAGAAGAAAGCCTGCACCATCCAGCAGCACAAAGGCAAGTGTTATGTACATTGACCCCGCTAGCAGCGGGGGCGCCCAGGTGCTCTTAAAGGTGGTCCGCGTAACACTGAGTTACCAAGATAAGGTCATGGACACTTACGCCGTCCTTGATGACGGGTCAGAGAAGACCCTTCTCCTCGCGTCCGCTGCGGCCCAGCTGGGGCTGCGGGGGAGCGAAAACCAGATGACGATTCGGACAATAAGAAGAGATCTAAAGACGATAAAGGGCGAGAATGTCTCCTTCACTATCGCAGCAAGCGGGCAGCCAGAGAGACGGTATAGGATTACTAATGCTTTCACCAGCCAAGAAATAGGACTATCGCAGTACACCTACCCCATCGCCAAGCTGATGGATAAATATGTGCACCTGCGTCAACTACCTATCCCGCTCATAGACGGTGCCACCCCGACCCTGCTGATAGGCTCCGACCATGCAGACCTCATAGTCCCGATAGACCGGGTCCATACAGGACCCAGAGGTTGTCCTGCAGCAGTCGAGACCCGCCTAGGATGGACATTACAAGGCCCCCTCGCCAAGTCTCTTAACCGAACAGCAGCCACTAGCTGCCTCCACTCCAGAGTGACAGAAGAAGACACCACTCTCCTGCAGCATGTCGAGAGGCTATGGACACTAGAGACAATGCCCTTTAAGAACGAAAAGAAAGACATTCGTTCTAAGGAAGATATTTACGCTATAGCCCTCCTCGAGCAAGGGACAAAGAGAGTCACAGTCAACGGAGTGATGAGATACGCAACTCCACTCCTGAGGCGAGAGGGAATGCCCACCTTTCACGCCACAAAAGAAGCAACGGAGCGGTATCTATTGAACACAGAGCGGCGCCTTGCCAAAGACCCCGCTCAAGAGACTGTGTACCGCGCTGAGATTAACAAGCTAATCACAGCGGGACACATAAAAAAAATTGACATTAAAGAGGCCGATCAGACGACCGAATCATGGTACGTGCCGCACCACAAGGTCCACCACAACGGCAAGGATCGTATTGTGTTTAACTGCAGCTACCAGATCGGATCACAAAATCTGAATAAAGAGCTCTTGCCCGGCCCAACACTCGGCCCCTCTCTACTAGGCGTGCTACTACGCTTCTGCCAGGACAAGGTGGCTATCAGCGGCGACATCAAAGGGATGTTCCTGCAGGTGAGACTAGTGGAGGAGGACAAGCCCCTGCTGCGGTTCCTATGGAGAGAGAGGATCGGAGATGAGCACCCAGCCATCTATCAATGGGAAGTCCTCCCTTTCGGAACCACATGCAGCCCATGCTGTGCTACGTTTGCACTACAAAAACACGTCGCAGAGGACCCAGCAGCAGATGAAGAGGTCCGACAAAGTGTGACAAATTTCTACGTGGACAACTGTTTACAAAGCGTCTCGACGCCAGAAGAAGCCGAGGCTCTTCTACTCAAGCTCCGCGCCTCCCTGATCAAAGGCGGCTTTGATCTCAGGCAGTGGGCCAGCAGCGACCCGCAAGTATTGCGCAGCCTCTCCCCCGAGGACAAGGCAGCGAGCAGCGAGACCTGGATGGCGACCATCCCAGGAGAAGCCCAAGAAATGACACTAGGACTAGTCTGGCGCTTCAAAACAGACTCGCTCCATTATAGACACAAACCCCTGACCAAGGAGCAGGGAAGGTCGACGGCAATACCGACCACCAGACGGAGTGTATACAGAACACTCGCCAGACAATATGACCCGTTGGGATGTATTCTACCTTACACCACCAGGGCAAAGATGATTGTAAGAGCGCTATGGGACAAGGACCAGGGCTGGGACGATCCCATACCCGAACACCTTGCATCCACATGGAGAGAGTGGGAGACGGAACTCCGCTCACTCCCAGGTGTTAACATACGCCGCAGCTACTTCCCACCCACAGTGAGGCCAGAGACATGCAAGATGGACCTGCACGTATTCAGCGACGCCTCCGAAGTAGCCTACGGTTCGGTGGCCTAATTGCGTGCCGGAGAAGAGGGAGGAGAAATACATACTGCTTTCATCCTGGCTCGCTCAAGAATAGCCCCACGAAAGCAACAATCTATCCCGCGTCTAGAACTCTGCGCAGCCCTAGCAGGAGCGCAGCTCGCCACGTTAATCCAACGTGAACTCACCATCCCGGTGCGGAGAACAGTCTTGTGGTCAGACTCCACGACAGTACTCACATGGATCCGGTCTGATTCGTGCAGATACAAGGTCTTCGTGGGAGTCAGAGTCACCGAGATTCAAGAGTTAACAGAAGTAGCGAGCTGGAGGTATGTGGACACCAAACACAACCCAGCTGACGTCATCACCCGGGGAATGTCCCTGGATGACCTCACCCGTCACAACCTCTACAGTGACGGACCAGAGTTTCTCAAGCTCCCCGAAGAAGAGTGGCCTACACCCACCCCACGGGAGGCGAGTAAAGAGGAGGCCGAAAACAAGAAACCTATGTTCTGTGGATTGAACACACTCGTCTCCACAGACCCCGACATAGACGATTGCCTCACCCTATAGAGTGCGCAGCTAAAGACATTTCTGTGGCACCACCCAGAGGTTCAGCCCACGACTGACATTTCAGCAGCTGACTACGAAGAAGCAGAACTTCTTCTACTACAACGAGCCCAGAGAGACTCGTTCCCCGATGAGCTAGACTGTCTACAGGGAGCAAAGCCCGTCCCATCAGACAGCAGACTGCTCCACCTAGCCCCCGAGAGCGACGCCCATAGTCTCATCAGAGTGGGTGGTCGTCTGCGGAGAGCCCCAGACTTACCGGATGACGTCAAGTACCCGATAGTCTTGAACAGCCGACACAAGGTCACAGAGCTGATCATAAAGAAATACGACAAGGATGTGCACCACGCAGGGGCAGAGAGAGTCTTCGCGGAGATCAGACGTCGTTATTGGATACTGCAAGGGAGAGAAGCAGTGCGGCGCTTCCAGCGAACCTGTCTAGACTGTCGTAAGTGGCGAGCCCAGCCCAGTATACCCCGGATGGCTGACCTACCTCCCTGTCGCCTCCGACTCGGCGACAAGCCTTTTCACTCCACCGGTATGGACTGTTTCGGCCCGCTGTATATAAAGAAAGGAAGAGGAACCGAGAAGCGGTGGGGTATTGTATTCAAATGCATGACCACCAGAGCGATACATATCGAACTCCTTCCAACCATGAGCACAGACTCATTCCTTATGGCCTTCCGAAGATTCACATCACGGAAAGGAAAACCGTCTACATTATTGTCTGATCACGGGACAAACTTCAAAGGCGGAGAAAGAGAGCTGAGAGAGAGCTTCCAAGCTATGGGCCCAGAACTTAAGACCCACCTCGCTCCATCCCAGATTGACTTCCAGTTTAATCCCCCGAACGCACCTCACTTCGGTGGAACTTGGGAACGAGAAGTACGTTCTATAAAGACAGCCCTGTACGCCGTGCTTGGGGCCCAGACCGTGGTGGAAGAAGTCTTAATGACAGTCCTCACGGAGATCGAGGGAGTATTGAACTCAAAGCCCCTCGGTTACGTCTCAAGTGATGTAGCAGATGTCGACCCAGTCACCCCCAACACACTCTTGATGGTGCGGCTGGACCCCGCGCTACCCCAGACAATGTACAGGCCTGAAGAAGCGAAAGGCCGAAGAATGTGGAGGTACAGTCAAGTATTGGCTGACAAGTTTTGGAACAGCTTCCTACTCCACTACCTACCGTCTCTACAGACCCGCCAGAAATGGGTGAAAGAGAGAGACAATTTGACAGAAGGAACAGTCGTCATGATTATCGACCAGTCACTACCCCGAGCTATGTGGCCGGCTGGCCGCGTAAGCAAAGTGATCACCGGTGCCGATGGAAAGGTCCGAGCAGCTGAAGTGCTCGTCCAAGGGCGGACCTACACCCGACCCGTGGCGAGGCTAATAGAACTGCCAAGGCTCCCCGATACTATCGATGATGACCATGACCCCATGACTTTGTGAGCTGACTGACCCTCACAGCGGACATTGAGTAGTGGACAGTGCGGTTAATCTGTCTCTGCTTAGCTAATTAGGTGGGACTAATTAGGGGGCGGCTGTTACGAAGGATCAGATTAAACCGAATATATATATTTATTTATGGATATATATTGAATAGTATTTGTATGTCGTTTGATATCCCTTGTATATTCCTTGTACATATGCACGGAATATCCCTTTAGCCTACTATAGCCCATAATAGTTCATTCTCTTATTGGACAAAGGACCAGGCGCCAGGGGACCAGCCCATGGCGTCAAGTTCAAAGGTACCGACGAGACATGTCCGTACTAGCCCCGGCTCCGCTCAGGGATACGGCTACCGAAATGAGAGTGGCACTATTTGTTCACCGTGCATATAAATATGGCGCAAGTAAATGTAGAAGTCCCTTACCCTTCTTCCCAACTTAGTAACAGAACGTGAAGCCTCACCCACGATACGACGTGCGGTGAAGTATGGCCTGTTTGGCCTTAGAATAGCATTGAGACCTCGTGCGAATTAATAACTGAATTGTCAGAGTTTGGCACTGTACCGTCGAGTGCGACGTATTTCTATCAAGTAATAATAGTCTATCGTGTATGGTGCATCGTGCGGTTAGAGTTCTAAAGTGACCAGCATCTCCAACACTTCCTCGTGTTATCTAGAGTCTTATCCAGGTTGGGCCGACCACATGGCGCTTTCATCCGAGGAGATCTAGGCGAGGACCGAGGGACATGTACACTGGATTACCTACCCGACGACTGCTGAGCCCTATGCGGCTGGAATATATATTTGCTTTGGTACTGTGATTTGTGGAGCGGATAATCGCTGATGCCTGTGAGTGTTGGATTTACCCCCGAGAGGAGTCAAGTTGAGTCGACGCTCAGAGAGACTGAGGTCGCCTAGCTTCTTCTTCATTGTGGAGCTACAGCCTACAAGAGAACCAAGGTGTATTCATCTGTTTTCTGTACTTGAAGTCTCCATAGATATCGTTGACCAGACGGTCTACTACCGACGGCTCTCCTACCCCCCCTACCGGCTTACAACCGGGAGGACCCCCTCCAGAACATCCCGCTATATCATTAAGTGTACCATAGATATAATTCCCTAAGAGCCAGGTTGTATACTTGCTTCCTGCGTAACCAGAGATTGGACATTCAGTGTTGATTTGCCCACGAGTACTCATTTGCCTTACAAGTGCATTCAAATGATAAATGTAAGATAAATATTCTATGTACCCTTTGCTCCATTAAATATTTGATTATTACCTTTGACTGGAACCGATTTCATTGTGGAAAGTGTTCATCATATTTAGATATCGTGTACTGTATGGCCAGTAGTTAAAGTACATAAAGCGGTAGTGGTTTAATGATACCATACTTATCAATACAGTCAGGGAATTGTACCCCTCAGTTACAGTACCCATAGGGTACTTTTTACACCCCTGATCGTAACATGGGGGAGGAGGGAGGGGAGGCACAGGTATGGGCAGGGTAATAGTAGAAAGACATAAATATAAATATCTGAATATAAAAACAAGGGGAAAATAAACATTGTAAACAACGGCGCAGAGGAAGGAGGGTGTGTCCTAAAACACAGCGATTTCAAAGGGCACTATTTTTGGACGAACTGGCATTGATACCAGGATAGGCTGCGGGCCCACAACATTTTAGGGCTTTTTCAGACCACAACACTGAATCACCCTGGGTGCATTCCAATCGTCAGGGCTCCCTCCTATACCCTACTCCATGGAGAACATTCCCACTGAGACGTGCCCTTTAAGAGTCACGCACGCTGCCCTACAAAAGCTAATTGCAGTAACTCTAATTTTGGTCAAAATTGAGGCAATGACTGAATTCTGTTTTTCAGCTTGTACATTTCCAGTAACTAACTATACAAAATACAACCAAAAGCCAAAGCGCACGCTGTGGGGGAAATGTAGATACGGCACTCTGCCTTGGTTCCCCGGGAGGTCGGGCCAGCACAGACCTATATAGTATAGTAAGTGTATAGTTCAGTCACGGTCGTAGTAATAATAGTTTGGTTATCCCTGAAAAGCAAACGCTAGCTAGCTTGCGAAACAGTCTGTGCATCAGAGTTCCATTAGCAGCACACTGGCAGTTGAGCGAAACAGATTTATCTCTCTCTCTCTGGCTGACTCTCCCTCTCTCTCTCTCTCTCTCTGGCTGACTCTCTCTCTCTCTCTCTCTCTCTCTCTCTCTCTCTCTCTCTCTCTCTCTCTCTCTCTCTCTCTCTCTTCTCTCTCTCTCTCTCTCTCTCTCTCTCTCTCTCTCTCTCTCTCTCTCTCTCTCTCTCTCTCTCTCTCTCTCTCTACCTCTCTCTGGCTCATCCTTCAATAATTCGCTACAGGTCTCCTAGCATCTCCCATGAATAAATGTGTTTATATTTTAGAGGTTTGCTTACCGGGAGCAGATAGCTAGGAGATACCAGATGTTAGGCCTATTTACTAGGGGTGGGACGGTATGAAACCGAACCGTGTACCGTTCGGCACGACCTCCACGGTTCGGGGCGTCTGTGTATTGTACGGTTCCGGGGATGCGCAAATTAAAAAAAAACTTCATTTGGCACGAAGCCGGGAGAGGTGAGCGCTGGCTGCAGGCAGCAGCAGCAGCAGCACTGCAGCCAGGTGCTAGTCAGTTTGTGTAAAAATGGCAAGCACAATATAAATCAATCTTCATTACGACTTTAAAAACATAGCCATTAACATTACATAGGCCTACACACATCTTGCCATAGCGTTAGCAGTTTGTACAACACGACGCACGTTTTAACTATGGTAGCACTAGCCCCAGCTAATAGTCAACTAAATGTTACCGTAGCTATAGCAGAGGAGGAAATGAGAGTCTGAGAGGCGGGGTGTTTAAAGACAATGATAGGCGTTTATTCAACATCCAAGAAGGCTAACATACAACTGTGTTTTACTAACTCCAACCGGGACTATTGCTGCTTTCGTGCTGCTTGTTGATGTTATGAACTCCTCCTAAACTGATGGTCCGTGGGGACCCGCGCCAACCCATAGATAGTTCCAACTCACCGAATTAATCCACCACAGACAGTTGCACTCAATATTTAAATAATGTTAGTCTAAATAAATGTAGACAGATAATGTACGTATTTTAAAAATAGAATGAACAGAGCAGTGTTGTTTTTAAACAGTACAGTGTGTGTGTGTTAGTTTGATGTATGTCAGTTCGGTCTTTGTGTGCCAAACATTATTAAGGCTGTAAACACTTCCTCCTGGTAAAATGATGTGCCTGATGTCAAACTGCCTCATTCTTTCAGTTTTTGCATGACTACGTCCTTGAGAATAACTGAAAAGTTGGATTCTTTTTAGGCTATATATATTTTATGCTGAATCTGGTATTTTTGGAGTTAATTTTTTTTTTTTATAAAAAAAAACAATATATCGAACCTAACCGAAAACCGTGACCACAAAACCGAGGTACGTACCGAACTGTGGGTTTTGTGAACCGTCCCACCCCTACTATTTACTGTACATGGCACACTATGTAGCAAGTCATAATTTATATAACCTCAATTAGATATAACAGCAATTTAGAAATTGGCTAGATTTGATTGATATATTGATTGTTATTATAACTTGAAAATATGAAATAGGTTATAACTCTAATTCTAAGAACTAGGCTGCGGTATATAGTCTCAATCTCTCTCTCTATATATATAGTATCTAAATATTACAATGCAAGTTTATAAAAGAAAAATATGTATTTTTTGGTTGAAACGTTGCATTTAGAGCTGTTTGACCGAGGCTGAGGTTGCAGTGGGCACCGTTCATTCGTTCCAAAATCCATTTCTGTAAATGATCACTTACGGTCTTACTCAATTGCCTACTTACCAGTGGCGGCTGGTGAAAATTATTCTAGGTGGGGCGGTGCCATATTCAATCAGTTTCAGTAACTACAGAACAGTATATATTGTTATAGAGACTCACTTGTTTTGCTGCAGTAGAACATCACTACGAGTTGGAAGAGCCGTCGCGTGTCACGCTAACCCTTTGAGAAGCTTTGTGGTCCGGGCTTGAACTTCCCATAAACGTGTCCATATAAATCCATTTAGTTAGATCCAACACTGTCTGAATGTATCTTGTATCTATATTTCAGGACAACAACTGTAATCCTGTCTCGTCTTGAGTCCCTGCGTCCAACATTGTTGTCTGCATCAGTCCGCGCACCTCCTAACACACCAGTGACTCTTCAGGCATCATATTTGAAGACGCTGATTATCTCAATTTAGTTGCTAGGTGCATTTATGTTGCCCTGTGCATTTTTCAATTGGCTGCGTTGCGCACTTACGCCCAGTCAGTGGGGCGATATTTCTAGCGCCCCAGAAGAGAGCAGGGATGAACAGGACGCACAAACAATTATTTATATTTGATATATTACACTTTATTGTGCATTTTAAACACAAATATCCTAAAATTAGTAATTATTATTTATTTAAAAAAAAAATTAAATTTTTAGCGGTCGAAATCTAGAAAAATCCAAAACCACTTCTTTCTTCTTTCTTCTTCTTTCCACCAGGGGGGGGGGGTGGCGCCCTAGCGCCCTCTATGGGCCAGCCGCCACTGCTACTTAGTCTTCCTCATCGCCGAAGTCATGGTTTACCAACTATTTATGTAAATGCCCCCAGAATAGAGCAGGGTTAGGCCACAGACCATCTGAGATGGTGATGTGTGTGGTCAGATGCGATTTGCATAACTGTAGCTGGGGGGAAAGAATCAAACCTCTGATCAAATGTCTTACAGTTCCCTTTTTGTGCTGAATTGTACAAACGGTAATAATATTAACATCTCGCTGTGAACGGAGGGCCGGGCCCACGGTTCTGGAGAACCACGGCTCCACGGAACACTTGGAGGGCGTTTGTGTTCTGGAAACGCATTATATAAATCCCATTTTTAATTATGATAATCATTAGGTTAGGTTGAGTTTTTATTAGATCGTGTCCTTGCCCCCACGCCGCCCCGTGAGCCTCATGTGGGCCGAGGTCTTCCGTACCCGTCCTTCACCGCTGCATCGCTGGTCTCGCTGGTTTGGTTTCTCCCGGTGATGTCCGTCCGGGCCGTGTTTTGGAGATGTCCGGTTCCGCTCCGTCCTCAGGAGTCAGGACAGAGACGTTCCAGATGTCTGTGTTTTGATTTTCACCGAGGATGTTAACCTAACCTAGTTTCCTTCCCGTTCCTACTGTTCGTGTTTGGATGATGACGTGTCCTGGTTTCTTATTAACTGCAGAATCGGGACTCAAATTGGTACCTGGAGGTCTTGTTCTGACGGTTCTCTTTTACAAGCCCGGGTATCAGCACATGGGGTGCAGGATTCTAATCTCTCAAGGCTCGAAACTGTTTTCATTGAGTTTGGCCGTTATTGAGACAGAACATTGGCTTCCTGTATGGAAATAGATCCAGCTTTCCCGTGATTAGTGGAAAGAGGATTGTTGAAGCTGTTTTCTTATCAATTGTGGACTTTGTTGATGTGATTCATAGACATGTTGTGGCTTCAACTCTTACTTACTGGACGCGGTCTATCATTCTGCCCTCAGATTTATTACTGGTGACAGATATGATACACTGTGTCCTTTATGATAGATATGATACACTGTGTCCTTTATGATATATATGATACAGTGTCCTTTATGATAGATATGATACACTGTGTCCTTTATGATAGATATGATACACTGTGTCCTTTATGATAGATATGATACACTGTGTCCTTTATGATAGATATGATACACTGTGTCCTTTATGATATATATGATACACTGTGTCCTTTATGATAGATATGATACACTGTGTCCTTTATGATAGATATGATACACTGTGTCCTTTATGATAGATATGATACACTGTGTCCTTTATGATAGATATGATACACTGTGTCCTTTATGATAGATATGATACACTGTGTCCTTTATGATAGATATGATATACTGTGTCCTTTATGATAGATATGATATACTGTGTCCTTTATGATATATATGATACACTGTGTCTCTTATGATAGATATGATACACTGTGTCCTTTATGATAGATATGATACACTGTGTCCTTTATGATATATATGATACACTGTGTCCTTTATGATAGATATGATACACTGTGTCCTTTATGATAGATATGATACACTGTGTCCTTTATGATATATATGATACACTGTGTCCTTTATGATATATATATATGATACACTGTGTCCTTTATGATAGATATGATACACTGTGTCCTTTATGACAGATATGATACACTGTGTCCTTTATGATAGATATGATACACTGTGTCCTTTATGATGGATATGATACACTGTGTCCTTTATGATAGATATGATGCACTGTGTCCTTTATGATAGATATGATACACTGTGTCCTTTATGATAGATATAATACACTGTGTCCTTTATGATATATATGATACACTGTGTCCTTTATGATATATATGATACACTGTGTCCTTTATGATATATATGATACACTGTGTCTCTTATGATAGATATGATACACGGTGTCCTTTATGATATATATGATACACTGTGTCCTTTATGATAGATATGATGCACTGTGTCCTTTATGATAGATATGATACACTGTGTCCTTTATGATAGATATGATACACTGTGTCCTTTATGAAAGATATGATACACTGTGTCCTTTATGATAGATATGATACACTGTGTCCTTTATGAAAGATATGATACACTGTGTCCTTTATGATAGATATGATACACTGTGTCCTTTATGAAAGATATGATACCCACCACTGTGTCCTTTATGATAGATATAGATATGATACACTGTGTCCTTTATGATAGATATAGATATGATACACTGTGTCCTTTATGATAGATATGATACACTGTGTCCTTTATGAAAGATATGATACCCACCACTGTGTCCTTTATGATAGATATGATACACTGTGTCCTTTATGATATATAATGATACACTGTGTCCTTTATGATATATAATGATACACTGTGTCCTTTATGAAAGATATGATACCCACCACTGTGTCCTTTATGATAGATATGATACACTGTGTCCTTTATGATATATAATGATACACTGTGTCCTTTATGATAGATATGATACCCACCACTGTGTCCTTTATGAAAAGGCTGGATGGCCTTCTCTGGTTGAAAGGCGTAACTATCATTGGTATTTGTTTGTTTTTAAAGCCCTTGTTGGTAAACTTCCTTCTTTTTTTTTAAAACTTTGACCAGTCAGCTGGTTCTTTTAGCGTTTATCGCTTTTTCTGGTCAAGCATGACCGACAGAAACAGGTTGAATGGGGTATAGATCGGAGGAAATACACTCTGAGAAAATACGGCGAGTCCGGGAGTCGAACTCGTGTACCCCAGATCCGTGACGCGCACGGTTGTCCCCGACGCCGAAATAGCGTCCGAGGTACGTGGTGAGCTACTGGAGCTCCCCCTCGGTAAACTTCCTTCTTACATCACAACACTGTTGTAATGGAATCTTGGAACCTATTCTACACGTTCAATAGGGAGGTGTAGTGGTTACGTCATTGCAGTTTTTCGTGTTCCACCCTCTGTCCAACGCAATGTATTTCCCCATTGCCCATTTCTAAATCGTCTCGTTTAAAACAAACAAAGCATTAACATGTGCATGGTGTACCTTTCTGTGCTTATTCATCCAAAATCTATAGCTCAACGTGAAAATATTCGCAATTAATCATAAAGAAAAATTGCCAAATTTTATTTCAACCAAAAATGCTTAAACAATAATGTTAGTGATAGAAGGGAACTCATTTTGTGGAAATCTTTTAAATGTCCATGCAGCAGAATTGTTACAATAGCCGATAATCCATCTTCCCAATGATAAAACCCTATACGGGTGGAACAACCAGTGACGTCAGACTACACCTCCCTATGACTGGTTGGTTCTTAGGGTTCCTCGAGTTTGCTCTGAACTAGAAAAAAAGCTTTTTCCGTTGATGCTGAAGGTTGTTCCTTCTCTTGCTGCATTTAAAAGTATGATCTCCGACCACTGTGTCGACTTGTAACTGTCTTCTGATTTCTTATTGTTTATTCTTGTATATCATGTATGCAATTGCTGATAAACTATGTTTTGTCAGGGCGCCAGGCTGGCGCACCACGTAGCTGCGCTGCAGTGCAACGTGGACGTCCCGGGTTCGACTCCCGGACCCGGAGACCCTTGCCGCATGTCCTCTCCCATCCTTCCTCTGTCGCGCCTGTCTGAAATAAAGCAGTAAAATGCCAAAAAAAAAAAAAAGAAGAAAATTTACTTTTTTTTGTCTTGTTTTGTAAGCTCATTGTCGTTGTAAATTACCTCAGTATCTCACGGGTGGAAACAAGGGTTTGACATTAAAATAATGAGTTAAAATAATGAGAGATAAGGATTTGAGGTGGATGAAAAAATACCATTCCCTATTGCCATCCTTATCTATGTTTTCATCTAGATAATTTAATTGAGTTGTAATTAACAACAACACAAGGATCCAGTGTCCTCTGGTGACATCACAGGAGGAGATATTCAAACTCATTACCTCTCGATAACTGTCAAACTAAATTAATGTGTGCAAAACAGTTTTAGAGCCTTGGGATGTGTGTGAGATTGTGTGCAGAATACACCAGTGTTGTTTTTCAGTGAAGTGCCCATTTAAGACAGTTTCTCCAAACCACTGAGATTGAGAAATTAAATGAAAACAAGCTTCTTACTGTATGTGTAGTGTATGTCCCAAAACTGGTACCATCATCCCGAAATAAGTACAATTATTGAGACAAGCAAAGTAATCTGCCAATGCAGTGAGCACATTTAATTTTTTTTATAACAAAATCACAACATTATATTATGAAGATGAAATCCCTTGTTAACTGCAGTGTGACTGTATCAGCAAACCTTTCACAACTGCAGTCATGAAATCAATACGTTCAATAATCATGTATTTTTCTTTTTTTAAACACTAAACACATTATTTATAATGTGTTTAGTGTGCGGTGCCGGTCCAGAACTGTGCAGCATTCACACCCAGACAGGTTGTCCAGAACCGAGCAGCATTCACACCCAGACCGGTCCAGAACTCATAGTACTCACAGTGGGATCGGTCCAGAACTCACAGTATTCCGTCATACAATGATCTTATACAGATTTACATTGTGGCTTTGATCTCAATATTCAAACAGCATTGCGTCGCTCGACGGAACGAATACAAACACGTCAACAAGGACGCCAAACGGAATTCAATCAATCGAAGTAAATCGAAGGCGACGTCAGTGTGTTAACTCTGAACAGAACGTGTATTTATATCCTCGATCGGCGTGTTTGAACAGACTTTCCAAGTCCCGGACGTGGCGTGAGAGTGATGGCGTACGAGTAATAACAGGTCCCCTGCTGTGCTGTAGACTCATTACACCCCATGGGGAGGGGGGGGGGGATGGGGGGGTGGTACCTGGTGTACATGTCTAATTGACGTTAAATAGGAAACTGTATCCTCTGCACCGTGGCCAGCAGCCCGGAGTTAATGTGCCAAAAAACCTTCTACTTATTTGTTTGACTTAGCGAGGAAAAAATTCCTGGGGCTTTCCCTGTTTTTCATAACCCAAACAACACTGACTGATTTTTGGACTCATTTAAAGAATCTCTTTAAGCTTCACTTTTTTTTTTTTTTTTTTTTTTATATACGTTTTCTTGCCACTTTGTTTTGCCGAAGCACAGATGTATGAACTACCGTCTGCTAAATTAATCACATTTGTTGGACGGATTTGGACTTTCAACGCGCCTTATTCGTTTGCATATTTCACTCGTTAGTGGATGAGCTCGTGCTCCAAGCTGACAGTACGATAGACCATGCCTGCTTTATTAGAGAAAGAGAGAGAGAGAGAGAGAGAGAGAGAGAGAGAGAGAGAGAGAGAGAGAGAGAGAGAGAGAGAGAGAGAGAGAGAGAGAGAGAGATGTTCCCTGCAGACTCTCATACTGTATATTGTTCCTCACATTGAGCAACAGAACGCACGATGCACTGAAACCTCACACCAGTCAGGCACAACCGATGCAAATTTGCTATGAAATATACCTGTCATGAATCAAGAACGGGAGACAAGACAAGGGAGCGCAGCAGCAGAGAGGATTAAAAGAGGAGCGTGACACTGGAATGAGGAAAGTTGTGTCTTTCTACATTTGGAATGGGGTGTAAAGTACTTGAGTAATTGTACTTTGTTACAATACTTAAGTACTGTTTTTGGGGATTTGTACTTTACTCTAGTATTATTAGGTTTGTATACTTGTTGTTGTGAAGGATCAGATTAAACCGAATATGTATATTTATTTATATATATATATTTAATTGTATTTGTATATCGTTTGATATCCCCTGTATATTCCTTGTACAATATGCATTGAATATCCCCGTTTCTACTAAACAGCCCATAATAGTTTCATCCTACCATTGGACGAGAACCTGGCGCCAGGTTGCCATACCCCTAGGTCCAAGTTCAATCGTGCCGCCTAACATGTCGAGGCAACCCCCCGGTTCCGTGCAGTAATATGCCGCGAAATACGAATGGTACTATTTGTTCATAGCGCATATATATATGGCGCTCGTAAAGTAGAACTTTTTTTAGTCCAGTTCTTTACCCTCCAACAGAGTGACAGACGCAAAAGCCTCCCCACGATGCACGTGCGGTGTAGTAAGGCCTACTTGGCCCAGAATAGGCATTGAGATATCGTGTAGATTAATAGTTGAATGGTCATAGTTTGGCACCATACCGTCGAGTTGGACGTATTCTATTAAGCTAATAATAGTCTATTTATGTATGGTGCATCGTTCGGTTAGAGTTCTACAGTTATCAGTACCCCCATCGTTCCTGACGTTATCTGGACGCTTAACCAGGCTGGTCAGACCCCTAGTGGTGATTGCATCCGAGGAGCTCCGGGCCAAGAGCGACTGGACCTGTATATTGGATTACTCTACCCAGACGACGGCGAGCCTTCCACGGCTCTTGGATTATGCTTTGTGTGCTTTGATTATTCCATGGATAAAGGCCAACACTGCCGAGTGTTGGAATTACCCCCCGGAGAGGACTCCAGGTGAGGCGGCGCTCTACACATGAGGTCGCACCACGTCTCTCCGTTGTGGACCGGCAGATACCGTTCCACAGAGGGTCCAGCTGTATTCGTCTGCGGCCCGAGGTTCTGTGGGCACCGTGTCCAAGACTTTGGATTCTCCCAAGACACCGTCGGCCAGATGGGATACCGCCAGCGGCTTCTCTAACCCCCCCCTCCTACTGTCTTACAACCAGCGGGACCCCCCCCCCCCCTTAGTGTATCCAGCTATAATCATTTACGTACCATCGCTATCGTTTCCTAAATATTCCAGGTTGTATACTTACTCCCTGCGCAACCAGAGATTGGACATTCAATGTTGATTTACCTACGAATACTCATTTGCCATAAAAGTGCATATTCCATATTTCAAATCATAAATGTAATTAAGTGATCGTTGTATACACCCTTTGCTGTATTAAACTTTCGATTTGGTACATTTGTGTTGGTTCGTTTCATCAGGTGGGAAAGTGTTCATCATACTTATATCTTGTACTGGGTGGCCAGAAGTTAAAGTACATGAGGTAGTGGTATTAAATATCATATCTAACAATACAGTCAGGGAATTGTACCCCTCAGTTACAATTGGTCCTTCGAACCGGATGGTAACTAGTGTAATATTAATATAGTGTTATTAATATCGAAATGGCCTATGATGAACACTCCACGAAACGATCCTCCTAACCTAGAACGCCCGCGGCGCAGACGACAGACACCTCAGTACTTAGAGGCTTACACTGTCAGTCAACTACCTAGCCTTCGACAAACGGTAAACGTGGTAAAAGTAGAAAGTAAAATTATGTCTGACCTTAACGACCAGGTTTCCCCGACCACAGAGGCCCTAGTAGGTCCTAATGTAACTGACCAAGCCCACGGTGGGGACCAGGAGGGAATTGACATGCCTTTACCCCCCGCCACTACTAAAGAAGTAGTCCCCGACAAGCCCCAGGAGGAAGACAACCCTACAGAGAGAGAACTCTGCACGGAGGAAGAGGAGGAGAGCGCCGAGGAACTAGAGCTCCAGGACTCCCCAACGAGTACCCCCAGGAGCGGCTCACGCAGGAGCGGCTCACCTCCACTACCGCCTTCCCCCAACGAAGCGGAGAGGACACTACAACAGGCGTTCCTCGTCAGCCTGACAGCCTCCGCCGAGCGCGATCGGCTCCAAGCACAGATGCTTGGCGAGCGCGAACACCTCCAAGCGCAGCAACGGAGCGAAGAACAGCGCACACGTCTGGAGATGAGACGCTTCCAGATGGAAGAGAATATGGCAAGAGACCGGGCCGACGCCCAGCGCGCCGCTGCCGATGCCCAAAGAGACGCAGAGCGCGACAGGATACAAGCCGAGCGCGACAAGCAACAAGCGCAGCTAATGGAGCAGCTGATCAAAAGGACAACTCCCTCTCCCTCCGCCAGGGGGTCAAGGAACTCGTCGAGACAACAGTCAAGAGCGGCGTCACCGCAACGAGCAAGCGACCCTGAACTTGACCAACAGACCGAGTCTAGACCCCCCGCAGACCCCCTTCCCATACCGGTCCAAGCGAGACCCAGCTACAAGGAAGGAGCGGCCTACACTGCGGAGAAGCTAAATAAACGATTACAGGATCTGGAAGATTTGATAGAAGAAGAAGAGGGAGAAGAGGAGAACCAAGCCCGACGACAGCACAGTACTCCACCGGACCAGGAGGTCCCATACAGTCCAGGCTATACCCCCGCGGCGCTGCGCTACAGACCCCCGACTCTATTCACGGGTGAGCACGACGCACGACCAGCCCCGAGGAACAGTACCTGGACCAGCGGGCCATGGTACCCTGTCAGTACCAGCCCACAGCGAGGCGCAAGAGGGGACTCGCCCAGGAGGTCTCTCCCCCAACGCTCGCCGATGTATCAGCCATCCACGGCGTCATACAACGCCACGCCGTCATTCCCAGACTTCGCCTATGAGAGTCGAGCACAGTACACGGAGCTCCGGATGTGCTTAGAGACAATGATGGTGGATGTCGCTGACGAACGCCACAAGTATGCAATATTATTGAAGCACCTGAAAGTACCGCGAGCGCACAATATAGCGCTAGCCTATGCTACCTCCTCGACCCCATACACAGCGGCCCTTGCAGCGCTGGATCAAAGATATGGACGTATATGGGATTACGTAATCCAGGAGATAAGGCATATTGACCGCCTACCCCCAGCCACAGACAATCGCTCACTAGACGACCTGTCAATCAAAGTGCAGTCCCTGGTGGGGATGCTGGGAGCTCAACGGGAGAAGGGCATGCATGAGCTGTACGCCAACTCTAACGTTGAGAGGATTTTGGAGAAGCTGCCACCCGCAAGACAGGAGCGCTTTCGGCGGCAGAGGGACTACCGAGATCCCGACGGCCCCGAGCCATCCCTCCTTGATCTGGCCGACTTCCTGGCGAGAGAGGTCAGCAGCTTACGACTGGACACCTTCGGGCGGAGCACGCCAAGCTCCAGAGAGGGACCCAGGAGAATAAGTGATATTGTCTGGCGAGTGTTCTGTACACACTCCGTCTGGTGGTCGGTATCGCCGCCGACCTTCCTTGCTCTGGAGCCAAGGGTTTGTGTCTATAGTGGAGCGAGTCTGTTTTGAAACGCCAGACTAATCCTAGTGTCATTTCTTGGGCTTCTCCAGGAGCGCATCTAGCCACGTTAATCCAACGTGAACTCACCATTCCGGTGCATAGAACAATCTTGTGGTCAGATTCCACGACAGTACTCACATGGATTAAGTCTGATTCATGCAGATACAAGGTCTTCGTGGGAGTCAGAGTCACCGAGATTCAAGAATTAACAGAAGAAGCAAGCTGGAGGTATGTGGATACCAAACACAACCCAGCTGACGTCATCACCCGGGGAATGTCCCTGGATGACCTAACCCGTCGCAACATCTACAGTGACGGACCAGCATTCCTCCAGCTCCCGGAAGGAGATTGGCCTACGCCCACCCCGAGGGAAGCAAGTAACGAGGAGGCTGAGAACAAGAAGCCTATGTTCTGTGGACTGAGCACTGTCGCCTCCACAGACCCCAACATAGATGACTGCATTACCCTAGAGAGTGCGCAACAAAGAACATTCCTGCGGCACCACCCAGAGATTCAGTCCACCACTGACATGTCAGCAGCTGACTACGAAGAAGCAGAACTTCTTCTACTACAACGAGCCCAGAGAGACTCGTTCCCCGATGAGCTAGACTGTCTACAGGGAGGAAACCCCGTCCCATCAGACAGCAGACTGATTCACCTGGCACCAGAGAGTGACGCACATAATCTCATCAGAGTGGGTGGTCGCCTGCGGAGAGCCCCCGATCTACCAGATGACATTAAGCACCCAATCGTCTTGAACAGCCGACACAAGGTCACAGAGCTGATCATAAAGAAATACGACGAGGATGTACACCACGCAGGAGCAGAGAGAGTCTTCGCGGAGATCAGACGTCGTTATTGGATATTGCAAGGGAGAGAAGCAGTACGGCGCTTCCAGCGAACCTGTCTAGACTGCCGTAAGTGGCGCGCGCAGCCCAGCATACCACGGATGGCTGACCTACCCCCCTGTCGCCTCCGAATCGGCGACAAGCAATTACACTCCACCGGCATGGACTGTTTTGGCCCGTTGTATATAAAGAGAGGAAGAGGCACCGAGAAGCGGTGGGGTATTGTATTCAAATGCATGACCACCAGAGCGATACATATCGAGCTCCTTCCGACCATGAGCACAGACTCATTCCTTATGGCCTTCCGGAGATTCATATCACGGAAAGGAAAACCGTCTACATTGTTGTCTGATCACGGGACCAACTTCAAAGGCGGAGAAAGAGAGCTGAGAGAGAGCTTCCAAGCTATGGGCCCAGAACTTAAGACCCACCTCGCTCCAGCCCAGATTGACTTCCAGTTTAATCCCCCGAACGCACCCCACTTCGGTGGAACCTGGGAACGAGAAGTACGTTCTATAAAGACAGCCCTGTATGCCGTACTCGGAGCCCAGACTGTGGCGGAGGAAGTCCTAATGACAGTCCTCACGGAGATCGAGGGAGTATTGAACTCAAAGCCCCTCGGTTACGTCTCCAGTGATGTAGCAGATGTCGACCCAGTCACCCCCAACACACTCCTAATGGGGCGGCTGGACCCCGCGCTACCCCAGACAATGTACAGGCCCGAAGAAGCGAACGGCCGAAGAATGTGGAGGTACAGCCAAGTACTAGCTGACAAGTTTTGGAGCAGCTTCCTACTTCACTACCTACCGTCTCTACAGACCCGCCAGAAGTGGGTAAAAGAGAGAGACAATTTGACAGAAGGAACAGTCGTCATGATTATTGACCAGTCACTCCCCAGAGCTATGTGGCCGGCTGGCCGCGTAAGCAAAGTGATCACCGGTGCCGATGGCAAGGTCCGAGCAGCTGAAGTACTCGTCCAAGGGCGCACCTACACACGTCCCGTGGCGAGGCTCATAGAACTGCCCCGACTCCCAGATACTATCGATGATGACCATGACCCTATGACTTTGTGAGTTGACTGACCCTTACAGCGGACCTTGAGTGGAAGACAGTGCGGTTAATCTGTCTCTGCTTAGCTAATTAGGTGGGACTAATTAGGGGCGGCTGTTGTGAAGGATCAGATTAAACCGAATATGTATATTTATTTATATATATATATTTAATTGTATTTGTATATCGTTTGATATCCCCTGTATATTCCTTGTACAATATGCATTGAATATCCCCGTTTCTACTAAACAGCCCATAATAGTTTCATCCTACCATTGGACGAGAACCTGGCGCCAGGTTGCCATACCCCTAGGTCCAAGTTCAATCGTGCCGCCTAACATGTCGAGGCAACCCCCCGGTTCCGCGCAGTAATATGCCGGGCGAAATACGAATGGTACTATTTGTTCATAGCGCATATATATATGGCGCTCGTAAAGTAGAACTTTTTTTAGTCCAGTTCTTTACCCTCCAACAGAGTGACAGACGCAAAAGCCTCCCCACGACGCACGTGCGGTGTAGTAAGGCCTACTTGGCCCAGAATAGGCATTGAGATATCGTGTAGATTAATAGTTGAATGGTCATAGTTTGGCACCATACCGTCGAGTTGGACGTATTCTATTAAGCTAATAATAGTCTATTTATGTATGGTGCATCGTTCGGTTAGAGTTCTACAGTTATCAGTACCCCCATCGTTCCTGACGTTATCTGGACGCTTAACCAGGCTGGTCAGACCCCTAGTGGTGATTGCATCCGAGGAGCTCCGGGCCAAGAGCGACTGGACCTGTATATTGGATTACTCTACCCAGACGACGGCGAGCCTTCCACGGCTCTTGGATTATGCTTTGTGTGCTTTGATTATTCCATGGATAAAGGCCAACACTGCCGAGTGTTGGAATTACCCCCCGGAGAGGACTCCAGGTGAGGCGGCGCTCTACACGTGAGGTCGCACCACGTCTCTCCGTTGTGGACCGGCAGATACCGTTCCACAGAGGGTCCAGCTGTATTCGTCTGCGGCCCGAGGTTCTGTGGGCACCGTGTCCAAGACTTTGGATTCTCCCAAGACACCGTCGGCCAGATGGGATACCGCCAGCGGCTTCTCTAACCCCCCCCTCCTACTGTCTTACAACCAGCGGGACCCCCCCCCCCCCCTTAGTGTATCCAGCTATAATCATTTACGTACCATCGCTATCGTTTCCTAAATATTCCAGGTTGTATACTTACTCCCTGCGCAACCAGAGATTGGACATTCAATGTTGATTTACCTACGAATACTCATTTGCCATAAAAGTGCATATTCCATATTTCAAATCATAAATGTAATTAAGTGATCGTTGTATACACCCTTTGCTGTATTAAACTTTCGATTTGGTACATTTGTGTTGGTTCGTTTCATCAGGTGGGAAAGTGTTCATCATACTTATATCTTGTACTGGGTGGCCAGAAGTTAAAGTACATGAGGTAGTGGTATTAAATATCATATCTAACAATACAGTCAGGGAATTGTACCCCTCAGTTACACTTGTACTTTTACTCAATTACATTTTCAGAGAAAAAAAACATACTTTTTACTCCTTACATTTAAAATGCAGACCTACAAAGTACAAATCTAGCAGGTCCAACCATTTTAATTAGTATATTTGTTTCTCTGGCCGAACTAACATTAACGTTATTAATCCTGCGGCCGCTCTTTATTTAAAAACAGCCAATCAAATCCCCATCAATGGAAAATTAGCCCGCCCACACCCATGCTGATTGGTCCTTGTGCAAGACTAGAAAGCGGGGATCTTTGATTAAACACCTGCTATCAGAAGAATAGACAGTCAGAAAGAAAGTTTTTACTTTTACTTGTTAGTACTTAAGTACATTTAAAAGTAGAAACTTTTTTACTTTTACTCAAGTGTGAGTACGATTTTGAGACGGTACCCATACTTTCACTTAAGTATAATTTTTGGGTACTTTTTACATCCCACCTTTTTTTCTGCATTTGTAAGTTCTCTGTTTGAACTGACAACGTGCTGAGGTCCAGCTGGCTGCTTTACATTCAGCCGTCAGTCCCACTGCAGAAGAGCTCTCAAAGTGATGTGACTTTTTGGCCAGAACAGCCATCTTGTTTAGCCAAATAGTGAATAGTTGTAAATACTTCACCTATATAATCACAACCCTGCTTAGTTTACACAATGTTGTTGTACCAAAAAGATTTGCCGGACAAGAACATGTGTTTTCGTGCACAGATCACTTTTATCAACTTCTAATACCGGTTTGTATTCAATGTCTCTTTCAACGAAGAGAAGGAAAGTATAATTTAAGTGGGTTATGTATTCTTATGTAAAAAAGTAAGAACTAATGTAAAAGCTAGATGTGTTTAGATTTTGGGAGTGAAAGTATGGAATAGCCTTAGGGCTCGCGTCCACCTGCCTCACATTTATGACCGCACGCGTCTTTTTTCAATGTATTCCAATGGGGAGGGAGCGTATGCGGCCGCATGCGGCCGCCTATAGTAAGTGCGATGCGGTCGGCTTTTTTTTTCACCGCCTTTCAGCTTTTCTATGCGGCCGCATACAGCCTAGAGAGTTGAAACGTTCTGAACTTTTTCTCACCGCATGCGCCCCGCCCCATTCTACCGGGCGCACTGCCAGCATGTTTCAGCTAGAAATATGCGCCAGGTGGACGCGGGCCCTTATGGCGCTTTTCCACTGCATAGTACCTACTCGACTCTACTCTACTCTACTCTACTCGCTTTAGGTACCTGGTACCATGTTGCTTTTCCACTGCAGGTACTAAAATAAAGTACTCAGTTTGTCTCCGTGTGGGGAGGCGGGGCTGCTGGTGATCAGCATGAGAGCTCACCGAGTGAATCCACAGTCACTTGATCCTCAATAGGAAACCAACCTAGATTTACCCTGAAGGACTGGTTCTGGCCGAACTGTTCGTTATACAAGTATCACAGAGACATTTCAAATGTACTCACAGTTGCACGAGGGTTTCGGACAGAGATACGGGATGGTTTGAAAGCTCGGCGTTGCTAATAAACATTTTAAATATTTTTTATAAACTGCTCAAAACGGCATTATTTCCGGCGTTGGGTGCATGATGCGCATGCGCTGTGATCACACCAGGCAGCCAACGCCGGAAATAATGCAGTGTTGAGCAGTTTATAAAAAATATTTAAAATGTTTATTAGCAACGCCGAGCTTTCAAACCATCCCGTATCTCTGTCCGAAATCCTCGTGCAACTGTGAGTACCTTTGAAATGTCTCTGTGATACTTGTATAACGAACGGTTCGGCCAGAACCAGTCCTTCATGGTAAATCTAGGTTGGTTTCCTATTAAGGAGCAAGTGACTGTGGATTCACTCGGTGCATCACAGTCACGAAAGGGGCTATGAGCTTGGCAAGCCAGAGTAAAACACAGTTTTCAATCAATCAATAACAACATTAACGAGACTCTCGTTGTGTCTATTCTGCTAACGCTAACGTTACCCCTCATTGTGTCTATTCTACAAGCGTTAACGTCAGCTAGGCTGTCTATATATGCTAACGTTAACGTTAGCATTAGGCTAACAACAACGCTGTAACGTTACCAGTCGCGTCTATTTGCTAACGTTAGCATTAGGTAATAACCGGTTTAAAATGGATGGTGATTACCTCGCGTTGTGTCTATTCTACTAGCATTAACGTTACTCATACAAACAATCAATAGCGAGTTATATTGATCCCGCTATGTACGATAGCCATGCTAAAACGCTAGCACAACAGAACATTCCTTCCACCGTTGTGGAGCTTAAGCCTTAACAAGTCAGCGATCTTTTTGCGAGACTAAACTCTCCGCTCTGTGGCAAATTGTGTTGATGTCGGTTTTGTTTAATCAATAAATGAGGCAGAATACACAGTGACTGTATCGTTTGTTTATTGAACTTGTGCCTGCTGCAACCATAATGAAATCCTATGCGAGACATTAAAGATGGCGGCGTTGTTTTCGTTCAGACCAGTTCAGACTCTCCAACTTGACGCGTCTCTCTTCTGACCAATCAGTGGTCTGCAGTGTTTCACGTGACTTTTATAGTACCAGTTCTACCCGCTTGGCTCGCGCTTGGAACCAGACTCGAGCAGGGACTAAAAAAGTACCGAAAAAGTACCTGGTACCAGCCTGGTACCAGGTACTTTGGTAATGGAAAACCGAAAATACAGAGTAGAGTAGAGTAGAGTAGAGTAGGTACCATGCAGTGGAAAAGCGCCATTAGTGATGGGTTGAAGTTGTGTACTTCCCAGGGGATATTTAAAAAAGCCATAAAAAGTAAAATAATTCAGGAGTACAGTTTTGAGTAAAACATCTTCTCTTATCTTGCAGCATATTTTAAGTTTTTTTAATATTAAAATATATTTAGTTTTTAAGAATTGTAAAGGATAGGCAAAAAATAAGCATGTGCTTCAGCCTATTCCCTTTTTCATTCATTCATTGAGTTGGGATTCTGTGTGTGCGCTTTTTCTTTTTGCAAGTCCACACAAGTGTGTGTTTGATTTGTTTTAAACAAAGACAGAAATTAACTATTCATTCAAACTATTCCATACGAGTTTCACACGTAGGTCACGTGAGCGTCTCCTGCGTGATACGAGGACGGTGGTATAATAGGATGTAGAGAACTGTCCTGCAAATATAAGACTGTTCAGCACAGTCTTATATTTGCAGATGTACTGATGTATTAATGTTTATTTTTTTAATGCAACGACTTCGGGTTCACTGGCATTACCATGTAAACAGGGGCTAGAGGACACTCCTTTACAGTCAGAGTGTCCTCAGCAGGGGAAGACAGTGGGAGTCCAATCTGCAGCCTTTCCCTCCCTCTCTCTCTACCTCTCTCTCTCTCTTTCTCTTTCTCTCTCTACCTCTCTACCTCTCTACCTCTCTCTCTCTCGCTCTCTCTCTCTTTCTCTCTCTACCTCTCTACCTCTCTCTCTACCTCTCTCTCTACCTCTCTCTCTCTCTATTTCTCTCTCTCTTTCTCTCTCTACCTCTCTACCTCTCTCTCTCTCTCTCTCTCTCTCTCTCTATCTCTCTCTCTCTCTACCGCTCTCTCTCTACCTCTCTACCTCTCTACATCTCTCTCTACCTATCTCTCTCTCTCTACCTCTCCCTCTACATCTCTCTCTCTCTACCTCTCTCTCTCTACCTCTCTCTAGCCTCTCTCACACATGAACTGTGGACAATGTGCAGAGAATCAGGTATCATCATCGTTGCCTGGAGTTGCCCTTTCGCACATGTAGCAGACAGCATGTGATTCTCTTTGGCAGACGTGTTCATATGAGTTCACTCTCGCTTGGTCTAGGTGAGGGGTGGTGCTGGGTAGAGCGAGGGCATGTGTGTGCACACTGTGTCTCTTCTCCCTCTACACTAAATCTCTGGATAACATTATCACGTCTCATGCCTTCTCGTATCATTGCTATGCCGATGATACTCAACTCTTCCTCTCCTTCCCTCCCTCAGATATCCACGTCTCTGAGCGCATCTCGGCCTGTCTGTCCGACATCTCCGCCTGGATGATGACCAACCACCTCAAACTGAACCTAAGCCAAACAGAATTGCTCCAGCTGCCGGCCAAATCCTCCCTCCTGACCGACCTCTCCATCACAGTCAAGAATGCAACTGTGACCGCGTCGCCGACCGCCAAGAACCTTGTTGTTGTCCTTGACGACCAGTTGAATTTCTCTGCTCACATCGCAGCGACAACCAGAACCTGCTGATTCCTCCTGAGCAACATCAGAAGGACCCGCCCCTTCAGGACAAAAGAAGCCACCCAACTCCTCGTCCAATCAACAGTCATCTCCCGCCTCGACTACTGGAGTGCACTGCTTGCTGGCACCAAGCCTCTTCAACTCATTCAGAACGCAGCGGCCCGCCTGATCTCAAACCTACCGAAGTCGGCCCATATCACCCCACTTCTTAGGGACCTGCACTGGCTCCCCATTGCTGCACGAATCCGCTTCAAGGCCCTCGACCTAGCATACAGTGCGGCAAAGGGAACCGCTCCTGCCTACCTCCGGTCAATGGTCTCTAACTACACACACTCGAGACCCCTACACTCTGCATCTTCTGGCCGCCTCAGACCTACTCCTATCTGAGCTCCGGGAGGGTCATCAAAGAGAAGTCGCCTATTCTTGGTCCTTGCCCCACAATGGTGGAACAAACTTCACAACTGAAACCCGTCCAATCTTTCGCCGTCGACTAAAGACGCACTTTTTCAATCATTATCTGAAATGAATTAAAAATAATAATAATAATCTAACCCTAACTAACATTACTCTCATGCACTTGTCCTAATATACTAACCTACACTGTAGCACTCAACACTTTGATGAACATTGTTACTCAACTGATAGAGTTGTACCCTTCCTGCTGTCTTGTTGTACAAAACGTGTAAGTCGCTTTGGATAAAAGCGTCAGCTAAATCAGGGGTTCTCAACCTTTCAGCTGCCAAGGCACCCCTGTGTTCAATAAAATATTCCAGGGCACCCCTACATACGATAAAGACTTTTTCGGTCCTGTCATTTTTGCTACAATGATGACAAAAGTGCTTGCTTTCAAAATAATGTTTATTTAAGAAACCGGGAAACACATTTGTGTGTATATGCAGGCTATATAATGCATTATTAACAGGTGTTTCAGGTTTAAATGGCTTAGTACTGTTGACATTACACTGCTTGTAGTAGTAAATCAAATAGCATTTTTCTTTAAATAAAATTACACTCACTAAATCACTAAAGTGCTATCTGTTGCAGCTGCACTCTTTTCCACAAAAATAGCATATTTGGATAAGTGTGACCATTTCTCAACGACTGAAAATCCTGTATTTCTTTTAAATACAGAAAAGGATAACTAAAGTGCTATCTGTTGCAGCTGCACTGTTCTCCATAAAAATTGCATATTTGGATAAGTGTGACCATTTCACAGAAAAGGATCACCAAGTTACCATTTCTCAAAAAAATATAAATAAATACAGAAAATAAGCACTCGTTCACTCAGTGGACATTTCTAGCTCAATGCGAGGTCCGCTGCTGCTGGCTAATAATACGGTCAATACGTGGGGAGATCTTTGACAAGGCAACACACGCATGTCATCCTCAAGGCTCAACTTGGCCCTATATTTTGTTTTCAGAGCTGTCATGGATGAAAAGCCAGCTTCACACAGATATATGGTGCTGAATGGTATCAACACCTTAACTGTTGCATCATGAGATACTTGGTACTCAGCTCCACACTCTGAAACAAGCTCTCCAGGTGGTATCAGATGATATTTCAATGAGTTCTTCCAAGAGTTTGGATGGAGATGTGTCAGGAAGCTTTGTCTCAATGTTGTCTGTAAAGTTTTTTTTTATCCAGAGTAACTTGGTGATCCTTTTCTGTGTTTTAACCAAGGTAATGTCATTACAGCTGGAGTTGGTCCCTTGACCAAGGTACTGTCATTACAGCTGGAGTTGGTCTCTTGACCAAGGTACTGGCATTACAACTGGAGTTGGTCTCTTGACCAAGGTACTGGCTTACAACTGGAGTTGGTCTCTTGACCAAGGTACTGGCATTACAGCTGGAGTTGGTCTCTTGACCAAGGTACTGGCATTACAACTGGAGTTGGTCTCTTGACCAAGGTACTGGCATTACAGCTGGAGTTGGTCTCTTGACCAAGGTACTGGCATTACAACTGGAGTTGGTCTCTTGACCAAGGTACTGGCATTACAGCTGGAGTTGGTCTCTTGACCAAGGTACTGGCATTACAGCTGGAGTTGGTCTCTTGACCAAGGTACTGGCATTACAGCTTGTTACATCCCAATGTATATATTCCCCAGTGTGTGTCTCCATGTGTGTGTGTTCTCCATTTTGTTTCCTCCCTCCAGCCATTGTTCCCTCCACCCGTCCTCCACCATTGGTCCCTGCCAGGCCTGCCCTTCCATTATAGCAGCACAGCACCGATTGGTGGATGGTTTTCCAGACTCCAACACTCAATCAACACCCATCACCCACCACCCAATCATGGATCACCACACACCTGTTAAAACCTGGCTTCTCACTTCAGTCTCTCTCTCTCTCTGGCATGAGGCTAGGCCTAGTGTTACTTTGTGACATTGACTTTGACATTTGCATTTCGTTTATTGGCCTTTGTGCTTAGTGGAAATTGCCTTGTGTGTGTATGGCCACAGAGAGAGCATTGTTAGCTATAGTTTGTTTTTGTATATATTCTGCCTTTGTTGTATGTATCATTAATGTGTTTTTCTCTCTTTCTCAGGAAGCACAGATGGGGTGAGCTGCCATTTCCTTTGGATATTGTTTTCTCCTGTTTTGGTTAGGTAAGAGTAGTTTAGGTAATGTAATTTCTTTTACCATAGATTAGATTGGTTTATTTGGAGTATAGTGGTGTTTGTTTGTTGTTTTGGCCTGGGCTCACCCTTGAGCTACATGTGCTTCCTTTGCATCTCAATAAATATCAATGTTGTTTACAAACGTGGTCCATCTTTTCTGTCAACCAACTGTTATGTTACAGCCCTTTACCCTTAGACTCACAGGGGTCGTAACATAGCTGGAGTTGGTCTCTTGACCAAGGTACTGGCATTACAGCTGGAGTTGGTATCTTGACCAAGGTACTGGCATTACAACTGGAGTTGGTCTCTTGACCAAGGTACTGGCATTGCAACTGGAGTTGGTCTCTTGACCAAGGTACTGGCATTACAGCTGGAGTTGGTCTCTTGACCAAGGTACTGGCATTACAACTGGAGTTGGTCTCTTGAACAAGGTACTGGCATTACAACTGGAGTTGGTCTCTTGACCAATGCACTGGCATTACAACTGGAGTTGGTCTCTTGACCAAGGTACTGGCATTACAGCTGCAGTTGGTCTCTTGACCAAGGTACTGGCATTACAACTGGAGTTGGTCTCTTGACCAAGGTACTGACCAAGGTACTGGCATTACAGCTGGAGTTGGTATCTTGACCAAGGTACTGGCATTACAGCTGGAGTTGGTCTCTTGACCAAGCTGCCATTTCCTTTGGATATTGTTTTCTCCTGTTTTGGTTAGGTAAGAGTAGTTTAGGTAATGTAATTTCTTTGACCATAGATTAGATTGGTTTATTTGGAGTATAGTGGTGTTTGTTTGTTGTTTTGGCCTGGGCTCACCCTTGAGCTACATGTGCTTCCTTTGCATCTCAATAAATATCATTGTTGTTTACAAACGTGGTCCATCTTTTCTGTCAACCAACTGTTATGTTACAGCCCTTTACCCTTAGACTCACAGGGGTCGTAACACAGCTGGAGTTGGTCTCTTGACCAAGGTACTGGCATTACAGCTGGAGTTGGTATCTTGACCAAGGTACTGGCATTACAACTGGAGTTGGTCTCTTGACCAAGGTACTGGCATTGCAACTGGAGTTGGTCTCTTGACCAAGGTACTGGCATTACAGCTGGAGTTGGTATCTTGACCAAGGTACTGGCATTACAGCTGGAGTTGGTCTCTTGACCAAGGTACTGTCATTACAGCTGGAGTTGGTCTCTTGACCAAGGTACTGGCATTACAACTGGAGTTGGTCTCTTGACCAAGGTACTGGCATTACAACTGGAGTTGGTATCTTGACCAAGGTACTGGCATTACAGCTGGAGTTGGTATCTTGACCAAGGTACTGGCATTACAGCTGGAGTTGGTCTCTTGACCAAGGTAATGTCATTACAGCTGGAGTTGGTCTCTTGACCAAGGTACTGGCATTACAACTGGAGTTGGTCTCTTGACCAAGGTACTGGCATTACAGCTGGAGTTGGTCTCTTGACCAAGGTACTGGAATTACAACTGGAGTTGGTCTCTTGACCAAGGTAATGTCATTACAGCTGGAGTTGGTCTCTTGACCAAGGTACTGGCATTACAGCTGGAGTTGGTCTCTTGACCAAGGTACTGGCATTACAGCTGGAGTTGGTCTCTTGACCAAGGTACTGGCATTACAACTGGAGTTGGTATCTTGACCAAGGTACTGGCATTACAGCTGGAGTTGGTCTCTTGACCAAGGTACTGGCATTACAGCTGGAGTTGGTCTCTTGACCAAGGTACTGGCATTACAACTGGAGTTGGTCTCTTGACCAAGGTACTGGCATTACAGCTGGAGTTGGTCTCTTGACCAAGGTACTGGCATTACAACTGGAGTTGGTATCTTGACCAAGGTACTGGCATTACAGCTGGAGTTGGTATCTTGACCAAGGTAATGTCATTACAGCTGGAGTTGGTCTCTTGACCAAGGTACTGGCATTACAACTGGAGGTGGTCTCTTGACCAAGGTAATGTCATTACAGCTGGAGTTGGTCTCTTGACCAAGGTACTGGCATTACAACTGGAGGTGGTCTCTTGACCAAGGTAATGTCATTACAGCTGGAGTTGGTCCCCGGGCGCCCCACTGTGTGGCTGCCCACTGCTCCTAAATAGTTAGGACGGGTGAAATACAGAGAAGGAATATTCCCAAGGGTATTAATAAAGGTTCAACTCATTTAACAACTTAACGTAACTTCTCTCTCTTTCTCTCTCTCTCTCTCTCTCTCTCTCTCTCTCTCTCTCTCTCCCTCTCTCTATCTCTCTCTCTCTCTCTCTCTCTCTCTCTCTCTCTCTCTCTCTCTCTCTCTCCCTATCACAGCGTTGTCTGTCTTTTCCTCTGTCTCCCTCCATCCCTGGCTTTAATCACAATTCATCCGTAGATTTAATATGTACGTGAGGTAATTATTTGGCAAAAACCCCATTTTTCAAAACAACACAACCATTTCCCTGCTCCGCTTGACCACTGAGAGGGTTATAACAGTCCGCTTGACCGCTGAGAGGGTTATAACAGTCCGCTTGACCGCTGAAAGGGTTATAACAGTCCGCTTGACCGCTGAGAGGGTTATAACAGTCCGCTTGACCGCTGAAAGGGTTATAACAGTCCGCTTGACCGCTGAGAGGGTTATAACAGTCCGCTTGACCGCTGAGAGGGTTATAACCGTCCACTTGACCGCTGAGAGGGTTATAACAGTCCGTTTGACCGCTGAAAGGGTTATAACAGTCCGCTTGACCGCTGAGAGGGTTATAACAGTCCGCTTGACCGCTGAAAGGGTTATAACAGTCCGCTTGACCGCTGAGAGGGTTATAACAGTCCGCTTGACCGCTGAAAGGGTTATAACAGTCCACTTGACCGCTGAGAGGGTTATAACCGTCCGCTTGACCGCTGAGAGGAAAACATCAGGGTTATAACAGTAATTGTGAATGATATTAATTTGCTTTGTTCATTGTCTGCTTTGACAAGTTTATGAAATAGCACTAAGCGATTATTATCGGTACACCCCCGTCCCCCTGCTGGTGGACCCGGGTGAACCACAGGGGCTACATTGTTCCCGCATATAGTTCTATGGTTGTTACATTAATCGGGTGGCTGGCACGGTGCTACCATGGTGTGGAGAGAGGTCTGGCACGGTGCTAACACAGTGTGGAGAGAGAGAGAGGTCTGGCCCGGTGCTAACAGAGTGTGGAGAGAGAGAGAGGTCTGGCACGGTGCTAACAGAGTGTGGAGAGAGAGAGGTCTGGCCCGGTGCTAACAGAGTGTGGAGAGAGAGAGAGGTCTGGCACGGTGCTAACACAGTGTGGAGAGAGAGAGAGGTCTGGCCCGGTGCTAACACGGTGTGGAGAGAGAGAGAGGTCTGGCCCGGTGCTAACAGAGTGTGGAGAGAGAGAGAGGTCTGGCACGGTGCTAACACAGTGTGGAGAGAGAGAGAGGTCTGGCACGGTGCTAACACAGTGTGGAGAGAGAGAGAGGTCTGGCACGGTGCTAACACAGTGTGGAGAGAGAGAGAGGTCTGGCACGGTGCTAACACAGTGTGGAGAGAGAGAGAGGTCTGGCCGGGTGCTAACACAGTGTGGAGAGAGAGAGAGGTCTGGCCCGGTGCTAACAGAGTGTGGAGGGAGAGAGAGAGGTCTGGCACGGTGCTAACACAGTGTGGAGAGAGAGAGAGGTCTGGCCCGGTGCTAACACAGTGTGGAGAGAGAGAGAGGTCTGGCACGGTGCTAACAGAGTGTGGAGAGAGAGAGAGAGGTCTGGCATGGTGCTAACATGGTGTGGAGAGAGAGAGAGGTCTGGCCCGGTGCTAACAGAGTGGAGAGAGAGAGAGGTCTGGCCCGGTGCTAACAGAGTGGAGAGAGAGAGAGGTCTGGCATGGTGCTAACATGGTGTGGAGAGAGAGAGAGGTCTGGCCCGGTGCTAACAGAGTGGAGAGAGAGAGAGGTCTGGCCCGGTGCTAACACAGTGTGGAGAGAGAGAGAGGTCTGGCACGGTGCTAACAGAGTGTGGAGAGAGAGAGAGAGAGGTCTGGCACGGTGCTAACACAGTGTGGAGCGAGAGAGAGGTCTGGCACGGTGCTAACATGGTGTGGAGAGAGAGAGAGGTCTGGCACGGTGCTAACACAGTGTGGAGAGAGAGAGGTCTGGCACGGTGCTAACATGGTGTGGAGAGAGAGAGAGGTCTGGCACGGTGCTAACAGAGTGTGGAGAGAGAGAGAGGTCTGGCACGGTGCTAACATGGTGTGGAGAGAGAGAGAGGTCTGGCACGGTGCTAACAGAGTGTGGAGAGAGAGAGAGGTCTGGCACGGTGCTAACACGGTGTGGAGAGAGAGAGAGGTCTGGCACGGTGCTAACAGAGTGTGGAGAGAGAGAGAGGTCTGGCACGGTGCTAACACAGTGTGGAGAGAGAGAGAGGTCTGGCACGGTGCTAACACAGTGTGGAGAGAGAGAGGTCTGGCACGGTGCTAACACAGTGTGGAGAGAGAGAGAGGTCTGGCACGGTGCTAACACAGTGTGGAGAGAGAGAGGTCTGGCACGGTGCTAACAGAGTGTGGAGAGAGAGAGAGGTCTGGCCCGGTGCTAACACAGTGTGGAGAGAGAGAGAGGTCTGGCCCGGTGCTAACACGGTGTGGAGAGACGTCTGGCTGGAAATATGAGAGCGTAACAAAGTCGATACAGATTTAAGTGTATTGTGTTGCCCACGAGAGATGTAAACAAACACTGTTGCTAGGTCCTCAGAGGTCAATAACTCTGTGCCTTTACTAGTGCCTTTACTGGGAGCAGTAGGTTCAAGATGGGGTCATCCCCAGGTTCCCACAGCCCTATGTTCCCACAGCCCTATGTTCCCTCAGCCCTATGTTCCCTCAGCTCTACATTCCCACGGCCCTATGTTCCCACAGCCCTATGTTCCCACAGCCCTATGTTCCCACAGCCCTATGTTCCCACATCCCTATGTTCCCTCAGCCCTATGTTCCCTCAGCCCTATGTTCCCACAGCCCTATGTTCCCACAGTCCTATGTTCCTACAGCCCTATGTTCCTACAGCCCTATGTTCCCACAGCCCTATGTTCCCCCAGCCCTATGTTCCCACAGCCCTATGTTCCTACAGCCCTATGTTCCCTCAGCCCTATGTTCCCTCAGCCCTATGTTCCCCCAGCCCTATGTTCCCACAGCCCTATGTTCCCACAGCCCTATGTTCCCCCAGCCCTATGTTCCCTCAGCCCTATGTTCCCACAGCCCTATGTTCCCTCAGCCCTATGTTCCCTCAGCCCTATGTTCCCACAGCCCTATGTTCCCACAGCCCTATGTTCCCTCAGCCCTATGTTCCCACAGCCCTATGTTCCCACAGCCCTATGTTCCCTCAGCCCTATGTTCCCACAGCCCTATGTTCCCACAGCCCTATGTTCCCACAGCCCTATGTTCCCACAGCCCTATGTTCCCTCAGCCCTATGTTCCCACAGCCCTATGTTCCCACAGCCCTATGTTCCCACAGCCCTATGTTCCCTCAGCCCTATGTTCCCTCAGCCCTATGTTCCCACAGCCCTATGTTCCCACAGCCCTATGTTCCCTCAGCCCTATGTTACCACAGCCCTATGTTCCCACAGCCCTATGTTCCCTCAGCCCTATGTTCCCACAGCCCTATGTTCCCTCAGCCCTATGTTCCCACAGCCCTATGTTCCCACAGCCCTATGTTCCCACAGCCCTATGTTCCTACAGCCCTATGTTCCTACAGCCCTATGTTCCCACAGCCCTATGTTCCCACAGCCCTATGTTCCCACAGCCCTATGTTCCCACAGCCCTATGTTATGCTATTTGTAGCTCTCCTCTCTCTCTAGCCTGTTCCTCTCGTCACAGAGAGGTTCATACTGTAGAATATCCATGTCTCTCTCTCTAGTTCATACTGTCTGTAGAATACCCATGTCTCTCTCTCTAGTTCATACTGTCTGTAGAATACCCATGTCTCTCTCTCTAGTTCATACTGTCTGTAGAATACCCATGTCTCTCTCTCTCTCTCTCTCTAGTTCATACATCTGTAGAATACCCATGTCTCTCTCTCTCTCTCTAGTTCATACATCTGTAGAATACCCATGTCTCTCTCTCTCTCTCTCTCTAGTTCATACATCTGTAGAATACCCATGTCTCTCTCTCTCTCTCTAGTTCATACATCTGTAGAATACCCATGTCTCTCTCTCTCTCTCTAGTTCATACATCTGTAGAATACCCATGTCTCTCTCTCTCTCTCTAGTTCATACATCTGTAGAATACCCATGTCTCCTATCTCTCTCTTCAGATCAGCAACATTGTCGTCTACATCTCTAACATGGTCTAAACACCTCAAACCCTGTCACTGTGTTTCAATGATCTCCTCTTCAAACCTCAAACCTTTATTTCAACTCGTAAGACACTGAGGTTACGCTCAATTACAGCGACAACAAGTTTACAAAACAAGACATAGTTTATCAGCAATTTCCTAAGATTTTCTCGATGGCTCTCTCTCTTGTGCACACAGCTCTCTAAGTGTGCTTCTGTGCACGACTAAGCAATACAAGTATCCCCTTCGTTCTCAAGCTGCTCTAAAACTGGATGTTCCCCATATGAGAACTGAATTGGGAAAAAAGGGCTTTTAAATATGCTTCTCCTTCATCCTGGAACAAGATACAGGAGGACCTAAAATTACCAGGACTGGTCATCCTCAGAGAATTTAAAGCCATTTTAAAATCCTACAAATTCAGTTCCCTCGGACAGTGCAACTGCGTTTGATAACTTGCCTGAAATTGGAGCTTGCTGTGAATGTTTTATCTGTATTTTATTGTGATGTTCTTTTTTTATGTTGAAACTTTCTGCTGCCTTGCTTGGCCAGATTGCTCTTGAAAAGGAGATTTTAATCTCAATCATGCTCATCAGGTTAAATAAAGGATTTGATTGATTGATTGATACATATAGACACAATAAATAAGAATAAAAAAATAATAATAATAATCTGCTACAAGTACAGTGGTCGGAGAACACTAACCCTGAGCCCCTAATGGCATGAAATAAACCACTGGGGTCGTTTTGTCCTCTAATATTGGTAAAATGTTTAGAGGTTTTCAAAATATAATCTTCTCAAATTCTGTAAATATATGGAAAATAAGCAAACGGACCCAATTTCATGACATAATCATCAACGCAGCCACCGTTGTACACACACACACACACACACACACACACACACACACACACACACACACACACACACACACACACCAGTGGAGATTATTGCATGACTACTAGTGAGGCAGTGCTTCACTAGTAATATACAGAAAGAGTAATATACAGGGGGAAAAAAAGAAAAAAAGATATTATTAATATATATATATAATAGCGGCACGGTGGTGTAGTGGTTAACACTGTCCCCTCACAGCAAGAAGGTCCAGGGTTCGATTCCCGCTTGGGGACCAGGTTTCCATGATGCCAGTTGCCCAGGTGGGGTATCTCCCAGGCCTTTCTGTGTGGAGTTTGCATGTTCTCCCCGTGCTCGCAAGGGTTTCCCCCCGATAAGATAAACCCAATGGAAAAACATGCACAACAATAGATCGCTAACGCTGTGGCGTCCTTGACGAAGACGGACAGGAGCACTTGGATTGGTCCCCTGGCGCGGCTCACGTTGACGCCTGTCTGCTCCCGGCTGCCCTTGGGGGGGGAAGGACGACGGGATGGGTTAATCGCAGATACGAATTGCATGCATGCATCGCATGTGTGCCGATTGATGACCTCTGAGTAGGTCCTAAATTATTATTATTATTATTATTATTATTATTATTATTATTATTATTATTATTATTATTATTATTATTATTATTATTATTATTATTATTATTATTATTATTATTATTATTATTAAATTATTATTATATATATATATATATATTTTTTTTTATTATTATTATTCTTATATATATTTCTTTTATTAGAAATGTTTTCCCCTGTGAAAAAACAATGCCAGTGAATATTGTTTTTCTTCAAAAATGTCCAAGTGACAGCTCTGAGCTCTCTGATCTGGCCTGATCCCATAACTGCAGTAATGGCCAGATGTCAATCACTCAGTGCTAAAATAGGTGCACAGGTTGGGCTTAAGAATCTAATTATCCAATCAAAATAGGGTATTTGAGTTTTAAAAAGGTGGGTAGTGAGACTAAACCTCACTCATACATTTGAATGGGGCTTGAATGATTGACAGTTTTGACACACACATAATAAACCTCTCCATAAAACAGGGACACGTCCCCAAGGACTTCAAAATTGCGAGAGTAACACCCCTGCACAAAAAGGGCAGCAAATTAGACCCGGGTAACTACCGCCCTGTTTCTATCCTTACATCCATCTCGAAAGTCATGGAAAAAATAGTATACGAACAGATCGAAAAGTACCTCGCGGAAAAAAATCTAATCTACGAATTCCAATCTGGCTTCAGAACATCCCACTCCACTGACACATGCCTTCTCTACTTGAACGACCACATCAAACAAGAGGTGGACGCGGGCAAATACTGCGGCATGGTCATGCTGGAACTACAAAAGGCCTTCGACACTGTCAATCACACCATTCTGATTGACAAGCTAAAAGCAATTGGTTTTGATAGTTTATCAGTGAGCTGGATACAATCCTACCTGGAGGGGAGGGAACAGATGGTGGAAGTAAATGGTACCCTATCCCCCCCCCTCACAGTGAGCTGTGGTGTTCCACAAGGAAGCATACTAGGACCGCTACTATTCCTAATTTATGCAAATGACATGTCGTCAGCTTGTGACTGCAACTTGTTCCTGTTTGCGGACGACTCAGCCCTGCTGGTCTCTGACAAGAACAAGTTACAGGTTGAAAAAGCCCTCAGCTCGGAACTAGGCAAAATCTGCATATGGCTCGCCGACAACAAACTATCATTACACATGGGCAAAACAGAGTCCATTCTCTTCGGTTCAAATAACAAACTCAGCAAGACCGACGGCTTCTCGGTTACAGTGGGTGACAATATTATCACAAGGAAAGATGAAATTACCTACCTGGGTTCCATCCTAGAGGCTAATCTTTCCTGTGACAAAATGGCATCCAATGTAATAAAAAAAGTCAACCAACGAACGCGATTCTTGTACCGGATCTCCTCTCTGGTAAACAAGAATACCCTGAAGACTCTAGCAGGAGCACTCATTCAAGGGTACTACGACTATGCTTGCACCTCATGGTACCAAAGCACCTCAAAGGCACTAAAAAACAAATTACAAACATCTCAAAACAAGCTAGTCAGACTACTACTTGACCTGACTCCTAGAACCCACCTCACCCCTGCCCACTTTGACAACCTAGGATGGCTTAGAGTAGACGACAGAGTACAGCAACTTGCAATGGGCCTGGTCTACAAGATACACTACGCGACCAAGGTACCCATGTACATGTCAAAATACTTCCCAAAGGTCAGTGAATACCACGATCACAACACCAGAGGGAGCTCCACAAATCATGTAAAACCCAGATTCGGCTCAAACAAGGGACTAAACACGTTTCGCAATTATGCCACATCAATGTGGAACGCCCTACCCAAAGCTGTAAAGGAATGTGAATCACTACCCACCTTCAAAAACACTCTCAAAAAACACCTACGTGAGACTGCAATTCGAAACTGGCCCCTACAAATGTCCTAACCTAGTTGTACAGTAAATGACCAAGTAAGGCTTTGTCAATATTCCAATGTACAGTGTAAAATGTGTGTGTGTCCCCTTCCCAACCCCAATGTACAGCCCTCACCCAACCCACCCAACCCCACCCCACCCAACCAACCTCCTCCAATGTACAGTTTCTATGCCAAATGTATATACACTCCTTTTCTGGACACTTTTGTATCACAAACAGTACTGTATTTGCAAATCTGATATGTCATAAATGTATAGATGTAGCAGTACTGTCTATCTGTATGTCATGTATGTCATATATGTTATGATGAATTGAAAATGGGGGACCCTGATGTAAACAAGACGAAAGTCTTTCTCTGGTCTGCATCCCCTTAACAATTGTATGTATTGAGCTGTACTGTACTGTACCCATTCTGCAATCTGTTAATAAACTTTTCAATCAATCAATCAAAACACTTTTTTTTACACCAATCAGAGAACACCATTTCCTATTTCCTATTTCCTGCTTTGAGAGGGCTTGGAGAGCCCAGTCAGTAACATTACTTTGTAGGCAGTAGCACTGTAGGCTAAATGAAACTTTGCACCAAAGGACCGAAGTATAAATCAGCAACATGGAGAGGACTTATGCATCTGGATCAGAAAAAAAGTTGTGGATGAAAAAGTAAGTACAGTGTTTGTAAAAGCTTGTATGCTAACAGACCAGGCTGCAGAAACAAATTAGTGGGGGGGCATAAAATGTTCTCGGGGGGGCACAATGGTTTTTCAACACAGGTTCCTTTTTATACGTTTCAGCTGGGACAACGGCGCTGTGGCTTGCTTGGCGCTGCCCACGGTGCTGAACTAAACAGCAGAGAGGCAATTGAAAAATCTAATTTCTCTCTATCTTAAGAACATTCACTTATACAAAAACAGACTGAACTGATATATATATATAACAGACCTGCTGGGGCAGCGGACTGAGAGCAGGGGACACAAACAGGCTGGATAAGATGGTCAGGAAGGCCAGTAGCGTGGTTGGGGTGGAGCTGGACTCTAGCGAGGGTGGCAGAGAGGAGGAACCTTGCTAAGCTCCAGGCCATCAGGGAAAACCCCTCCCACCCACTATACACAGACTTGACGGACAGGAGGAGCATGTTCAGTGCTAGGCTCACACTTCCTAAATGCAGCACTGAACGGCACAGGAAGTCCTTCATTCCGACAGCCATCAGACTATACAATGCATCACTGTGCCTCACTGCATCACTGAGCACAGAGTGACAGGTACCATCTTCCTGGACTCTTACTTTTTAAACAGCACTGTACAATATTACACCTACTGTAGACTTCGGTATATGTTTACTGTATTTATTTACTGTATCTTTTATTCAATTTTTATTCTATTTAATTTTATTCTATTCTTAGGCCATTTGTTTTGTTATTCTTATTCGTGACTTGTTCTGTCTAAATGTTTAATGTTGAGTGATTTGCAGTGTCAAATTTCCCTCAGGATAATACATTTCTATTCTATTCTATTCTATATCTTTGAAAAGTCTCCATTTATTCAACACTTCTGAATTCACTGACAAACTGAACTGACAAAAATAAGGTGCATAAAAAAGCAAACAAAATTCCTCCACAGGCTACTCACCATCATTAATAGAGCGGCAGGCGGCGTTTGGGGACAGAGTGAAATCTTCTTAAAACACTGCCCCTCCACTCATTCCTGAACTTTTTTAAGTCCTTCTCAAATGCCAACTGAATGAAATTGGCCTTGCGTCGATGAAGCATACTAAGGCGATGTTCTGTAAAGACGTTCTTGAAGGTAGAAAACGAATTCTCACAGAGTGCCATGCTAGCTTCAGTAATGTTGTTGTTGATATCGATTCATAGACCTATGCAATCTCATTTCTAAGTTATGACAATTTTTCTTTTATTAAAAAAAAAGAAATTTTTTTTTTTTTACTCTTTAAATTATTTTATCTGGGTTGAACATGATTTGTGGATGTTAAAGTTAGAGGTTCTATGTAGGATTGCTAGTAACTGTCTAACTGCATATATAACTGTTTCCACTAGAGGGCGCTCTAGGCGGAGCCACTCATGATACCACCAGGTGGCGAGTATTTAAAGAGATGTCTCCTCCCCTTCTGTCTCTTCTCCCCCACCTACCTCTCACGGAGAGGAGGACTCATGTGCTGCTGTTTAACACGTGAATAAATAAACCACGCCAAAGGCTAAAGATAGAAACCATGCCTCTTGACCACATTATTGTCGCCCCATAGCCAGATTCTGTCAACAGTGGAACTCCCTCTGGTGTTGTGGTCGTGGTATTCACTGACCTTTGGTACAGGTAGTGAAAACAACACAAGCAGTGTAAACAAATCATCATATCATCAGGTCAATATAATTTACTATCTAACTAACTGAAATATATATTCACAGTATTCACAGTGTCACATAAGGTGCAGTATGCATAAGGTAGTGTTATAATTTACTATCTAACTAACTGAAATATACATTATTCATTATTCACAGTATCACAGTATCCACATAAGGTGCAGTATGCATAAGGTAGTGTTATTGTCCTACTTGGGTTCCTATTAGTTCTAGGTAGATGTCTGGCAGCAGTCCCTGCCCACTGTTGTGGAACCTGATGGCCGCTGGTATGAAGGACTGTCCGAGGCGGTTAGTTGAGTGTCGGGGGGGTATGAGTCTGTGGCTTCCTTGTCACCTTCACCTAATATGTTTTGATCTGGTCAGGTGCGCTGTCACCTAATATGTTTTGATCTGGTCAGGTGCGCTGTCACCAAATTTATTTTGATCTGGTCAGGTGCGCTGTCACCTAATAGGTTTTGATCTGGTCAGGTGCGCTGTCACCTAATATGTTTTGATCTGGTCAGGTGCGCTGTCACCTAATATGTTTTGATCTGGTCAGGTGCGCTGTCACCTAATATGTTTTGATCTGGTCAGGTGAGCTGTCACCTAATATGTTTTGATCTGTGTCTGGTTAGGTGTGCCGTCACGCGTCACCTAATATGTTTTCATCTGTCTGGTCAGGTGTGCCGTCACCGAATATGTAATTTTTTGCATCTGTGTCTGGTCAGGTGCGCCGTCACCGAATATGTCATTTTTTTCATCTGTGTCTGGTCAGGTGCGCTGTCACCTAATGTTAATATCGCTGCTGGCGGGACAAAACCTCGTAACTCTAAAAACCCAACTTTTCAGCAGATGAAAAAAACGAACACAGACTTGAGGGCGAATAGAGTTACGAGGTTTAGACAGATGATTGGTTTAATCATGCGTTCCCATTGTGTAGACTTTGTAAACCCAGACACACATGGAGGATGTTATGGTTTGTAACCGACCCCAATCGCACAACACAAGACAGGTATGAGAGTAAGCCAAGAACTGGGCATTTATTGTATACAACAGAAAACGGCACTGTCCCTTTAAGGGAGAACACAAAATACTGGAAAACAAGAAATGGGAAAATAGGCACAGTGCCTTTAAGAGGCGAGCTGGCTAAGGGGAAGGCTAAGGGAACAGGGCCAGGGCAAGGGACAAGGGCAGGAACAGGGAGGACTAGGAGGACTGGACAGGGATGACTAGGAGGACTAGGAGGACTGGACAGGGAGGACTAGGAGGACTAGACGGACTGGACGGACTGGACAGGGAGGACTAGGAGGACTAGAGAGGGGAAACAGGGATAGAGGCCCGCGGAGGCGGGCTGGGGACAGGGAGGACTAGGAGGACTAGAAGGACTGGACAGGGAGGACTAGGAGGACTAGAGAGGGGAAAACAGGGACAGAGGCCCGCGGAGGCGGGCTGGGGACAGGGACAGAGAAAACAGGGTTCTGGCCTTGGAACAGGGCGAGGGTCAGAGCTGCTTACAGGGATGGAGTAGGCGCGCGCAGGCTAGACATCTGGAGGAGAGCGCGCCGGCGCGGAGGTCTGAGTGGTGCGCGTCTGCTTGGAGTACGCGCCGGTACGGAGAGCGCATCTGGCGCGGAGGTCTGAGTGGTGCGCGTCTGCTTGGAGTACGCGCCGGTACGGAGAGCGCATCTGGCGCGGAGGTCTGAGTGGTGCGCGTCTGCTTGGAGTACGCGCCGGTACGGAGAGCGCATCTGGCGCGGAGGTCTGAGTGGTGCGCGTCTGCTTGGAGTACGCGCCGGTCTGTGCTGGCTGGGGTCGTCGAGGGGTCGGGTCGTACTGTTATGGTTTGTAACCGACCCCAATCGCACAACACAAGACAGGTATGAGAGTAAGCCAAGAACTGGGCATTTATTGTATACAACAGAAAACGGCACTGTCCCTTTAAGGGAGAACACAAAATACTGGAAAACAAGAAATGGGAAAATAGGCACAGTGCCTTTAAGAGGCGAGCTGGCTAAGGGGAAGGCTAAGGGAACAGGGCCAGGGCAAGGGACAAGGGCAGGAACAGGGAGGACTAGGAGGACTGGACAGGGATGACTAGGAGGACTAGGAGGACTGGACAGGGAGGACTAGGAGGACTAGACGGACTGGACGGACTGGACAGGGAGGACTAGGAGGACTAGAGAGGGGAAACAGGGACAGAGGCCCGCGGAGGCGGGCTGGGGACAGGGAGGACTAGGAGGACTAGAAGGACTGGACAGGGAGGACTAGGAGGACTAGAGAGGGGAAAACAGGGACAGAGGCCTGCGGAGGCGGGCTGGGGACAGGGACAGAGAAAACAGGGTTCTGGCCTTGGAACAGGGCGAGGGTCAGAGCTGCTTACAGGGATGGAGTAGGCGCGCGCAGGCTAGACATCTGGAGGAGAGCGCGCCGGCGCGGAGGTCTGAGTGGTGCGCGTCTGCTTGGAGTACGCGCCGGTACGGAGAGCGCATCTGGCGCGGAGGTCTGAGTGGTGCGCGTCTGCTTGGAGTACGCGCCGGTACGGAGAGCGCATCTGGCGCGGAGGTCTGAGTGGTGCGCGTCTGCTTGGAGTACGCGCCGGTACGGAGAGCGCATCTGGCTCGGAGGTCTGGATGCGCGTCTGGATGCGCGTCTGGAGTGAAGAGCGCGTCTGGAGTGAAGAGCGCGTCTGGCTCGGAGGTCTGGATGCGCGTCTGGATGCGCGTCTGGAGTGAAGAGCGCGTCTGGCTCGGAGGTCTGGATGCGCGTCTGGATGCGCGTCTGGAGTGAAGAGCGCGTCTGGCTCGGAGGTCTGGATGCGCGTCTGGATGCGCGTCTGGAGTGAAGAGCGCGTCTGGCTCCGAGGTCTGGAGTGGAACACTGGAATACCTCCCGTAGAGGTTTAGAGAGCGCAGTACAGTGTCTCCCTCCAGGCAAACGGCGACAGGAGGCGAAGGCTTGAGCGCATCTCACGCCGGAGATGAAAACAGCATAAAGACAGAAACAGAAACTCCCGTAGGAGCCTACAGACAGAGAACCTCCCGTAGGGGTCTTGGTGATAGAGATATGATACGGAACGACCCGACCAGGACTGAGGGGAAGAGCGAGGTACTTAAAGCCCACAGGGGTGCTAATTAGAATACACATCAGGTGCGTGATGGTAATTGATACTCGAACTAGAAGTGTGTGTTCGGCACCAGACCAATCAAACACAAAATGACAGGTAGTCCAAGGGTGTGGCTGCTGAAGAGCAAACGAGAGTAAACGAACGCGAGGGTGGGGGCTAGTGAGGTGAGGAGACAGGGAATTAAAGGTCAAGGGAAAGGCGAACCTCACAGAGGATGATCTACTGAGTTGATAAAAAATAAATAAAAAATGGAGTTGCGAGGTTTTGTCCCGCCAGCAGCGATATGTTTTCATCTGTGTCCACTGACCACTGACACACACAGTGGGGGATGTTTTAAAAATATTATTTAATATATAATATAATATAATAATTTGTGCTTCACCAACAAATTTGGTCAGCAGCCGCCACTGACACACACACACACACACACACACACACACACACACACACACACACACACACACACACACACACACACACACACACACACACACACACACACACACACACACACACACACACACACACACACACATGCTGCAACCACTTTAAACAATCACTGTAAACAAAAAGTCACTTTAAAGGAAGGAGGTATTGTAATAGTATAGTTTAGATACTTTAAGTATAAAAATTACAGAGTTTAAATTGTAAATTGTATATTGTATAGTAGTGTACATAGGAACCAGTTTCTCAGGAACTTAGCATGTATTTTTTTTATCATGCACATCTTGTGTCTTATCTATTTCTTTTTTTCCATGTCCATTTTATTATTGTATTATTGCACAATCGATGCGGGCATGACCACCCGCATTTCACTGTATGCCCTGGTATGTATGTGACAAATAAACCTCTTGATTCTTGATTCTCTCACGGTCCCAAGAGCTCCTTCTTCCTTGTCCCAGGGTCAACTAGCTGCAACTCATCTCCAAGGCTTTTCAAAAGATAATGAAATATGTTTTATATTAGCTATGTATATATATAAAACATATGACTTGCATCTCAAGCGGAACTAACAAGCAGAGCTAATTTGACATTTCTTGGTGGAAAGGAGTGGAGACCTTTGATTGGTCACCACTGGATATTTTATTGGACCAATTACATCACATCAAAAGTGGCTTGTGTATTTTGATTGGTACAGTAGTGTTGCCAAGAGTTGTAAAACCCCAGCCATCCAGTACAACCCAATGAAAGCCCACACACACAAAGACTGACCCACACGCATACAGTATGCAAAGAAGTGCATTTGGTAATAATTAAGATTACAGTGGGAAAAATAGGTGTTTTTGTAATGTTATTTCCGACATCTTCAGGGGAAAACAAGTGTTACAAAATATACAAATTAGTAATAGTGCTAATCAGATGTACAGATGTACAGAGTTCTATTATATCAATAGAGACAGCATGACGGGCGGCCGGGTAGTGCAGCGGACTAAGCGTCTGTCTACCACCACAGAGACAGTGGGATCGGATCCAGCTGTGGTGCTTCCGGGTTGGCGGACCGACGACCGTCCATAGTAACACAATTGGCAGTGTTAGAGGGTGGGAGACCTGGCGTGGGTGGGTCCTGGTCATTGTAAACAGCGACTCCTACAGTTCGGTCGGGGCGCCTGCACAGCAAGGGAAGGATCTGGGAGAGGTAGTGTGACCTTCCACACGTTACACTCCCCCAGTGAGAGTCCGCGCTGCCAGGTGAAAAGAAGCGGTGGGCTGGGTACACATGTATCGCAGGAAGCATGTGATAGTCTCCGCCCTCCCGGACTGACAGTAGGGGGTAGAGTGCGCAACGACCAAGAAGGGGATTGGGAATTGGCATAACGACTAACATTGGGATGGGAGAAAAATCGGAAAAAGAAGGGGGGGAAAAGATAATAATAAAAAAAAAAATAGAGACAGCATGACTACTACTGGCCAGCAGTGTACTACCAGATATCCAGATTCCCAAATAAGGGTTATTTCTTTATTTCTTTATTTCAGATCCCCATTAGTCACTGCCTCAGCAGCGACTATTCTTCCTGGGGTCTGGATACAAACATGTAAAAATCAAACAAGAATAATCAATAAAACAACATAAAAACAAAACAAATATCAATAAAACACCAATAAAATATACAAACAAATATAGAACATTAAAGATTAAACCAATCAAAATCAGACATACAAACAAATATAGAACAATAACAAATATACAAACATATAGAACAAATCAAATATCAATGAAACAACAAACGGAGACATGTCGTGCTCAAAAACAGCACGACATTCCATACACTAATACTATAATACTCCTCATAACCACTAGACAAAGACATTCCAAATCAACACATAACCCAACACAAGAACCCATTCATTAGACACAGATTAGACCCAACCACAGATTGGCCACAATTTCAGTGATAGCCAAAAATCATTTGGGACTTCTTCTTTTTTTGGGTTAGTGACAAAAAATGTTGTACCAAATTGACTCTAGTAGCTAAAGACCTGTCTCCATAGGCGGCGCGTCAGCCGGACATTTGGGTAGGCTATAGGCAAATTCTTTCCTTTTTTGTCAATACACACACCCACTAGGCTATGCGAGGCGAGCCCCACTCATTTAATATATAGTGCAAATTAAGTGTTCAAATGAAGGCATCTAATAATAGATTAACCATTGTCTTACCTTAATGCAGCAAGATGTGACGTTTCAATGATCTTTTCTGCTTTAACTTTGTCTGTCTCTCATGGCGCATTGTTGTTCTTAGCCAGTTTCGGATGTGATGTGCTTCATTGCTGACGATTTGATGAACTCTGACTCTTTTTTTTTTTTATCCACCTTTTCTCCCATTTTCTATTTTTCTCCCATCCCAATTTTTATATCGTCCAATTCAACCCTCCCCTGTCTTCGAACGTTGTTTCTTGCCTCCCACAAGCCGGCTGCAATGTGGACTAAGTCATACATAGCACGAGTCCCCTCCGATACTCGAGGTAACAGCCGTCGCATCTTTTCACCTGCGCGGCTCGATCTTTCAGTGTCGGGGGTCTGGGCTTTGGAGGGGCCCCGCCCCCGTCGCTTCTTGATTCTACTGCGCAGGCGCACCAACCGACCTGTAGGAGTCGCTGTCCACAACGCCCGATCCCCACCCTTCAGGTTCCCTCCCCGTAATACGGCCAATGTGTATTACTGTGGACGACCAGCTGACAAGCCACGTGTTCCGCCTCCATGGTTTCCCCCAGGACGTCGTCTCGGACCGGGGTCCCCAGTTCACTTCCCAGGTATGGCGGGCCTTCTGCAAGGGCTACTGTTAGTCTTTCGTCTGGTTACCATCCACAGACTAACGGACAAACAGAGAGAATGAACCAGAGCGTGGACTCTGCTCTCCGTTGTGTTGCCGCCAAGAGACCTGCTTCCTGGAGCCGGTTCCTCCCCTGGGTCGAGTACGCCATCAACTCCCTGGTCAGTTCCGCCACCGGCCTCTCGCCGTTCGAGGTATCCCTGGGCTACCAACCCCCTCTTTTCTCTGCACAGGAGTCGGAAGTGGCAGTTCCCTCCGTGCAGGATCATCTCGACCGGTGTCGTCAAGTCTGGGAGATCACCAGGACTGCGCTGCTCCGGGCATCGGAGCGCGCCAGTCGGGGAGCTAACCGACGCCGGATCCCTGCGCCGACGTACCAACCTGGGCAGAGGGTATGGTTGTCCTCCAAGGATCTCCCGCTTCGATCCTCCGCCAAGAAGCTTAACCCACGGTTCGTCGGCCCTTTTGAGATCCAGAAGGTGCTCAGTCCCACGGCGGTGAGTCTTAAGCTTCCTGCGTCCATGCGCATTCATCCTGTTTTTCATGTGTCCCGAGTGAAGCCTGTCTCTCTCAGTCCCCTGATGCCTCCTGCTCCAGATCCGCCTCCTCCCGAGATGGTGGACGGACACCCCCAGTGGAAGGTCCGCCAGCTCATGGACGTCCGACGGCGAGGACGGGGGTTCCAGTATCTGGTGGACTGGGAGGGATACGGTCCGGAGGAACGGAGCTGGGTCTCCCGCCAGCTCATCATGGATCCCGCCCTGATCACCGACTTCCATCGGTCCCATCCGGGGAAGCCGAGGCCGGGCAGGTCGCCGGGTGGCTCCCGTGGAGGGGGGGGTACTGTGAGGATTGGTCCATTACCACACGCTTCCAGGTACCAATTACCTCCACACACCTGAAGGGAGTTTCGAATCAGCTCGAAGGGAGCCCTTATATACTCGGGGTTTCTGAAGGTTCATTGTCGGGTCGTTTTGCTTACCTCCGCCTGCAGCTTGTTCCTCCCGTGTTGTTCTCCATCTGTTTTTCCAGTGCGCCTTGGAATTTGCCGCTCTCGCCCCTCTCTGCTCCCGTGGACCCGCGCCCCGTATCTCACCTTGCCCCTTGGTGAGTTTTTGGAAGTGTATTTTTTGATGCTCTGTTTTTCCTCGTTTTTCCTGGACTCAAGATCTATCTGTTTTTTGTGTGTTTCGTTAACACTGAAGAGGTATTAACTCTTTAATTAATAACACTTTGTTATTTCTGGACTCAGCTTTATTACTGGACTGCCTCGTAATCCCTGCGTTCGGTTGTTGACATTCCTCTTTTTCTCTGTTCCTCTCCGAGTGGATTGACAGTAAGCTGCAGAGCCGCAGAGCCAGAGGCCGCAGCGCCACAGAGCCAACTCTGCTCTGGGCTAAGCTGCAGAGCCGCAGAGCCAGAGGCCGCAGCGCCACAGAGCTAACTCTGCTCTGGGCCGAGCTGCAGAGCCGCAGAGCCTACTCTGCTCCAGGACATTCCCCCTGAATGCTTCATGTTGTTTTTTCGCACTTTCTGTTTGAAAATAAATACGCCCTTAGTTTTTGGCTAACTCTGAACTACCTGTCTGTGTCGTGCTGTTGGGGTTGTTTACAAACCATAACACACCTCTTGTTTGATGTGGTCGTTCAAATAGAGGAGGCATGTGTCAGTGGAGTGGGACGTTCTGAAGCCAGATTGGAATTCGTAGATTAGATTTTTTTCCGCCAGGTACTTTTCGACCTGTTCGTAGACAATTTTTTACATGACTTTCGAGATGGAGGTAAGAATAGAAACAGGGCGGTAGTTGCCTGGGTCTAATTTGCTGCCCTTTTTGTGCAGAGGGGTCACTCTCGCAATTTTGAAGTCCTTGGGGACGTGTCCCTGTTTTATAGAGAGGTTTATTATGTGTGTGATGACTGGGGTGATGGCGGCTGCTGCGTCTCTGAGGAATTTGGAGGGGATGTTGTCATGGCCAGTGGCCTTGTTAGGTTGGAGGGCGCTAAATTTTTTGAGTACCTCATCGGTTGTTATCATTTCAAGTTTGAAGTCGTCTTTGTGGACCCCTAGGTTTTTGTAGTATGCTACTATGTGTTCTACCCCATAATGCCCTGAGTGGGCGGGTAGTTTGTTTACCAGAGTTGTGGCTATGTTTGTGAAGAAGATGTTTAAGTAATTGGCTACATCCAGCTTGTCTGTGATGAGCGTGTTGTCCGTCTTTATGTTTATGTTTGAGAATCTGGTTTTAAGTTTTTTACTGCAGCCTAGTTGATTATTGAGTAATTTCCAAAGTTCGCTGGGTTTGTTTTTGTTTTCCTCAGTTTTGTCGTTGATGAAATGTCTTTTTGCGGTTTTGATCATGGTGTTTACGTCATTTCTTAGTCTGTTTCTTTGAATTTTTTGTTCAACCACGTGGGCTTGGAGTTCACTGTTTGAGCTTTTGGAAAGCTTTGTCTGACTTTTATGAAGTTCAGAGCATTTTTTGTCTCTGGTTTTCATAGCGGCCAGTATTTCAGTGTGCATCCATGGCTCAGCGCGATTTTTAACCCTGGTGGTTCTTATGGGTGCCATGTTGTTGAGTATTGCTGTGAATTTGGTTTTGAATCCAAGCTATGTTTCTTCAACCTGTGTACCACTGAGTTCATCTGACCAGTCCAAGCTCCCCAGTTCTAGGTTAAAGGCCTCTCTAGAGTAAGTTTTGAGGTCTCTAGATGTGACTGTTTTGTGACAGCCGGCCTTCTGTTTTAGCTTTTTGCGGGTACATAAAATCATATAATGATCACTTAACCCGCATGCTATCACCCCTTTATTAGAGATCATGGACTTGTCAGAGGTCAAAATGAGGTCAATGGTGGTTTGTGTCACGATGGGGTTAGGTAGAATGCAATAATACAGAAAGGGAAGGAATGGAGGAGGCAGAGGCGAGGAGTGAAGCTTGGAGAATGATGTTTACTGTAGAATCCAGTGCAATACAAGGAAAATACAGAAACTAAATAACAAACTTCACAATACAAAACAACAAACACTAAGACTTACTAGAGGGAGAACGGTGCAACACGACGTGGAGGAACAGGGGGTAACTGGAGGAATGTCGCCACACAGAAGGGAGGACAGACAGAACCCTATATACCCCAACTAATTAACAATTAAGAACACCTGGCCAACACAGAATCACAAACAACACCTAGACAATAAGCAAAGCACAACTAAACACAACTAAACACAAAAGCAACTCCTAACAACCCAAAACAGTGTATGACATCACACCAGGGAAGGGAAAGACAATGACAGTACACACCATGACACCACATTAATCAAACTATTAATTATAGTTAACACAGTAGTCAGGATGTCCAGTGTACTGGAGCGCACCGATTGTTTGTCACCACTAGAGGGTGGTAGGGCGCCAATGTCAGGCCGAGGGCCAATGTCAGATAGAGGGCATTGCCCAAAGTTAGGTGGAGAGTACTGCCCAATGTTACCATCCTGCCCAGTCCAGCCAGGACCGGGCCTAGGATCCTGACAGTACCCCCCCCTCAACGGGTGGCTTCCAGACACCCAAAAACAACGTCCATAAGCAGGTGAGGGAGGAAGCCGGAACCCCGGAGAGGACCCAGGGAGAGGACCCGAAGACGAGGGACCAGGAGGCTGAACGAAAAACCCAGGAGGGGCATAGCAGCCAGGGGGGTAGAAAACGGGCGCAGATGCCCGGAGAGGGGGGGTGGGGACGGGAACAGAGGCCCGGGGAGGAGGACTGGACCTGGGAACAGAGGTCCGACGAGGGGGGGTGGGGATGGGCACCGAGACCCGGGGAGGGGGGCAGAACCTGAGAACCGAGGCCCGACGAGGAGGGCTGGACCTGGGAAGCGAGGCCCGACGAGGGGGGGTGGGTACAGGTGTAGAAGCCCGGGAAGGGGAGCTGGACCCTGGAGCCGGAACTGTGCTAGCTGAAAATGCCTGGCTAGCTTGGGACATCTGGTCCGTCTCAGGTACTAGGCTCACCCTGAACCTGGAGCCTAGTCTGGCAGTGGAGACTGTGCTAGCTGGAGACATCTGGTCTGTCTCCGCTACCAGGCTCACCCTGAACCTGGAGCCTAGGTTGGCAGTGGGCGTCTGGTTAGCTACTGTAGCGGGGCTAACAGGCGGGGCTGTGCCAACTGGGGACGGCCGGTCAGCTATTGGGACGGGGCTAACGGGCGGAGCTATGTTAGCTGGGGATGCCTGGCTAGCTTGGGACATCTGGTCCGTCTCCGGTACTAGGCTCACCCTGAACCTGGAGCCTAGTCTGGCAGTGGAGACTGTGCTAGCTGGAGACATCTGGTCTGTCTCAGATACTAGGCTCACCCTGAACCTGGAGCCTAGTCTGGCAGTGGAGACTGTGCTAGCTTGAAACGGCCGGTTAGCTATTGAAACGGAGCTAACGGGCGGAGCTAGGCTAGCTGGGAGTGGCTGGTTAGCTCTTGACACTAAGCTAACCGGCGGAGCTATGTTAGCTGTGGACGTCTGGTTAGCTGTATGAGCGGAGCTAACGGGTAGAGCTGTACCAACTGGGGACGTCTGGCCATCTATAGTGGCGGAGCTAACAGGAGGAGCTGTGCTAATGGGGGACAGCCGGTCAGCAATTGGCACGAAGCTAACGGGCGGAGCTAGGTTAGCTGGGGGTGGCTGGTTAGCTCTTGACACTAAGCTAACCGGCGGAGCTATGTTAGCTGTGGACGTCTGGTTAGCTGTATGAGCGGAGCTAACGGGTAGAGCTGTACCAACTGGGGACGTCTGGCCATCTATAGTGGCGGAGCTAACAGGAGGAGCTGTGCTAACGGGGGACAGCCGGTCAGCAATTGGCACGAAGCTAACGGGCGGAGCTAGGTTAGCTGGGAGTGGCTGGTTAGCTATTGGCATGAAGCTAACGGGCGGAGCTAGGTTAGCTGGGAGTGACTGGTTAGCTATTGGCATGAAGCTAACGGGCGGAGCTAGGTTAGCTGGGAGTGGCTGGTTAGCTCTTGACACTAAGCTAACCGGCGGAGCTAGGTTAGCTGTGGACGTCCGACCGGCGATGGACATCCGAGCAACCTCAGCGGCTGTGGGAGGATCCAGGCTGACCGTAAGCCTAAGAACAGTCGGCAGGCTAGCTACACTAGCCTTCGGCTTATGCTTCTCCATGAGGACAGCAACATGTTCAGCCATCTCCCACATCGCCGTCTGCAGTGTCGGGTTCTCAGTGGCGACCTGGTCGATCTTCCGGAGTAGGAACCCCCATTTGGCCAGTGAGTAACTCTTCATGTCACCGGCCATCAGGGCCAGGACAACGGTGATGGTATCGCTTGCCTTTCCTGCTGCATTCGTTAATGTTGGTGGCGACATTCTGTCACGATGGGGTTAGGTAGAATGCAATAATACAGAAAGGGAAGGAATGGAGGAGGCAGAGGCGAGGAGTGAAGCTTGGAGAATGATGTTTACTGTAGAATCCAGTGCAATACAAGGAAAATACAGAAACTAAATAACAAACTTCACAATACAAAACAACAAACACTAAGACTTACTAGAGGGAGAACGGTGCAACACGACGTGGAGGAACAGGGGGTAACTGGAGGAATGTCGCCACACAGAAGGGAGGACAGACAGAACCCTATATACCCCAACTAATTAACAATTAAGAACACCTGGCCAACACAGAATCACAAACAACACCTAGACAATAAGCAAAGCACAACTAAACACAACTAAACACAAAAGCAACTCCTAACAACCCAAAACAGTGTATGACATCACACCAGGGAAGGGAAAGACAATGACAGTACACACCATGACACCACATTAATCAAACTATTAATTATAGTTAACACAGTAGTCAGGATGTCCAGTGTACTGGAGCGCACCGATTGTTTGTCACCACTAGAGGGTGGTAGGGCGCCAATGTCAGGCCGAGGGCCAATGTCAGATAGAGGGCATTGCCCAAAGTTAGGTGGAGAGTACTGCCCAATGTTACCATCCTGCCCAGTCCAGCCAGGACCGGGCCTAGGATCCTGACAGGTTTGTGTCGAATCACATACCCTTGTGGGTTGGGTGATTAGCTGGCTGAAACCGTGCAGATCAGAAAATCTACTGAAGGCCTTGAAGACGGGTGCTGCTTTACGCAGCATATCCGTGTTCCAGTCCCCAATAAGAATTTTTTCTACCCCCTCCACCCCAGCTAAACACCCATCAAGTGTGTCATAAAAGCCACTCTGTTCTGGCGGTCTATAGATTGTGCCTACTAGTACTGGTTTCGCCCTGTCTAATAAGATTTCAATCCAAACAGTTTAAATTTCGTCATGGTTAAGGTCAGTATGGTTGATGTATTTGGTATCTTTGTGTATATACACACAGACGCCACCTCCATACTGGTTTCTATCCCTCCTGACTATTGAGTAGTTTTCAATTTCAATCTCTGGATCCTGTACAGATGAGTCTAATTTTGTTTCTGTGAAACACAATATGTTAGCCTTACCGTTTAAAAACAATTGTTTGATTTTAGCCAGTTTAGGTCTCAGGCTGTTTGTATTAAGGTGGAATATATGAAGTCCATTTTTGCTGGTAATCTGATTGATGTCGTCACATTGGAGGTAACTCTGTTAATTTGTGTCCTGTCCTGTGGTGGGGGGAGGGGGGGCGTTGTTGTTGTTTGTGCCGTGAGTGGGGAGGGGGTGATCCTTTGTCCTTTGCTGGAGTCTGGCGGGCGGGGCCAGCCGAGCTAACCGGCGGGTCCTTGGTGATCTCGACGTCCCGCGCCGCTCTCCCTCTCGCCTCTCGCCTCGTCTGCTGGGGCTTCGGTGAGGGTATGTCGCCACTTGCTGGTCGGCTGGTGCAACTGCTGGCTGTAGCGTCAGTTGCGTGGATGCTGTTGATCTCGACGGCCGGCGCCGGTGTGTGGAGCGATGCCGCTTCTTGGGTCAGCAGATCTAACTGTAGTCTCTGGTTCCGTGTCATTACGGGACCAGGGTTCTGGTGTATGTCACCCGACATGAGCAGATATAATAAAAACATTGATCTCTTATTACACTTGCCTGTCGGGGGTAATTTCTTTCGTTCCGGATTCGCAGTAAGTACTGTGTGGATAGTCGTGGCTCCGAAGGCTGGATGTTTCCTCTCCATGCCCGTTAACAAGTAGAAGTCGCAATGGGACTGCTGATTTGCGTTTTCGCTACCCTCCACTTCTGTCTGGAGTTGTTGCTTGAGTTGTGAATTCAGGTACAAGTCCATAATCCACAGGAGGGAAAGTAGAAAATGCGCAAAATACTTTTTTGTTGTTGTTCTGTTGCGTTGGTTACGGGAGCTGGGTAAAATGCGACCGTCCATGTTGAAGCCGGAAGTGGTGGTCTGTAGCTAGCATCTGTAGCTAAAGACCTGTCTCCAAGAGCTAGCATCTGTAGCTAAAGACCTGTCTCCAAGAGCTAGCATCTGTAGCCTTTTCACCTAGTTAGACATTAGACATGATCCGAGGCCCAGAGACGCGCCAGCAGGCTGAGCCCAGACGTCCTGTGGGTTTAGAGGCAGCGAGCAGAGCTTCCAGTGTCACTACATTACAGCAGAACATCTGACCTCACTCTCTTCTTCTCCACTTGTTCTTCTAGTGTTCTTCTTCTAGTGTTCTTCTTCTTCTAGTGTTCTTCTTCTAGTGTTCTTCTTTTAGTGTTCTTCTTCTCTGGTTCACAGCGGAGCTCCCAGTGTGACTACATTACATCTGACCTCGCTCTCTTCTTCTTCTTCTTCTTCTTCTTCTTCTTCTTCTTCTTCTTCTTCTTCTTCTTCTTCTTCTTCTTCTTCTTCTTCTTCTTCTTCTTCTTCTTCTTCTTCTTCTTCTTCTTCTTCTTCTAGTGTTCTTCTTCTCTTGTTCTTCTTCTCTTGTTCTTCTTCTAGTGTTCTTCTTCTAGTGTTCTTTTTCTAGTGTTCTTCTTCTCTGGTTCACAGCGGTGCTCCCAGTGTGACTACATTACATCTGACCTCGCTCTCTTCTTCTTCTTCTTCTTCTTCTTCTTCTTCTTCTTCTTCTTCTTCTTCTTCTTCTTCTTCTTCTTCTTCTTCTTCTTCTTCTTCTTCTTCTTCTTCTTCTTCTTCTTCTTCTTCTTCTTCTTCTCTTGTTCTTCTTATCTTGTTCTTCTTCTCTTGTTCTTCTTCTAGTGTTCTTCTTATCTTGTTCTTCTTCTCTTGTTGTTCTTCTAGTGTTCTTCTTCTCTTGTTCTTCTTCTCTTGTTCTTCTTCTCTGGTTCACAGCAGAGCTCCCAGTGTCACTACATTATGGCAGAACATCTGACCTCGCTGTGCCTCGTTCTCACGTACACTGTGGTCGCCAGTTTTCCCTCAAAATAAAAATGTGAGAAAGTTTGTTCTTTTTTATATATAAAATGTAAAGCTATCATCTAACTATAAGACCCAAATAAATGCACATCAGAACACTTGAGAGGAACCTCAAGTTTAACGTTTGAATGAAAAGAGACCAGTAGAAAGAAATATATAAAACAGATGGTGTGGTATTTTCTGAAACGCTTTCCTGACTACAGTAATACATTTGGCCATTTTCAAAGCTCTGTAAAAAATTCAAAATATATGTAAGGGGGGGGGGGGGGGGGGGGGGGGGGGGGGGCGCTAAATTGAAAAAGCCTGCCTGAAAAGGTTTGGGAACCACTGCATTACACACAGAGGGGAGAGATAGAGAGAGAGAGAGAGAGAGAGAGAGAGAGAGAGAGAGAGAGCAACCATAACAGAAGAACATTATCTAATGTGTTATTTCAGCTTCAATTGGAACAATTTTTCTGGCTCCTACAGTAATTTGGTAGGCCCTCTATCTGGCTCCCATCACGGGTAATTCAAGCAAACACTAGAATGGCTTCGTTCCCTAACAAAAAAGACAAACAGCTCATTGGAATGATAGGTCAGCCGAAACCCTTCAAAAGCCCTTCTGCCGTGCTCTGTGTTCTGCTTGATCCCAGTTCAGACTACATGATTATAGCCCGGATTTCCCACTCGCCGACAGTTTTTGGAGATTGCAGACAAAAAGACAGAAAGATCTGAGGCAAATCGGCGCTCTCTCCGCGCTCGCATGTCGATGCTCGATTGCTACATGTGAACTGTTGGAGATGCAATCCGAGAGACTCGACATCGCAGAGCGTCGCGGACGGCCAACAGATGTCGGGGCGACAGTGGCTCAGGAGGTAGAGCAGTCGTCTGGTAATCCGGAGGTTCCCGATTCGATTCCCTCTCCTCCCGGGCAGTGTGTCGAAGTGTCCTTGAGCAAGACACTTAACCCCTAATGTGCAGGTTGGCACCTTGCATGGTTGCCTCTGCCATCGGTGTGTTAATGTGTAAAAATGTGAGGAACAAATTGTAAAGCGCTTTGGATAAAAGTGCTATAAAAATGCAGCCATAAAATACCATTTACCATTATGTCAAGCCGGCTAGTCATGCGTTCGGTCGGTCCTTGTCAGCTTATGAAGCTGGACATTTCTGAGTTTACCAACAGGAGGTTAGACTCGACCGACCAAGTGGTAAATACCAGTGGTAAACTAACCAAGTGGTAAACTAAATACCAGTGGTAAACTAACCAAGTGGTAACTAAATACCAGTGGTAAACTAACCAAATGTTAAATATAAATTGTAAACTAACCAAGTGGCAAATACCAGTGGTAAACTGAGTTGTGACGTTTCAATGAGGGGCGACAGTGGCTCAGGAGGTAGGGCGGTCGTCTGATAATCGGAAGGTTCCCGGTTCGATTCCCGCTCCTCCCGGGCAGCGTGTCGAAGTATCCTTGAGTAAGACACTTAACCCCTAATTGCTCCCGATGAGCAGGTTGGTACCTTGCATGGTTGCCTCACAGGGTATATGTGAGGAACAAAATTGTAGTGCGCATTGGATAAAAGCTGCTATATAAATGCACCATTTACACAGTGTACTGACCCTTTGCCTTTTGTGGTGCAAACATACTTTATTATGAACATGGAGGAGTATCATCATGAGACATCAGGAGAAATACGAGGTTGACCTGCTGGGATTCCTAAAGATTGATCGAACCACCTGCATCTAGAAAGAATGTCATAGAATGTATTATATGTATTTATATTTATGTGCACTATGCCTTTAGTAACTTGTTTTACGACATTAGCGTAAAGTGGACCTTTGATGTCTTTGACGTTTCACGTAATATTCAGTACTTATATGTGTGACGTAACCTGTATGCTGGGGCTCATTGGCTCGTCAGAAGTAAACAAACTCGAACAGAACACAGTGTGTGTGTGTGGAATGCTTTACTTTACATGGTGTCAGAAAGTGCTTGACGAACGCATTGCATCGGGGAGTAGGGTGACCAGGTGTCCCCCTTTTGGTTGTACTGTCCCACCATTTGACCGAACGTCCCACATATTGAGAGGATGTCCCTCTTTTTGAAGCAAAAAAAAAACATTAGTCTCGGTGAAGACCATGTTATTCTAATAAAAAGATTTACATTATCTATCTGTGCCACTTTGTCCCACTTTGTCCCACCAAAATCTTACTGTTGTCCTGCTTTTGGACTTTTTGCATCTGGTCACCCTATCGGGGAGATGGCTAAGTTTAATCGACCGGACAGTTTTTCTTTTGATCGTCCGGGAGAGTGGGCCGAATGGAAGCAGCGTTTCCAGCGATTTCGAGTGGGGACAAAACTAAACAGGGAGATCGGCGAGATCCAGGTCAGTTCCTTGATTTATGCCATGGGCCATGAAGCCGAAAACATATTCAAGTCATTTACTTTTCCGGAGGAGGAGGATAAGGGTAAGCTGGACGTTGTGTTAAATAAATATGACGAGTACTTTTATCCCAAACGGAATGTAATTCACGAGCGCGCCTGTTTCCACCTGAGAGGACAGCGGCCCGGTGAGAAAGCTGAAATGTTTATTCGAGCTCTTTATGATTTGTCAGAACAATGTGACTTTGGAGTGAACAAAGATGAACATATTCGTGCCCGTATAGTTGTGGGCATTATTGACAAGGAACTGTCACGTAGGCTGCAGCTAATGGCTGAGCTTACTTTAGCCCAAACTATTCAGACTGTCCGTCCGTCCGAGGAGGTTCAACTTCAAGTTCACCAGCAGGGAGAGGCGTGCGCTGCAGTGCAGGAGATTGCACGTGGAAAAACGCCATACAGGGGAAAACCCAGGTGTAATTCCAATAGGAGAGAAAGTGAAGAGCAAAGGGAACCAAAGTGGGAGCAAAGAGAACCAAAGTGTGGAAGATGTGGAAAATGTAAGCACATACAGTAGACCAGGAAAGGTGCCCAGCCATGACATCAAGGTGTAACAAATGTAAAAAGGTGGGTCACTGGGCAATAAAATGTCAGAGCAAGTCAGTCAGAGAAGTGACAGAGACTGTTTCACAGACACCATAGTTCCTGGGTGCAGTCACAAACAAACACTCTCCCAACAGAAAGGATGAACAGTGGACTGTACATGTTTTCATCGGAGCGACATCTGTCAAATTTTAAATTGACACGGGTGCAGATGCAAACATCATGTGTGAAGAGACATTCAACATGTTAACCCCTGAAAAGACATTAGTCTAGTGTCAAACTGTGCAGTCCTGGGGGTCAGTTGGACTGTTTGGGGAAATGTCAGGCCAACACGACTTACAAGGAGAAGCCGTACACATTCCCAGTGTATGTCGTCCGCAGCCAGAATGCAAATAACCTGTTAAGCCGAGACACAGCGACTGCGATGGGGCTGGTAAAGCGCATCGAAGAGGTCCACAATGCATTTGGTGAGCATGGAACACTCGATACAGAACCAGTTAAAATACGGTTAAAGGATAACGCTCAGCCATATGCATTGTATACAGCGCGCAGAGTCCCCTTGCCTCTCGTGAAAAAAGTAGCGGAGGAAAAGAACGGTGTCATAGAACAGGTGACAGAGCCCACTGACTGGTGTGCACCTATGGTGCCTGTTCCAAGGAAAAATGGGAAAGTACGCATATGCGTGGACTTGAAGAGGTTAAATGAATCTGTAAGGAGAGAGAGGTATGTCCTTCCTACTGCCGAGGAAATCACTGCAAAACTGAGTGGTGCAACCATGTTTACATCGCTGGATGCAGCGTCAGGGTTTTGGCAGATACCTCTACACCCAGAAAGCAGCAAGCTAACCACCTTCATAACACCTTTTGGGAGATACTGTTTCAAACGTCTCCCATTTGGAATCACAAGCGCTCCAGAGATTTTCCAACGGAAAATGGCTGAAACTCTAAACGGCCTGGAAGGAATAGCCGTTTACATGGATGATATACTGGTGTATGGAGACACTCCAGAACAGCATGACCAATGCCTTAGCAAGGTGTTGAAGAGGGTTGAGTCAGCCGGCTTGAAGTTAAACAGAGATAAGAGTGTTTTCAGAAAATAACAACTTAATTTCCTGGGCCAAGTGATTGACAAATCAGGCGTGAGGCCTGACCCTGAAAAGGTCAGAGCAATCCGTGAGCTCCCATCGCCACAGAATGTGCAGGAGCTGAAACGCGTCCTGGGCATGGTCAATTACCTGGGCAAGTACATCCCAAACCTGTCAACAGTGGGACAGCCACTGTATGAACTGTTGAGATCCAAAACTGTTTGGACTTGGGACCACGCACAGCAGGAAGCATTCCAGCGCATCAAGGACATTCTGTCTACCTCTCCAGTCCTGATGTTCTACAATGTGAATCGGCCTACTGCTGTTTCAGCTGACACCAGCAGTTATGGCATAGGAGGCGTACTGCTGCAGCTGCATGACGGGGATTGGAAACCGGTGGCATACTGTTCACGTAGTCTATCTGAGGCTGAAACCAGATATGCCCAGATTGAAAAAGAATGTCTTGCAAGTGTCTGGGCCTGCGAGAGGTTTGAAAAATACCTGATTGGCCTAGAAGACTTTAAGTTGGTCACCGATCACAAGCCTTTAGTGACACTCATGAACAAAAAGGACTTGGACAATGTGCCGATACGGTGCCAGAGACTCCTCATGAGACTGATGAGGTTCAAACAAAACGCAGAATATGCACCGGGCAAAACCTTGACCATAGCCGACACCCTCTCACGAAGTCCGCTACTGTGCATGGGACAGGAGACTGACACTCACTCAGATGTGGAGTGTTACATTGCAGCCGTTGTGGATAATATGCCTGCTACGACACATATGCTGGACACCATAAGGGCAGCTACAGCAGCTGACAGTAAGCTACAGATGGTGCTGCAGTATATCAAGTGCGGGTGGCCGGAGTATGTCGGTAATGTACCAGCAACAGTCAGAGAGTATTTTTCTGTCAAAGGTTAACTGTCTGAATACACTGGAATTGTTACAAGGGGAAGCCGCATGATAATCCTGGATGTGTTGAAAACAGACATTCTAGACAGGATACATGATGGACACCAGGGTCTGACAAAATGCAGAGAGCGGGCTCACACATCTGTGTGGTGGCCTGGGATCTCATCTGACATCAAACGGAAAGTTCAGTCCTGTCTGCTCTGCTGTGAGATGAAACACACACAGCGAAAGGAACCTCTCATCTAAACTCCTCTACCTGAGCGGCCATGGAAAAGACTCGCTATTGACCTGTGCGAATATAACAGACACATGTACCTCGTTGTGTCAGACTACTTCTCCAGGTTTCTCGAGATACTTCACATGCCAACAACCACAGCCTCACAGGTTGTATTAAAACTAAAGACAGTTTTTGCAATATTTGGCTGTCCAGATGAGGTCGTGTCCGATAACGGGCCTTAGTTTGTAAGTCAGGAGTTTAAGGAGTTTGCTAGAGGATTTGACTTTCAGCACATTACCTCGAGTCCACACAACGCCCAAGGGAATGGGCATGCCGAGAGAGGAGTTCAAATTGCAAAGAGGATTTTAAAGCAGAAGGATACTCTACTCGCTCTCATGTGCTTCCGATCAACACCATGCACCACCACAGGTGTGAGGCCAGCTGAACTCCTTATGGGCCGGAAGATAAAGACAACACTTCCAACACTCGAGACGAACCTTCAGCCTAAGTGGCTAATCTAGAAGACGTCAAGAGTAAGGATACAATGGAAAAACAGAAACAAGCTTTCTACTTTAATCATCGCCACGGAGCAAAGCCCTTGCCATCGCTGAAGCCTGGCGATTTTATCCTTGTGAAGCTAGACCATCAGAAAGCTTGGGGAACACCCGCTGTTATAACTGGAGAAAGCGTCACTCCACGGTCTTATGTCATCAAGACACAACAGGGAGCAGCACTGAGACGCAACCGTCGTCACCTGCAGTACGTCCCTGCACCAGCTGGAGAGATGCACCCTCCAGCTTCAGATGAACAACAACATGGAGTTGCTATACAGCAACCTGACCCTACAGTCACCACTGACACTGTCTCACCGACCGACTGTGTCCGACCACCGGATCCACAGGGTGGACTATTATTATATACCCGGTCTGGCAGACTGAGCAAACCTGTGATTAAATTAAATCTGTGAGAGAAAAAAAATTTAAAAAAGGGAAAGAGAATGGACATTAATGGCATACTATGTATATGTTCTGAATGTTTAGTAATGCTCAAGCAATATTTATTGGTTACAAGAAAGAACACGAAAAACCTGAAGAAGGGGAGATGTCATAGAATGTATTATATATTTATATTTATGTGCACTATGCCTTTAGTAACTTGTTTTACGACATTAGCGTAAAGTGGACCTTTGACGTCTTTGACGTTTCACGTAATATTCAGTACTTATATGTGTGACGTAACCTGTATGCTGGGGCTCATTGGCTTGTCAGAAGTAAACAAACTCGAACAGAACACAGTGTGTGTGTGGAATGCTTTACTTTACAATTTGCCTGTATTTCAATTTGAGAATTCTAATTGGCGCAGCTGCCGGTTCAGTTCAGTTCAGTGGTCTCAGCTCTCAGTGGTATTAAATGGTATCGAGTTAAATTGACTTTGAACTAGCGAGGGACTCTAGCAAGGGACTCTGTCCTGAAAAGCTGTTCATTCTTAACAGGCGCCCCCAAAATTGGTAATTTTAGTTTTCGTTTTTGAGGACTGCATACTTTTTTTGCTAACCAAAATACTATACTTTATACTTGTGCACATGCATGAGCCTGGTCTCTTTTGAAAGATGACATTCTGAAGTTCCTGATACAATAAAGAGAATCCACTTTAGTCACCTGAAAGGGCTATCAACAGGCAACAAATGGGGCTTTAATTCGATATATAGATATATATATATATATTGCCAAAGTGTCGGTGGGCAAATCGTCCTCAAGAGGCCATTGAGGCATGTTAAGAGGAAAAGATGTCTGAATCAGAAGGAGTTATGTGAACAAACATTAAATGGAAGGCATTCATATCGCAGCTTTCATCCAGAGCGCTTTGCAACCTATGCCTCACATTCTCCCCGTTCACTCACACATTCACACACTGACTGGGCGGAGGCGACCATGCAAGGTGCCGACCTGCTCATCGGGAGCAGATAGGGGTTAAGTGTCTTCCTCAAGGACACTTTGACATGTGCTGCCCGGGAGGAACCGGGAATCTTCCGATTACTCAGACGACCGCTCTACCTCCTGAGCCCCTGAACAGTATAGTAGCACAGCGATCTGACGACGTTGAAGATCACGGAGCGTGGCTTTAGAAACGTGTTAATGTGATAGATCACGTGATTGGTCACAAAGAGCTAGCTCATCACAACTGTGATCTTATATGTCTGCTCATTTTACCCTTGCTATTATTATTTTTTTTTGTATCCACTTTTTTCTCCTCCTATTTTTCTGTATTTTTCCTCCCATCCCAATTTTAGTCGTTATGCCAATTCCCCCCTCCCCTTCCTGGTCGTTGCATGCATGTGCCCCCCACTGGTCGGTCTATGGAGCCCTGAAATCTATCACATGCTTCCTCCGATACATAGGAGACAGCCAGCAGCCTTTTCACCTGGCAGCGAGGACTCTCATTGGTGAAGTGTAACGCGTGGGAGGTCACACTACCTTCACCATTTCCCTCCCTCGCTGTGCAGGCGCCCTGACCGACCTGTAGGAGTCGGCCAGATTACCACCCACCGGCTTCCCTCCCGCTGACACTGCCAATTGTGCCAGTATGACGACCGGCCAAGCCGGAGGCACCGCTGACAGCCGGATTCGATACCAGTGTCCCTGCGGTGGTAGACAGATGCTTAGACTGCTGTGCTACCCGGCCGCCCATTATTTTACTTATTTTAACTTTTATTTCTACGCCCCCACTATCCGCTGGGTGCATACTATGACCTTTATCATGTTTTGTAACAGATTACAGAAATTCAAGAAGCCTATTGAAACGTGAGGTTCTGATATGATTTGATTAATATATCGATAGGTTATGAATATAACCATAGTTCTATGAGTATTAGTGACGCTCAGCGTCAATCTGCACATATCTCACTCCAGCACAACAGGAGCTGAGCGGGAGCTGAAGCTCGACAAATGTAATGTAGTTGTGGCTTGACCCCACAACTACGCACAAGCACAACCCGCATGCCACCAGGGAACGAACGGAAGGAACAACCTCGTTACCGCCCCCAAAATCACGGGGTCAAGAGCAAACCCAACCCTGTGGCAAGGCCGTAGCAGCGGAGCGTGAAGGAAGACCCAGACCCAGAAGGGACTGGATCCCCCCGGAAAAAGGGGGCCCGGAGAGGCCAATGACACCACAGCATCAAGACCTCACCAGGCGGTCACTAGTGACACCGCCCCCCACATCGCCAGCGTATTCGGACAGGGCCCATCCCAGAGCAGGCCCTTCCCCCCACTAGCATGTCACCTGGCACACTGACCCTGGCATACTCAGGCAGTCAGAATGGCTGTAACTCGAAGCACTCAAGAGGCTACACTACCGCGGGAGCAGGCAGCGCACCGGGGAGACGACCTCCAGAAGAGGCCGATCCCTCAATCCAGGCAGCAGGCACTTGACCCGAGCCTGGAGCACTGCGGACGAGACAGGCGCCAAAGGGGTCAACTGAAAACAGCACCCCGGCGGAAGGGGCGTATGCTGGCATTGTTGTCAAAGCCTCCACCAAAAAACCCCGATGCTCTAGAGGGGCAGAGAAGGCTGACACGATTGGCAGACGTCATGAACGTGCAGGGGCACACTCAACCGGGTAACCCGGGAGTTGACTCCGCTCCAACACACCAGGGAATCAACCACCCTCTTGGTTCCACATGCGGTGGTTGTTCCTATAACCCCTCAGGAAAAAACTCCAAAACACACCTGCAGGTATACACTGGCTATACCGCAGTACAAGTGTTTCAGTTTTCAAAAAAGGGTTATCCCAGGCCTACGGGTCGACGAAAACAACTTCGGACCGGGATGCACACAGGGATGCCAGAGGACAGCCCCCTCTCAGCCATGCGTAAGCGGAGAAGAGAGGGGTGAAAAAATGGAGAACCAGCTCCTTCATGACAGCACAGGGTACAACATGTACCCAACAACAGTGTCTCCATAACGCCCAACCCTGTGACACCCGGGCCGACCTGGCATTTTTCCCCCTGAAAAAAGCACAAGTCCCTCAGGGTACCAGAACAGAAGATCTGCGTCCCCGGCGGACAACGGGTTAACTGACCTGGACCAGCGTGACCAGACCCAGTCCCGTGCCCTAATCACGCCGACATGCCCACTCCAGGAGAGGGGGTAGGTACGCGTGTCGATCTAAAACATTATAGAGGGCGCCACCCAGACGGTCCTATCCGTACCGCGCTCAGTGGCCCACCCCAAGGGCGTGAGACCCCTCTACCTATGCTTTGATCTATTCCATTAACATCCCCCAGATATGAACGAGAATTCATCGAGGCAACCTAGTAAACTGGCGCTCGGAAGAGAAAAACTCCATCCCAGTTGCCCTATAAAAACGCTGTTTTAATAACGAGCAACCAAGGCGCACCAGCCTCATGCGTGATTCCTATCAGAAACACCCAGAGCCAGCACTATGTACACGTCGAGACCCAAAACACATCAATGGATAGTCTAACAAGACACCAGATACCGTTCCTCCAAGCCGCCTGGGGAACAACAAGAAGCCGCTTTTTTAATTTTACATTTTTCAGAAAAAATAAAAAATAATACGGACATGGGCCCCATGCGACGCGGCTGAGGGAAACACCACCCCGTCAACCACACTTCATAAGAGGGGACGGTGAGCGACGTACCCCTATGACGGGGGGAAACCCATGACTCAACAGACCTGTAAGGCGAGGAGTCAGGGAAACCCTAAACAATACCCCGTCCACCTACTCCAAAAAGGATCGGACGGGGAACCCCCAGAGATACTTCCCACGTGAGCTGTATAGATTGAAAAGAAATATTGCAACATTGAGCTATGTAACACTTGGGTTAGGACTCTCCGAGGAGGAGGCTCTGAACCAATACACACTCAATAATCGAATTGAATTGAATACACATACAATAGAGCAGAACTCCTTTTTGAAGTTTTACTCACCTTGACAATCTGAGGAGGAGGCTCTGAAACTCTGAGGAGGCTCCCTCACTGGGAAGGAGGGTCCGAACTCACAGAAGGCTCTTCTCCCTGAGGAGGAGCTTCATGAGGAGGAGCTCTGATAACTCCCTGAAACAGATCCATAACATGGAACCTGAACAACTCACGGAAGTCTTACCAATAAAAACGCGCTCAGTGACATACTCTATGGCGGGGGAATTTCCGCGGTGCACACGCCAAATCTTTCAGGGCGTGGGACCAGGAAACTCCCCCCCCCCCCCCCCCCCCTACCCTGTAACGTGCCGAAACAGCAACGTGACAGGAACCCTGAAGGACAGGGGGTTTTAACCCCTGACCAATCAGAAAAGGGGAGGAAAGGTTTACCAGTTCACCCCTTTACGACCCCTCACCCCTGATACGATGTAATGACAAGTAGAGCCATGACCCAGTCATAGCATGCTACATGAAGCATTTAACAGCTTCACATAGCTCATGTGCTAACCTGCTATCTGATTTTTACTAAGGAAAAAACACAGAACAGAGAGGGCCCCTTTAAGAGCCCCGGTACCAGACTTACACATGTGCTTCTGTGGGCCAAAACCTAATCCAGTTGTAGATCTCAACGGCACACACAACCCTTCATCACAACAAAAAATGGCAAAAGTACACTCTTACTACAGAGGAACGCCGTTTTTCATAACGAGAGAGACATAAGTCCTTGATTACGTATTGGCCACAGGCCTTGCTAAGCACACATGATAGTGACCAAACAACCTTTTCCCTAGGAAAATAATCGTTTCTCAAGCGGAAGCACAACCCCAGCAGCTTAAGCTGAGGGTTACATCGTATCCCCACAAACACAGTGACACAATATATTGTAAACAAACATGTCTGAGAGGAGGGGGGGAAGACCCAGGGAAACCGGGGGGGTCACCCCTCCTACCTTACCCTTGATACGACCAGGTTGAACAGGTACCCCTGTTAATATGTGAACATGCTGTTCATTGTCATCACAGGATGAGAAAAGGATTCATTCCTCAATCACATGTCACTAAGCATAGCTTCACAGGTTAATTAACCCACTTAGTTGTGAGTTCACCCACGTTACAAACGTTACATGAACACACATGTTCTCATCACAACTAACCAGTTCATTTTTACACATGTAAAAAACAACGCCGATTTTCTATGTAGAGAGAAGCTATACCAGTGACAAGACAATTCACACACAACACGTGTCGTATCCTCAATGTATTGTAGCCATTTTATTTGGATCATCATCAATCCAAATATATTCAGGTGTTGAATTTCATTTTCAAAATGGCTAGATTAAGTTATGAAAGCTGGAGGGAAAACAAAATTGTATTTGAAGTTACTGCACTTTGCCTGTACATTACCTGCATAATTATTTAAGGAAATCGTGCAGCAGAGTGCAGTATCTGCTTTTTTGGGGTTAATTAAAATAATTACGTCATATTTTTGTATGCCTAAAGATTACTTCATTAATACATGTTAAATCTGGGTACTATCATCTATCTACCTATAACACATTTTGGATGGCAAGTCAAAACACTTTAAAGCCATTTTTCTCAGTTTCACTGTTTGGAAGTTACTGCGGTCTGCCTGGGTTTTGAGTGTGATTTTGTAGTTACTGCAGTTTTTAAAACCCCATATCTCCAAAACTGAGCGACATTAACATCTGAAACTTGGTCACAAGATAAAACATTTATTGACAAGTTCAATTTCACCCATAACTAAATTTTTACTTTTTTCGAGTTACTGCGGTTAGCCTTGACAGGGCAGGGCAGCTAATACGATATAGAACTGCATTATTTTATCCCACTTTATGCTTAGCTCTTGCTGCTTGTTTTACACTGATTTTATGTCTTATTTCTTACTGATGTAAAGCACTTTGAACTGCAATCACCTGTATGAAAGGTGCTATACAAATAAAGTTATTATTATTATCCATACGGAACTTTTCACCAGTGTTTAGTTTTTGGAGATAACTGGATTTGTTCGCAACATTCTAATCTTGTGTTTAGTCAAGCTACACTGTAAACACTGGGATTGGGGTTCATATTTATTTTCACTTTTGGGGGCGATTGTTAACTGAATTGATCTGTTGTGTTCTTTCAGAAGTAACTATCTAGACTCCATGTGGCTTCGAACGTCTGGGTTTCTCCACGGCATCTCCCTCTACCCTGTAATTTCTTCTTTCCTACGAGTCCCCGTCGTTTTAGCGGGAATTATGGCCTGAATGGTACGGTGAAATAATGTTTTGAATGTCGACTGAATAGTTTTGTTTTTAGTTGTTTGTGTTCTTGTTTTTTTTACCTTTGGTTTGTTTTTTTCCACGAAAGCCGCTCTTGTGATGTTCAAATGTTTTGCAGGAAAACCAGATGGAACACCTTCCTGTTCTCTCATCCCACGCGACAAGGATACTTGTAACATGCAAGGGCACTCTGCAGGTATCGCCTGCAGCGCGCGCGCGCACGTGTGTGTGTGTGTGTGTGTGTGTGTGTGTGTGTGTGTGTGTTTGTATTTCTATACTACAGGGGACACTGACCCGTTTACACACTCATGCAATGGGTACCAAAAACATTATGGGGACAAATATGGGTGTCCCCATAGCACAAATTAGGTTATGGTTATGGTTATGGTTAGGTTATGGTTAGGGATAAGATTAGGGTTAGTTACAGAATGCATGTACGTAAGTCTATGTAATGTCCCCATATTTCACATAAACAAACATGTGTGTGGGTGTGTGTGCATGTGTGTGTGTGTGTGTGCGTGCGTGCGCGCGTGCGTCCGTTCGAGCTACTTGTACTTTATGTGAGTATTTTCATTGTAGGGAAATATTGTACTTTTTACTCCACTGCATTTATCAAAGTCAAAGTCAGCTTTATTGTCGCTTCTCATAATGTGCAAGACATACAGAGGTGAAATTTTGTTTATTTATATCTGAACCCATCAGTTATTAGTTACTTTGAAGAAAAGGATTTTGCATAGAAAACATATATATACAAAATAAGAAATGTATGAAGATTATATACTTTCACATTTGAAGCCTGTGAACTTCAATAGGATGTAATCAGAGCAGCATAACTGGATCAGATTGAGATAACTTTATTCGCCATTTCATACAGGTACAAAATGGAACGTACCACTTTAAGTAAAAGTAGAGAAATATTTGCTATTGAATGTACTTAAGTATCTAAAGTAAAAGTACACATTCTACATGACGTTTTGACCTTTATAGAAGTTGTGGTATGTGGTGCAGTTATGCCGCTCTGATTAAAGGTGCTGTCACGTAGAATTTTAATGGACGACTTTTACTTTTTAACAGAGTACTCATTTATCTGAGTATTTCTACTTTTACTTAAGTAAAAGAACTGTGTACTTCTTCCACCAGCGTGTGTGTGTGTGTGCGCGTGTGCATGCGTGTGAGTGTCTACACAAGCATTTCACTTAGGTTACACAGTGCTTTAAAATGTGCATAATTTCTGATAAGTGATTTTTAATCAACCATATTATTTATTCAGTGTTGATAGTTGATATGGGCCCAATCATTACTACAGGATTCTTTATCCACTTCACTCACGCAACGGTCGAAATGTATACTGTAGCTTGAAAAACAAGAGAATTCAAGATTTGTTTTGATTTTATTCCATTTCAGATACTGATTGAAGAAGTGTGTCTTAACTGTGGTGGGAAGTTCGTTCCAGGTTGAGGGCCTTGAAGCAGATTCGTGTGGCAATGGGGAGCACACACATTTAGTTTGGAGCTAAGAAGGTATTTTGAGTTTGTGGTGCAGATCGGCTGTAATCTGGGCTCCGGTGTCTGGCAGGGAGAATATCTGGTCCTCTATCTCCCCTTCCCTGTCTCTCTCACTCTCACACACACACACACTACATAGATGTAACAATAAATAGCTTACTATGACGAACCAGAAGAGGTTTGTCATATAAAGGAAGTCAACACATGAGAGTTCAATTTAACAACAATGATTTATTTAATCCTATCTAAAAACAATAATTGATTAAACAACAAAAGCATAAACAAATAGGTATGTATCAGAATGGATAAGGATCCCAAGATGGTTCACTTGGTGGCTGATACAACCTGTGGTGTCTGAAGTGGAAAAGCAGATGGGAGAAGCAGACAGAAGGGTTTAGACAAGGGAAACATATATACTGTGTGTGCAGGCAGCTTGTGTGATTCAAATTGGGGTAACGACCTACCCACTCCAACCTGCTCTTTGAGTCAGAAGACTCCCCATTGCAGGTAGAGTGGGGGTCGTCACACCCTCCCCCTAAAGACAAGGGTTCTACCCTGTTAACAAATTACATTTTTATTTATAAGTGACTAACCCAAATGTAACAATAATACTTTTTCCCAAATTCAACATTTCAAGTTTACCCTTCACCCATTCCCCTCACCATCCTGCCTCCGCTCTCAGCAACATAGGGCCCTAGGTAGCTATTTTAAGAGAGCAGGAGACAGTAGGGATTGGGGAACAGACAAACCAGGCAAAACAAGAGTTGCACACTAGAGGAGCACACAAATACAACTTACAAAGCACAAAAGTCAACAATCAAACACATGGGCCAAAAAGGGATATTTTATCTACAGAGCTAAATGGCGTTTCCAACCAACCTATCAAGCATACCCCACATAGGTTAAGGGTTAGGCCTCGGGTTAGGCCTCTTTGTGCATTATCAAAATCAACCCTAGGCTTATAATACAACAGTCAAAGAATTAAGGGTACAATTAAGGGTTAAACAAAACACCACAAATCATCTCCAACACCCCTGCGGACCGGTCACCCTTTCCCCTCACCCTCCTGCCTCCGCTCTCTGCAACATAGGATCCTAAGAAGCAAATTAAGAGAACAAGAGACAGAAGAGATTGGGGGAGCAAACGAGACGAGAAGAACAGAATGTTAAAAGGTGATGCACATCAAAACAATAGTCAACCCTATAAGGTCGCCATAAACTTAAATGGTCAACCATGCCCAGACGCATGTCATCAGGTGCTGGAAAGTTGCGGGCACAACAACATCCTCCATCTCAGCACAACGACCATAAAGAGATTTTATCTTCTTTTTTTTCTTTTTCCAGTTCTCTTTTCCTTTCTCTTTTTTTTCGTTTTCATTTTCTCCTTCCCAACCATCTCACTCTGAATAGTCATGGGACCACCAACTTTCTCACCAAACCTCAGGTCATCAAGGCTAAACCCTGTGACCTCCCGGGCGACCTCTCTGGAAGCCAGTAGGAGCAATGGCAGTCCCTCCTCAGGAACGGCCACTGGAAAAGTGGAACAGAAAGAAACATTAATGCATTCCCCATTATTCCCCCCCCCTTTAGATGGGCAAAAGGTGGTGGGCGTCAGGAGGTCCACATGATCACATGTTAATGCATCTCCGCCTTTGGCAATAACAATTGAGATAACATTTGCCTCATCCATATTCTCAAATGGCACGGCTGTATCTAACAGTGTTTCCCAAGCCGGATCAATTTCCACCCCTGTAGCCAAATCAGACATGACATGGACTGAAATGGGTCAGGCAGAACCAAACTAAGATGAACAGACTCAACATCCGCGCCTTGGGCAACCCCCTGCGCATCACACTTTGCTGTCATTTCCTGTGCCACTGCACAGGCTGGATGCTCAATGACAACATTTGATATGTTGTCACTGTCAACACCGTCAAACATAGGACTAGGAGAGTCTTGTGGTTCTGGACTATGAGAGACTTGGGGTGCTGGACCAGGAGAGTCTTGGGTGACTACACTTGGGAGAGGCCCCTCGGCCCACACCCGCACCCCAGCAAGATTGTTACCCAGGTCGATGTCCACACCAACTACAGGCAACCCAGCGTGCACACCTCTCTGCATAACACCACTTCCCAAACCTGAAATGAGAGAAATGTTAGGCACAGAAACAGGGAACACAGACAATGGTGGACGAGGAGAAAACAATAAATCCAGCTCCCTATGCTGCAGATCTATATATTCGGCAAGCTCAGCCTTCTGCCTAATCTCCTCCAAAGCGAACTCTTGTCTGTGCTTTGCCTCTTGTAAAGCCAACTCTCGTCTGTGCTGCCGTATCAGAAGTTCCTTCTGCCGCTCAAAACTGAGTGCCATAGTGCACTATTGGCCTAAACAAAGTGAGCCGCACTCACAAACAAAGTGCCCTACGACACAGGCCTACAAAACCAACAAAACCTATGCTGGGACAATGAAGCGTGAATACCATTAAAAAACATACAGTCTGATCAAATGAAACCTCCCCCCCTGACTAGCTACAGGGCCTAACTAACTAACTAACTACCTCAAAAGCTCAATCTTCGTGCCACTACTTGTAGGGGGTACTGATGCACTAGAACTCTCTGGGCAGAAAAGCACCTGTTATATAGCCACTCCTCTGAGCCAGAGACGTGCTCCCGAGAGGACAAAAGCGCCTATGCCAGTGCCTGTCTCTGCCTACGTTTTTGCGGCCGCCTAAAAAAGAAAATACCAAGACAAGTCCCCCTATTGGAAACCTGCCCTCTTCGCCTACCTGGGGATTTTTGGTTCCCAAAACACACAGACTGTATTATTAAGGCATCAAACTCCAAAGCCTCAACACAAGCAATAACAAACAAAACAAAGTAACAAATCTCCACCACAAGAAATCTGCACAAACAAACTGCCACTTCCCCCAAATACCAAACAATCAAACCCCAATAACAAAGACCAAATCACATGTGCTCACTCCCTAACACTGGCATACAAATAATCAGGCTACAAACAAATTCTAGCCAACAGGCTACAAATACAATACTAGCTGCAACCTTCAAGCCACAGACACTAGTCCAAAGAAGCAATTAGCCTAAATATCCTTTCAAATGAGCCCTTCTATACTCAGACAGAGCCCAAACAAATCGTCCCAACAGGAACCCACCACAAATGCCAGCCAAACTACAAACTCCAAATGCCAGAAAAATTACCAAGCACATATACCAAGTCAACCACACCAGGCCAAATTACAAACAAACCAATGTCTAAGTGTCACAAAAGGTCCTCCAAACGGCTTGAGCCCCCATATATGACGAACCAGAAGAGGTTTGTCAAATATGGGTTGTCAAGACATGGTAGTTCAATTTAACAACAATGATTTATTTAATCCTATCTAAAAACAATAATTGATTAAACAACAAAAGCATAAACAAATAGGTATGTATCAGAATGGATAAGGATCCCAAGATGGTTCCCTTGGTGGCTGATACAACCTGTGGTGTCTGAAGTGGAAAAGCAGATGGGAGAAGCAGACAGAAGGGTTTAGACAAGGGAAACATATATACTGTGTGTGCAGGCAGCTCTCTGCACTGCACAGGTGATTCAAATTGGGGTAACGACCTACCCACTCCAACCTGCTCTTTGAGGCCATGTCCCCACGTATCTGGATCTTTTGCCAAACGCACATTTTATTCCACGATTGGGCCTTTCATCCACACGTAAAGGGTGTTTTTAGAGACATAAACAGAGATTTTCTTAAACGCATTTTAAAGTGAAGATTTTCCAAAATATCCGTTCAGTGGATCCGTGCAGCCACTGTAAACGCATAGTCTAGATAAACGATGACGCCACAGCTCACTACGCATGCTCAGACTGTGGCGGGCCGTAATAATATCTGGCCCGTCAGATTGTTTGGCGAATATTACTTTACTATTTCTCTATATATCAGACTGACTATAGGCTAGCTAGGCTATATATTTCAGCTATAATGTCCTAACAGAGAAACTACCACCACCTAAAACATCCTTATTACACCTAGCGCTTTGAAGTAATAATAACTTCGGTGGACTTGGTGCTGAAATGTCATTCAAACTATCCTTACTTATATATGCGACGACGGCACCACATGTACAATGCAATTAATGAATGTCTTGTTGTAATTAGTATATATATAGTTTGTGATAAGGACTCGCCATAATTAGTTTCAGAATCCGGAGATTGTTAGCCCCTTTCGTGAATGTGATGCACCGAGTGAATCCACAGTCACTTGCTCCTCAATAGGAAACCAACCTAGATTTACCCTGAAGGACTGGTTCTAACCGAACCGTTCGTTATACAAGTATCACAGAGAAATGTCAAAGGTACTCACAGTTGCACAAGGGTTTCGAACAGAGATACGGGATGGTTTGAAAGCTCGGCGTTGCTAATAAACATTTTAAATATCTTTTATAAACTGCTCAAAACGGCATTATTTCCGGCGTTGGCTGCCTGGTGTGATCACAGCGCATGCGCATCATGCACCCAACGCCGGAAATAATGCCGTTTTGAGCAGTTTATAAGGAATATTTAAAATGTTTATTAGCAACGCCGAGATTTCAAACCATCCCGTATGTCTGTCCGAAACCCTCGTGCAACTGTGAGTATCTTTGAAACGTCTCTGTGATACTTGTATAACGAACGGTTCGGTTAGAACCAGTCCTTCATGGTAAATCTAGGTTGGTTTCCTATTGAGCAAGTGACTGTGGATTCACTCTGTGCATCACAGTCACGAAAGGGGCTAGGAGATTGTGATCTCAACATTGACATTGTATCTCTCCGTCGCCCAGTGCGCAGAAGTAAAGCATTGAATCGTGACATATCTAGATTGGTTGTTTCCTCTGGACTGCATAATCCTCCGCTATATCTATCTATCTATCATCTATGTATGTCAATATAGCCAATGGAAATGATATCGCTTATCGCCACCTACTGGCCCGCATGCTTGTTGGAGCAATTTATATGCGTTTATGTGTTTGCGTCTGGATCAGGTTTTCTTTTTTTAACACTGTCGTGTGGACGAGGATTTCTTTTTAAACGGAGCCTGAGAATATCCGTTTGGCAAAAGATCCAGATACGTGGGGACATGGCCTGAGTCAGAAGACTCCCCATTGCAGGTAGAGTGGGGGTCGTCACACTTACCAACAATATGTTGGGATTTACAGTCGACCCTGTATCACTGTACATATTAAAATACTACAACTCTGTACCAAATACTCTGTATCACTGTACATATTAAAATACTACAACTCTGTACCAAATACTCTGTATCAGTGTACATATTAATACTACAACTCTGTACCAAATACTCTGTATCACTGTACATATTAATACTACAACTCTGTACCAAATACCCTGTATCACTGTACATATTAATACTACAACTCTGTACCAAATACTCTGTATCAGTGTACATATTAATACTACAACTCTGTACCAAATACTCTGTATCACTGTACATATTAATACTACAACTCTGTACCAAATACACTCTATCAAATGGCACGCACACACACACACACACACACACACACACACACACACACACACACACACACACACACACACACACACACACATGCACACACACACACACACACACACACACACACACACACACACACACACACGCCCCCCTGCATGGTTTGACATACCAAGAGATTCTAATAGACATATCGGTTACACACACTGACACCTCCTTTACACAACACAGATGTGTAGTTGTACTGTACTTGTGCTGTTTAATATGTGTAGTTATACTGTACTCGTGCTGTATAATATGTGTAGTTATACTGTACTTGTGCTGTATAATATGTAGTTGTACTGTACTTGTCCTGTATAATATGTGTAGTTGTACTGTACTTGTGCTGTATAATATGTGTAGTTGTACTGTACTTGTGCTGTATAATATGTGTAGTTGTACTGTACTTGTGCTGTATAATATGTGTAGTTGTACTGTACTTGTCCTGTATAATATGTGTAGTTGTACTGTACTTGTCCTGTATAATATGTGTAGTTGTACTGTACTTGTGCTGTATAATATGTGTAGTTGTACTGTACTTGTGCTGTATAATATGTGTAGTTATACTGTACTTGTGCTGTATAATATGTGTAGTTGTACTGTACTTGTGCTGTATAATATGTGTAGTTGTACTGTACTTGTGCTGTATAATATGTGTAGTTGTACTGTACTTGTGCTGTATAATATGTGTAGTTGTACTGTACTTGTCCTGTATAATATGTGTAGTTGTACTGTACTTGTGCTGTATAATATGTGTAGTTGTACTGTACTTGTCCTGTATAATATGTGTAGTTGTACTGTACTGGTGCTGTATAATATGGGTAGTTGTACTGTACTTGTCCTGTATAATATGTGTAGTTGTACTGTACTTGTGCTGTATAATATGTGTAGTTGTACTGTACTTGTGCTGTATAATATGTGTAGTTGTACTGTACTTGTGCTGTATAATATGTGTAGTTGTACTGTACTTGTCCTGTATAATATGTGTAGTTGTACTGTACTTGTCCTGTATAATATGTGTAGTTGTACTGTACTTGTCCTGTATAATATGTGTAGTTGTACTGTACTTGTGCTGTATAATATGTGTAGTTGTACTGTACTTGTCCTGTATAATATGTGTAGTTGTACTGTACTTGTGCTGTATAATATGTGTAGTTGTACTGTACTTGTGCTGTATAATATGTGTAGTTGTACTGTACTTGTGCTGTATAATATGTGTAGTTGTACTGTACTTGTCCTGTATAATATGTGTAGTTGTACTGTACTTGTCCTGTATAATATGTGTAGTTGTACTGTACTTGTCCTGTATAATATGTGTAGTTGTACTGTACTTGTGCTGTATATAACATGTGTAGTTGTACTGTCCTTGTGCTGTATAATATGTGTAGTTGTACTGTACTGGTGCTGTATAATATGTGTAGCTGTACTGTACTTGTGCTGTATAATATGTGTAGTTGTACTGTACTTGTGCTGTATAATATGTGTAGTTGTACTGTACTTGTCCTGTATAACATGTGTAGTTGTACTGTACTTGGGCTGTATAATATGTGTAGTTATACTGTACTTGTGCTGTATAATATGTGTAGTTGTACTGTACTTGTGCTGTATAATATGTGTAGTTGTACTGTACTTGTGCTGTTTAATATGTGTAGTTGTACTGTACTTGTGCTGTTTAATATGTGTAGTTGTACTGTACTTGTGCTGTTTAATATGTGTAGTTGTACTGTACTTGTGCTTAGGGATGTCCGATATTATCGGGCGATATTGGCATAAAAATTTGATATCGGAAAATATCGGTATCGGTTTTAAAAAAAAAACATTACATTTATTTAACCTTTATTTACCCAGGCAAGCAAGTAAGAACAAATTATTATTTTATTTATTGTCAAAGTATGCATAATGTTGTGTTAATTACACAACAAGATATATGTAATGTTAATTACCTAAAATTATTCCGTTTTTGGGGGGGGGGGGGGGGGAACCCTGCATATATCGGTATCGGTTGATATCGGTATCGGAAATTAAGAGTTGGACAATATCGGTATATCGGTATCGGTAAAAAAGCCAATATCGAGCATCCCAACTTGTCCTGTATAATATGTGTAGTTGTACTGTACTTGTGCTGTATAATATGTGTAGTTGTACTGTACTTGTCCTGTATAATATGTGTAGTTGTACTGTACTTGTGCTGTATAATATGTGTAGTTGTACTGTACTTGTGCTGTATAATATGTGTCGTTGTACTGTACTGGTGTTGTATAATATGTGTCGTTGTACTGTACTGGTGCTGTATAATATGTGTAGTTGTACTGTACTGGTGTTGTATAATATGTGTCGTTGTACTGTACTGGTGCTGTATAATATGTGTAGTTGTACTGTACTTGGGCTGTATAATATGTGTAGTTGTACTGTACTTGGGCTGTATAATATGTGTAGTTGTACTGTACTTGGGCTGTATAATGACAATAAATTGGAATAATGTTTAGATGCAGCTGAGTTGCACGTTTAACCCTTTCACTGCCGCACTACCAAACGGTTAACCCTTTCACTGCGACAATACACACAGAAGGTTAACCCTTTCACTGCCACACAACAGCAGGTTAACCCGTTCACTGCCACACTACAGAAGGTTAACCCTTTGCTATCAAGGGTAGTGCAATGGTAAAGGGTTAACCTTCTGCAGTGTGGCAGTGAAAGGGTTAAAGTCGCTTGTGCAACACACCCATGAGAAATAATCCTTGTTGCTTAAAAAAAAAAAACGTGTTTGTTTTTGTTTCTTTTTTTTTTACAGCCACATATCTCAGCGGTTAACCCCTGCACCACCGCCGCGCTCTGTTGGAACACATTATTGTGAGAGGAACCAGGGGGCCCCGCCACGCTGACGACATCACTCAGGAGGAATAAACAATCACAGAGACGGGCCAAGATCCGGGGGGTGAAGGGTTCCTTCTCCATCTCCCTCTGCTCACGCTAAGCTGATAAGGGAAGACGGGAGGCGAGGTGCCCGCTATCACCCACTGCCTCTCGCAACCCCGACTCCCCCCTGTTTCCTCCGCACGGTTCAGGGAGAGGGGACTTGTTATGGTGAAGGCTGATAACCGGAGCGGGCTGGCTGATAACCGGAGCGGGCTGCTGAGCGCGCGAGGCCCCCGCTTGTCCGACCGTCCGGTGTGATGTTTTGCAAGATGTTGCTCTCGTGTCGACGTGTGATTCGTACTCCATCAACCCCCGTCGGCAGATCTCAGACCAGCTAATTGGCTGCCATCTCTTTCCCCATGCATTCATTTCAACTCCACCACGGTTTCTAAGGAATAACCCGCAGTGGCTGTCGTGGGAACCGTAGAGGTTAAGTAATGCGCATGGTCAAATCACCTCGGTTGATACGCGTGTATTTGTTAAAACATGGTAAATCGAATACAAAGTAGTATGTTTTATTGCAACACTACTATCCCCGACATCTAAGAAGGGAGATCCCCCCTTGAATGGCCCTTCTAATGTTTCTCTCCTCCACATTGCCTGTGGTGCATTTTTTCCTATTGCTAGGTTTTAGTGAGTTTTTCCTTACCTTCGTGTGGGAGTGTTTTATTTTATTTATTTGACATTTTTTGTTTTGTTCTTGATTTATCGTGATGTTTCTTCTTGACTTGTTTAAAGAAGACGTGTCCGGCCCATGGGGACATTAACGTGTGTTGTCGGGCCTTACAAATAAATTTGATTTGATTTGATTTTGATTTAGTTTGGGAGTTTGGTAGAGGACTTGATGTTCTCTGGTTCAGGAGTTTGGTAGAGGACTTGATGTTCTCTGGTTCAGGAGTTTGGTAGAGGACTTGATGTTCTCTGGTTCAGGAGTTTGGTAGAGGACTTGATGTTCTCTGGTTCAGGAGTTTGGTAGAGGACTTGATGTTCTCTGGTTCAGGAGTTTGGTAGAGGACTTGATGTTCTCTGGTTCAGGAGTTTGTTAGAGGACTTGATGTTCTCTGGTTCAGGAGTTTGGTAGAGGACTTGATGTTCTCTGGTTCAGGAGTTTGATAGAGAATTGTTACAATAGCCGATAATCCATTTTCCCAATGATAAATCCCTATACGGGTGGACCTCGTGGGCGGTCCAAAGTAACGTCAGACTACACCTCCCTATAGCGAACTTTGGAAATAACATTACTTCACCTATAAACACAACAACACTGCTCAGTTTATGGAGTTACACAGGTTCCAGCCAACCACAATAAACCTTATTTTAAACTAACATCGCGAGGCAGAATCATCAACATCAAGCTGCTTAACGTATACAATCTTGTTGTAACTAAGAGATTTGCTGGAAAAAAGTCATTGGTTTCGTGCACAGAGATCACACTAGATTGATCAACTTTACATCTAAGCATTTCCTGGTTGATAACAAGATGTGAGTGCTAGAATCAGGGCCGCCTGGGAGAAATGCGAGGCCCTGTGCGAGATTTAACGCGAGCCCCCCCCCCCCCCCCCCCCCAAGGTAAAAAAAAAAAAAAAAAAATATATATATATATATATATATATATTTTTTTTTTTTTTTTTTTTTTTTTTTTACAGTCAACATATTCTTAAATAATAGCGCTGCCCGAGGCGGGGCATGATACAGTCAACATATAGCAAAAGAGAGAGCGAGAGAGAGCTCCCGTTCTACAGTCAATATACAGTGTACAGAGAGAGAGAGAGAGAGAGAGAGACACATTGGAAAGAAATTGAAATGCTATTTGGCCCTAAACAGAGAGTACACAGTGGCAGAATACCTGAGCACTGTGACTGAAGATCCTTGAGCACAGCCTAGCCATCGAGAAAGGCCGCCATAGGCAGACTGTGTGTGTTAGAAAGAGAGAGAGAGAGAGAGAGAGAACATGTGTGTTTGTCATGTGTGTGTGTGTGTTAGAGAGAGACTATAGCATGTATGAGAGATTCAAAAGGACAAAGATCAACGCTTAAATCCAACAAGAAGAGGGTCAACAGAGAAACCAAAGCAGCAAGGAGCCAATGGCCGACATCAGCTAAATAGGCTAGCCAGGTACTGTGACACCAGGCCACGTGACACACAGCTTTGGCCAACGGCCCAACGCTACCCAAGCTACACAAACGACCATTCACACACAGCACATGTCGTATCTCCAAATGTTGTGAAGTAGCATATGTTTTGCCTGGAAAAAAACATCGTTATTAACAAAACATTCGGGAGGGGAAGGAAGGAAGAGTGGGGTAATGTCATCATGACATTTTCATTAATCCAAGTTACCTGCACGATGAACGCAGGGCGAAAGGCCGCGGTCTCCACGTTGACGAAAGGCCTCTCGCTGGCGGGACAAAAAGAAGCTATGGCCAGAGCCTTGTCATGGTGCAGGCCCGACTACATCTTCTGTCAAAGGGCCTGCTATTCTCAAGGCTAACTGATAGCATCAAACGAACGTTCCCAGCTGACGCTAAACAGCTAACTGGCTAACAGTTAGCTCACACAGTTAGCTACTAGTAGTATTAGCTAGACAAGCTAGTCGACCAGTTTGGCTCCAGAGATAGAAAGAGAGATAGGGTCAGGTGACTCAGATCCACGGCGGGTATATAATCATAAGTTGACTCACCATAACGCAGTATCAACGTCGTGGAAGGAGACTTTCTTGGCCCCACGGTGTAATTTCGGCGTATTGCTGCCTAACAGATTTATCTGCTCACAAGTTCTCTTCTCCTTCTTTTGAAAAGACATCCACTCGCCTCGCCAGGTTAGCTAACGCTAGTTAGCATTTAGCTAAGCTAGCTACTAGCCGACATGGCTATACCATGAAAGGCTCCGGCCATTTGTCCCGCTAGCGAGAGGCCTTTCGTCAACGTTCCTTGAATCCTTGGTGACCGACCGACTGATAATGACCGACCTCTTTCTTCGTCTTGGCTATTGGGCATAACTAAGCATAGTCAAAAGCTGCACGCGCGAAAATGTCAAACGCAGCCGACTCACGCTGCCGGCGTACTACACAGTACTGTCTACACATGATGTAAGTAAAACCACTCCCTTCGTTGAAACCAATGCTGCTGCAGAACCCCAGAGGCTGAGCTCCAATAGTGAGTATGTCTGCAGCTGCAGGACTGCAGACCCAGGAACAAGTCAGACACATTCTACAAACGTGTCTAATGTGAAATATATAAGCATATAAGCAAAACTAGATTTTAGGTCTGTGATGAAAAAGGGCCTCGCGGGAAGGGGGGCCTCGCAAAAAAATAAAAAAAAAATAAAAAATAATAATAAAAGAAATTAATAATTTTTTTTTTTTTTTTTTTTTTTTTTCGAGGCCCCCCTTCCCGCGAGGCCCTGTGCGACCGCACTGCTCGCACACCCCCTGAGGCGGCCCTGGCTAGAATGGCCAATAACAAAAACGTTAAATACTTAACCTACAAACATGGGACTGTTCTGACCGCACGATATCGATGTAACTACGGGATTCGTTGGGAGAAATGTTTCCAATGCATAGGTCTGTCAGTGAGGTGGACTTGTCTCTGTCTCTGCAGCCCCCCAGCATGGCACAGCTGAGCACACTGAGGTCGGAGACACCTGGACCAATCACCACACACCTACGTCACTCATGGACCAATCACCACACACCTACGTCACTCACGGACCAATCACCACACACATACGGCACTCACGGACCAATCACCACACACCTACGTCACTCTCTGTGTTCTCTGTGTTTTCTCTCTGTGTTCTCTCTCTGTGTTCTCTCCTCTGTGTTCTCTCCTGTGTTCTCTCCTCTATGTTCTCTGTGTTCTCTCCTCTGTGTTCTCTGTGTTCTCTGCTTCCTCCTCTCCAGCCGCACCAGATGCTGTTAATCTCCCTGGTGGGTTTGTTTACTCACAGCAACAACGTGTTCATGTTGTTAACCAGCCACTGTGTTCATGTTGTTAACCAGCCACTGTGTTCATGTTGTTAACCACTGTGTTCATATTGTTAACCACTGTGTTCATGTTGTTAACCACTGTGTTCATGTTGTTAACCAGACACTGTGTTCATGTTGTTAACGGTAGGTTATGTAGATAACCTAGTTATATTAGTATTGGCTGAGCGTCCCGCTCTGAGCCTTATGAGATATCCCGACAAATGTACCCCCTGAGGACCCGTAAGCCCACATCAAGGGGTGCGGGGAGCCCTGTCACCCCATCCTCCCTAACGAAGGGGAGGCGCAGTCAACTCCACCTGAAATGCGAACAAGAGGGAAACTAGAACCCCTTGAACACACCGTACAGGCGGAACCACGTGTGACTCAACACACTGTGGCCCATACCCATACACTCCTGCTACCCGACCAAAGGACGGGAAGCAGGAAAGGCCACAGACCCCAGAACCGCCTGGGAGACAAAACCCCCGGTCATGTCCATGAGGTAAAACCTTACAAAGGGGCCCGGGGAGGACCATGAAGCTGCAGCACAGATGTCCTCCACCGAGGCCCCACCCAGGAGAGCGGCAGAGGCAGCCACCCCACGAGTGGAGTGCGCCCTGATGCCCCCAGGGGGATCCTGCCCAGCCAACGTGTAGCAGAGGGTAATACCCTCGCACAACCAATGGGACAGGCGCTGCCCCGACAGTGCCTTACCAGCACGAGCCCCACCGTAACAGACAAAAAGCTGGTCGGTAACCCTGAAATCCTGAGTACGGCTGAGGTAAATCCCCAAGCACGGACTGGACATGACAGGTGAAGGCCCGCATCTAACTCAGTAGTGTGAGGAGGAGGACGAAACGCCTGAACCACAATATCCCGAGAGTGGAAGGAACTCCGGATATTCTTAGGCACAAAAGCAGGATTAGGTCGCAGAGTGACACCGCAATCGGTCCGAAAAGACAGGCACTCTGGACGTACCGAGAGAGCACAGAGCTCACCTACGCGTTTAGCAGAAGTGACAGCCAGAAGGAACGCGGTCTTGAAGGACAGCTGTCCCAACGGCGCCTGCTCGAGCGGCTCAAACGGGGCCAAGGACAACCGACCGAGGACCAATTGAAGATCCCAAGTCGGAGCCAAGGAGCGTTGCACCGGCTTAACGCGTCGAGCGCCAAGCAGGAAACGCTTCACAAGAGGGTGGCTGAACAAGACATCCCCTCAAACCCCTCATGATAGGAGGATATAGCTGCTGCATATACCCTCACCGTCGAAGCCGACAGTCTATCAAGGAGAGACTGGAGGTAACTAAGGACAGCATCCAGGGGGCAGGAGACTGAGTCCCGGCCCCCCGCCTTACACCACACTTGGAACATACGTCATCTGCCCGCGTAAGCGTGACAGTGGAGGGAGCATGCGCATTCCAGATGGTAACACCATCAGGATCAAGAACCTGCGCCCCTCAACGTACCCGTCCCAACAACTGACCTAACAGATGTATGGGGAAGAATCCCTGGCGGCACGGCATCGGTCCCAGACCTGCCTGGCCATGCAGACGTAATCCTCACCCGTCAGGATGAGGGCCGCCCCGTGACAGTACACCTGCACCCACATTCTCCCTGCCGGGGATGTGGGGAGCCCTCAGGCCGCGCAGATGGAGGACGCCCATAGCCAGCCGCCCGCCGCCTGGTGCAGACAGGGGGAGCGTACTCCTCCCTGTCTGTCGATACACGACACTGACGTCGTATCGTCCGTCCTGATCAACACCATTTGTGGACCAGAAGGACCGCTTTCAACACCAACACATTGAACGTAGCGCAGACCGGGCAGCATGGTTTGCCAGCTGCCCCCTACTGCGTTGGCCAGACGCGTCACCAGCGAGGGAGGCGTCGGTGAAAACGCGACGTGAGACAGCGCCGTAACCGTCCTAGGACGGAACCTCCCGAGCGTGTTGACAACACGCTCTGAGATGGATGCCCATAGCCCTCCAACCGTTGACTGGGAAGAGGAATACTCTACATCCAGTCTACAGCAACCCCAGGCTGGTAGAGACCTGCCTGGTACGAGACCTGACGATCCACCTTGACCGCGAAGGACCAGAACGTCATCAGGGCAGAACACTCCGTAACCCCGGACGACGCAGAGGCCCCAGTGCGGCCTACACGCACTTGGTGAAGATGCGGGGAGCCAGAGAAAACCGAACGGCAGCCTCTGGTACTCATACGCTAACCCTGCAAAGGAAGCGTAGGTAAGCCCTAGGATGGAAGATCGGGGATGCGCATACGCATCCTACAGGTCTATGGAGGAGAACCAGACCCCCACCTGACAGTGTTCAACAGGTAGGAGACGATCCAAAAAATGCTGAACCTTCCCATGGGACAGGTCCAGCCTGGGTCTTACACCCCTCCCTCCCGACTTCTCGGGCAGAGAACACCGGGAGGAGAACGCCACGACGATGGCTTGCTTCGTCCACAGAGATTGGATCTCGTTGACCAGAGCTGTCACAGCTGGAGACCCCGACAATAGGGTCTGTACCAAACCTGAAAACGGGTGGGGTTGTGTAAACACAAGTCCCCGCCTCAGCGTTCTCTCCATCCACCTCGACATATGGTACTGCCGTAGTCATATGTGACGACACTCCCAACGCACCCGCCGTCACGTGGCGCAGGTCCGCTAGGAACTGTAGATAGTTGGCCCGGTCCCCCCGCTGTGCGTAGCCAAACCTGGAACCGTGCGAGGAGCGCGTTCCGTGTCGGAACACCTGACCCTGACACCACCCACGAGGCAATCGCACCCAAGGGGGAACCCCGACAGAAAGGGCCGGTCTGATACGGGGGGCTTCCGATGAAAAAAGCCCCCCCCACTGAACACCCCTCCAGAACATGCTGAAGGAGTTGTTCTGCAGCCGGACATGCAAGGTGTAAGGCCCCCATGGGTTCCTACACACCGTAGCCCTGCAGTGATATTACTACCACCCCAAATCATGTGAGCTGCGACCACTTGCCAATATTTCAGGAGTGGAAGGCACCAACATGATACCTGGCCTGGCGAAGGCGAGGCCGGGGAAGCCCGCACTGTGTGCCTCAAAAGGTTTCGAGCCCCCCTGCTGACAACACTTAAGTTGACAGACGTAACACCAGGCTCAACCAACACAGATCAAGGTGTGGGAGCCGCTTGACAGCACAACATTCTCACGGACAGACCCAGGCTCAGCCATAAACTGGGTGTCAGCCCCTGTCCCCATGAGAAGCGAAAAGGGGGGCCGCCCGCGAATCAACGAAGGCATGCGGCCCGCAGCCAAAGGAAACAATCAGAGCCCACTTCTTCCGCTGGTGTTGGGGAAGGGAGCGTTCGGAGAGCGGGCTGCTCGCGGCAGGACGGTGACGGCTTGTTTGTTCAAGCCGAACCCATCCTACATGGCCGATCCCTCGGCCGCCAAGGCTGTCGGCCTTGTGGACACCTGTCGAATCGACGCCCAGGATACCTCTGGCGGGGGAAAAACATGACCGCCTGTCGAGGGCCCCGTCATCGCCGCTGACGAGGCCGTGCTCTCTCTTCTTCTGGCTGCGCGGTGTGAGGCGGTGTAGGGCCTAGGACAATACCGCCCCCGCTCCAGCAGAAGACCAAAAATCCCCTGCGGAGAGGGGAACCCTGAGCGGTTATAGCTTGCGGCTGGGTCAAAGCTAATAACGTCAACAACCTCGCGCGATGTGTCGACGTCGGCTGGCCCTCAAGGCCCCTCCACCAGACACAATTTTTTTAATAGAAAAAAAAAACAGCAATTCGAACACAGTTCTAATAGTTGCCAATTCCATACCGTGGCGGTACAAGCCTTAACAGCCCACCAGCCACTCGCCAGGCCGACCCACCCATGGCGTCGGCCGGGCGGGGCATTGTTTCAATATGTCAAAAACAAAGGACTGATGTTAACACGGAGCACCAGTGGTGATTGCAAACAGCAACCTCCACTGTGGTGTGCACCATGAAAAGGTTAAATGAATAAAAGAACTAAACCACAAAATACTGTAGAATGAGCAAACCCATACACACAAAGTTAAGGGGAGACGGACCAGAGCGAACTAGTCCCGCCTTCATTCCAAATATTCACAACAGGACACCAGCCCTAGTTTAGCCCATTTACCAAAAAAGGTAAACAAAGCCCCCCCCTGCACTACTCCCCCAGTATACCGATTGACCGTCAGTATGAATGGTTGAGAGGAGAGAAAACTGTAGCAAGACAGACCTTCTCATAGCAGAGTGACAAAACGAAACAATAGCCCACTACACAGGGCCGCCTCAGGGGGTGGGGGGCCTTGCGTCTAAAAACGCACAGGGCCTCACATTTCTCCCAGGCGGCCCTGCCCTTATACTACTGCAGCTTAGCGCGAGGCGATGTGGGACCCAAAACAACAATTGCCTGCGCACAGACACGCAACATGTTTACCATGTCGGCTGGACCCATAGCCCCACTACCCGACGCCAACCCAGATGGGAACACCGTTCAACAAACCCCGCCGGAACACAAGGTAACATACCTGGCTAGGAAACCTAGCCACGGCCTACCCTGTTGTCAACCCATTTACCCGAAAAAAGGTAAATAGGACTCAGCAAAAAAAACCACAACAGCTACCGACTGACCTTCATTGATGAACCGGGCAAGAGGAGGGAGAGTGACAACATCTCACGGCGGAGACATAAGAACAGCGTAGCAATTAGCAGTAGTAATAGCATGCAGCATTAGCGATAGCATGTAGCATAGCATTAGATGTTTTAGCAGCACGCCCAAGACAGCTTGGAAACCGTTCCCTGCAGTGAACGTTCACCAAACCATCCTGCCCCCGGCGCCAACACACAACACGGTTGTGTAACAAAACAAACCAGCATTACTAACACTAATACCCATGCCTGAAAGACACAGGGCCTACCTGAGTACAAGCTGGCCCGACAGCCAGTCTTGTACAGCTGAACCTCGATGTGCTGTCATCAACGAGGAACATCAACATAGGCCCGTCATGTCGCCGAAAACATGCGTCGAAGATGCCAGGGGCCAGCAACCTCCGGTAAGCCCTCAACATTACGAACCTTCCTTAATCTTTTCATCCTACTAGTTATCGTATGGTGCACGCATCCAAGTACGCTGGGACAAAAATAGAGGAAGGATGTGTGGTGACCAGAGTCACTGCTATATGGGCGGTGCCACCATGGGGGCGGAGCCCCATACAGGTGGGGTGCATGTAGTTTTTTGTTCGTGGGAGATACAATAGGTATCATAGGAGATAGGGATATCTCATGAGGCTCAGAGCGGGACGCGATAGCAAATACGGCATATAACCAGACACTGTGTTCATGTTGTTAACCACTGTGTTCATGTTGTTAACCACTGTGTTCATGTTGTTGACCAGCCACTGTGTTCATGTTGTTAACCACTGTGTTCATGTTGTTAACCACTGTGTTCATGTTGTTAACCACTGTGTTCATGTTGTTAACCAGACACTGTGTTCATGTTGTTAACCAGCCACTGTGTTCATGTTGTTAACCACTGTGTTCATGTTGTTAACCACTGTGTTCATGTTGTTAACCACTGTGTTCATGTTGTTAACCAGCCACTGTGTTCATGTTGTTAACCAGCCACTGTGTTCATGTTGTTAACTACTGTGTTCATGTTGTTAACCACTGTGTTCATGTTGTTAACCAGCCACTGTGTTCATGTTGTTAACCACTGTGTTCATGTTGTTAACCACTGTGTTCATGTTGTTAACCAGCCACTGTGTTCATGTTGTTAACCACTGTGTTCATGTTGTTAACCACTGTGTTCATGTTGTTAACACAATGGCGCCCAAGGACGGATTATCCGTGTTTCGAATAGATGCTTAAAGGACAGAAGGACGGATATATCCGTGGCAAGTTGTTTTGGCTTTTATTCCATTTGAATAACCTATTCAAGGTCGCCGAGCGGCACTGCAGATTTACCCTACTCTTTGAATTCGAGAAAGTGCATTACCGGCCAGATCCTCTTAGGGGTGCTGTATCGATAATGCAGTGTTCCCTGTGGCAGAAGCTGTCTTTTTTTTTTAGGACCTCTAATGTCGTTTTCTACTCACCTGAAGCGAGCGCTATTGTCTGTTGCACGGAATACGTTTTGGATCGCGGATTTCACTATGCAATAAGGGGATTTATAATCAGCCAATGGACATATCAATCTACCAGATGGCGATCGATAACTGGGAAATGCTCGGGGGGATCCAACCGGTAAGATCTTTTTCACGTAAATTACATGCTGATCAGAGCTTGCTATGATACTCAACCAGCCGACCAGCGTATGTGGCTACTTAGACGAACACGGTTATTGGTAATCAATAATCAGAAACGACGTCCCCCCCCCCCCCCCCCCCCCTTTCATGGATACATGCTTGAGGATCATACCGATCACATGCAGTTTGAGTTTTAACTGTAGCTTTTGTATAACGGAAATGCCATTGGATATAACGTTAGTAGCTATTAGCCCTTTATCTAGCCTTCTAGGAAATATACTAGACCAAATGCCGTATAACGTTTATATTCACAGCGCTATAAAATGAGAACGTATTGATGATTTTTTTTTCTTTAATCCATTTTGAAGGGACGGTTTATGGTCTCAATTGACAATGAGAATGGACAGATAACAATAATATAAAGTATAGATTTAGCTCTACAAACAGCCCCACAGACTGTGCAAGTCTGTTTACATATGCTTGTCGTCTAGAGCAGGGGTGGGCAATTATTTTTCCCAGGGGGCCGAATGAGCAACTGAAAATATGTTGGGGGGCCGGGCCAAAATTCCAAACTCAATTATGCATAATATACATTTTATTTCTATATAAAAAGCAGTAAATGGCATTGTTTTGACCCCTGGTAAGAGTGTATGTTATTATTTGGCAATTAAAGGGTGAGGTTAGCTTTCAAAAATATCATTTATTCAAATAGAATTTATTTCCAAAATGATAAACAAAATGTGAAACATTAATAACAAAGGGCATTTTGAGTTTCATAGACTATTGAAACAAGGATTTTCTTAGCTTTCTAAAGACATCACATCATCTTATAGCAAAAATAAACAAGACATGTCACTGAACTGTGTAAAGAAAAGTGTCCCAGTTTTGTAGTCTTTTTTACTTTACATGCCTATATTAAACATTTAATGTTTTCAGAACTGTGCAAAAAAAAGAAAAAAAAATATCAAGTGTCCCATTTCACTTGTTATATTTCCACATTTTAGTGTTCTTCAGTTCTTTTTTTTTTCATTCAGTGTGAGAAATCCAGTCTCTGTTGAGCTTTAACAAGTCCATCATAGTCAGGTTGCATGTCTGAGGTGGAGATGCGAAGCACAGCTGCCAGATGTTCATCAGTGAGAGAGGATCTGTACCTGGACTTGGTAAACGTCATGACTGAGAATGTCTGTTCACATATGTAACGTCACGGTGACCAATTGCAGCCACTCTTATTGTCTGGGACCAAATACGGCCACGCCCCACTCCCAGCAAAAAGTGGGAATCTCTAGAATGGGTTTGGGGCGGCGCTGTATACGGAAGTAGCTCTCAAGGTGACGATTAGACAACACTTTTTTGTTGTCAGTAGATGGCAGCATTGGTTTAAAATTAAAGGCTGAAAATGTTGAGAACTACAACACTGCATTTCCCAAGAGCGTTAGCACAGGTCGCAGGTCACTGGGATGGGTCTATATTCTCCGACGTGATCTGAACAGCGTTAAACTATTACTGCAACCTCGGTATAGCGACCGCGAATGGCCAACTAATTATCTTAACAAAAGTGCGCTGGTAGCATTACATATGTTGTCTAAAGGGGGACATATGGTACAATTTAAGATTCTAATGATAATCGGCATATAAAGGACAAGATAAAGCATCGTTAATTTGTAAGAAACCTCAATGAAAACGGCGCAGGGTGCTATTGTTATGAAAATGTGATAGAATCCTATAAAAATGTGGACGCACTTGGCCTACGTTCCGTTAGGTGGATCCAAAGAGAACCAACATCTTCTGAGCATGTCTCATACGCGTATATTGTGCGTGTGAACGTTGACATGAAAAGAAAAAAGTTAAAAAAAAAATTAAAAAAAAATATCATGTAATATTTCGCGGGCCGGTCAGAATCAGATACGGCCCGCGGGCCGTACAATGCCCAGGTCTGGTCTAGAGTGATATTAGACGCATCCCAGTGGCCGCGAAAGTGTTAACCACTGTGTTCATGTTGTTAACCACTGTGTTCATGTTGTTAACCACTGTGTTCATGTTGTTAACCAGCCACTGTGTTCATGTTGTTAACCACTGTGTTCATGTTGTTAACCACTGTGTTCATGTTGTTAACCACTGTGTTCATGTTGTTAACCAGACACTGTGTTCATGTTGTTAACCACTGTGTTCATGTTGTTAACCACTGTGTTCATGTTGTTAACCACTGTGTTCATGTTGTTAACCACTGTGTTCATGTTGTTAACCACTGTGTTCATGTTGTTAACCACTGTGTTCATGTTGTTAACCAGCCACTGTGTTCATGTTGTTAACCAGCCACTGTGTTCATGTTGTTAACCACTGTGTTCATGTTGTTAACCAGCCACTGTGTTCATGTTGTTAACCACTGTGTTCATGTTGTTAACCAGCCACTGTGTTCATGTTGTTAACCACTGTGTTCATGTTGTTAACCACTGTGTTCATGTTGTTAACCAGCCACTGTGTTCATGTTGTTAACCACTGTGTTCATGTTGTTAACCACTGTGTGCATGTTGTTAACCACTGTGTTCATGTTGTTAACCAGCCACTGTGTTCATGTTGTTAACCACTGTGTTCATGTTGTTAACCACTGTGTTCATGTTGTTAACCACTGTGTTCATGTTGTTAACCAGACACTGTGTTCATGTTGTTAACCAGCCACTGTGTTCATGTTGTTAACCACTGTGTTCATGTTGTTAACCACTGTGTTCATGTTGTTAACCAGCCACTGTGTTCATGTTGTTAACCACTGTGTTCATGTTGTTAACCACTGTGTTCATGTTGTTAACCACTGTGTTCATGTTGTTAACCACTGTGTTCATGTTGTTAACCAGCCACTGTGTTCATGTTGTTAACCACTGTGTTCATGTTGTTAACCACTGTGTTCATGTTGTTAACCACTGTGTTCATGTTGTTAACCACTGTGTTCATGTTGTTAACCACTGTGTTCATGTTGTTAACCACTGTGTTCATGTTGTTAACCAGACACTGTGTTCATGTTCATCAACAACATCATCAACAACATCATCAATAACATCGACAACATCATCAATAACATCAACAACATCATCAACAACATCAACAACATCATCAATAACATCAATAACATCATCAACAACATCAACAACATCATCAACAACATCATCAACAACATCAACAACATCATCAATAACATCATCAATAATATCAATAACATCATCAACATCATCATCAACATCATCAATAACATCATCAATAACATCAATAACATCATCAACATCATCAATAACATCATCAATAACATCATCAATAACATCATCAACATCATCATCAACATCATCAACAACATCATCAATAACATCATCAATAACATCATCAATAACATCATCAATACCATCATCAACAACATCATCAATAACATCATCAACAACATCATCAATAACATCATCACATGAAGACGGTGTCCATGTGTGATGGTAGTCTCTTCAACATCCGCCGGCTCCAGGCACACACAAAGACAAAATCCTGCCAAGTATGTGAGCTACGGTATGCTGATGACTGTGCCATCTTAGCTCACAGTCCAGAGTCTATGCAGCATGCTCTCAACACCATATCCAGTATGTACCAATCCTTCGGTCTCCAGGTCAACATACAAAAAACCGAAGTCATGTCCCAACTCACTTCCCGAACCTCTACACCTCCCAGTTTTCACATAAACGGTATTCCACTTAAAACAGTGGATCATTTCACCTACCTCGGCTCCACTCTGTCCTCATGCTGCTCCCTTGACCCGGAGATACACACGTATCAATAAAGCGGCATCATCCTTTGAGCGCCTACGCAGCAGGGTTTTTGAAAACCAAAACCTGAAGATCAGCACCAAGGTTGCCGTTTACAACGCAGTATGTCTCTCCACTCTGCTCTATGGAGCAGA
>NC_140166.1:144385425-144480425 GCF_963971535.1 Notolepis coatsorum | reverse complement strand
TGTCTTCTTTAAGGCCCGATAACACACGTTAATGTCCCCATGGGCCGGACACGTCTTCTTTAAACAAGTCGAGAAGAAACATCACAATAAATCAAGAACAAAACAAAAAACCATAAAGTCCAAATAAATAAAATAAATGAATGCAACACTCCCAGACATACCCCACGCGAAGGTAAGGAAAAACTCACTAAAACCTAGCAATAGGAAGAAATGCACCACAGATAATGTGGAGGAGAGACACCTTAGAAGGGCCGTTCAAGGGGGGATCTCCCTTCTTAGATGTCGGTGATAGTAGTGTTGCAATAACAGTTGGTAAGCATGCACTCATATGTGTAATGAAACAAGAGGAGCCCAAGACATTAAAGTCCCGCCATAGACTCAGTTTCTACCCCTCAGCAGCTCACCTGGTAAACGAGTCAGGTGTCCCCCTGCTCCCCCCCCCCCTCAGCAGCTCGCCTGGTAAACGAGTCAGGTGTGCCCCTGCTCCACCCCCACACCCCCCTCTATAGCAAGCTGCCCTTCTACACCTACAAACCTGCATCGGTTTGTGATAGATTATTAGTTACTGGGTATTTCAAAGTACCTCATATTTGGTACCATTTTGAAGCTAACGACTAGGGCTCTCCAATGATATAAAATAAGTGTATGATTATCATCATAATTTTTATTATTATGGTTCATATGTAGTTGGGCTGGAAGTAGTTGAACTATAGAACTTGAAGAAACAAAATAATTTTCAAGCACTTTCCTTACTTGGGATAAGAAAAATTAGAGTATATGCTATTTAGTCAATCGTGTGGGCAATATAGAACAGTTGACAGATTATAAATATAATCTATTGTTCAAAAGTATTTATAAGTGTGTAATTTTGTGTGTACATTTTTTTTCTCTCCGTCGTGTTATCGGGGAGGGAGGGGTGGTGGAAGGTGGGCGGAGCCATGCCAGGATTCATGCACCAAATGGCAGGTGTGTGTGTGCAGAGGAAGGGGTGGAGCTCTCAGCTCTCAGAGCCGCACAGTCAGTGTGCGTGTCTCGGGGGCTCTGAGAGCTGAGAGCTAGTGTATCATATTTAGCCAATGTTGTGGTCAATATAGAACAGATTATAAATATCATATGAACATGAATGCATCTTTGTCATGAATTACTTTAGTGAGTATATTCAAATGATATAAACAAATGCATTTTGAGGTATTTCATTTGACCGTTGCCCTTTTACCAATCCGAAAATGTGTATGATTTATTCATATGTACAGCAAATCTTTTGAGTTGGAACAAACATAGGACATGTGCATGACAGTAAGGTTAGTTAGGGTTATATAGAACAGTTGACAGATTAGAAATATCATATATTGTAAGTTATGAATTAACTAAATAAACCAAATTCCACCTGTGGTTTTGTTTTTGTCAAAATAATGTCCTATAGGAGTGCCCTTACCTCTGTTCACAGAATCCGGCTATAGTGCGACAATAATGTGGTCAAGAGGCATGGTTTCTATCTTTAGCCTTTAACTGGCGTGGTTTATTTATTCACATGGCATGAGCAGCAGTTCTAGAGTTCTCCTCTCACTGAGAGGCTGGGGGGAAAGAGGAAGAGTGGGAGGAGACATCTCTATTTATACTCGCCACCTGGTGGTGTTCCTGAGTGGCTCCGCCTAGAGCGCCCTCTAGTGGAAACAGTTATATATGCAGTTAGACAGTTACTAACAATCCTACACAGAACCTCTGACTTCAACAACCTCCTTCGAGGATCACTTCAACTTTCAATATCTGTCAGTTATTGTCAGTGTTATTATCATATTATCATATCATATTATCATAGAAACACTGTAATTCAAATAGTCTTGAGATTTTTAATTTACATAAACACCAACAAAACTCACACACCAAACACATCTAAAACTGTAAGAAATATTCTCCCCGTCTCTCTATCCATCCATCTCTCCCACACACGCGCCCCTCTCAGCCCTCCTACTGTCTCAATAAAGAACCTTCTCTCCTGTGTCTCTCTCAGCCCTCCTACACACGGTGACGGTGTACAACATGGTATTCCCTGAAACAATTACGTGTCACCTGGAGACACAGTGCCACATCGCCGCACTCCACACACATCCACTGTGTGCTCCGCTTGCAAATGGCACACCCTTTTCCCCCAGTGGTTGCCCTTTTGTATGAGGTGGTGTCCTCTGCTTTGTTGGTGGGCACAGGGTAGTGGCCTGGAGGAGGCGGCGGCCTATGTAGGCCAACCAGTGGCACGCCGAGGAGTGAGGCACAAAGCTCCTTCTGAAACTATTGGCATGTTGGATTGGATTTCTCCTCGGGACCACCAGCTTTGTGAGCTCTTTATGTAGGATAAAACTGTTGGTGGCAGCGATGTCCAACATGTGTTGGAAGATGGTGATGGGCCACCGCTTTGTCTGTCTGTGGACAGTGTTTGTCCACAGCATCTGGTCAGACGTGTCGACTCCCCCCATGTACTTATTGTACTCACCCACCGCCGTAGGTCTGGGGAAAAGGACCTGCCGTTTGATCTTATCAGCCCCCTTCTCCCACCGGAGGACAGTCTCCCCACTGTACACCGAATGCACCGTTGTGCAGAGGGAGACCTCCCTTGTGTCCATCCATTTCACAAAGAGCAGGTCATCGTCCCTGATCCACCTGATGGAGCCTCTCTTGGACTTCTTGTGGAGGGCATTCACCTTCGTTTTGGGGACACCCACTCTGTGCTGCCTGTAGGCATCAAACCCCTGCTGGCTCAGGTGACGGAACAGGAGAGGGCTTGTGTAAAAATTGTCCATGTAGACAATGTAGCCACTCCCCAGGTGCTCCTTGTTGACAAGGTTTGCCACCACATCGTAGGAGAGCCCCGTTCCCGATGCGTTCTCGTTCCTCCCAGCGTACATCTGGAAGTCCACTGTGTACCCATTCTCATCTGCCAAGACGAAAAATGTACAGAGATGTGTTTGTTCGGGTGGTAGACGCTGAGACACCGGGTTCTGATCAGATTCAGGAAAGGTCTGACCTTGTACAGGGGGTCATAGCCCGCTGCCCCCTTCTTCTTGGCATTCTCCGCATCCTCCTCTGGGTCACTCATGTGCAGGTTTGACGTTATGTTTCTGAACCTGTCCCATGACATCATTGTTGCCGGAAAATGCACATGAAAGATGTGGGGCTTTCCCCTCCAAAGGTCAGAAATCTTCGGGAGGCGACACACCGACTGGTACAACGCCAGCCCCGGCCATATCTTCAGCTCCTGTGGGATGATGTCCTTCCAAGCGAACCTTTTTCCCAATTGCTTGTTTTTCTGGGCATTTTTGTTCGTGTTATTATTACACAAGAGCATCATGACCTCTGCGTCAAAGAACAGCGGAAATATATCATATGGCGTTGGGGTGCCAGTGGTCAGCGGGGGTTGGGGACCAGGGTCGCGCTTGGGTCTGAACCTGCGTGGGTGAAGGGTAGCAGTGTCTGGTTCTGCCTCCGTTCGCCAGGCCTGTAGAGGGGCCTCATCGGACGAGGAATCTCTGAAATAATAGATTGACACACAACAGAAAATTATTTTATGCAATGGAACACATATAGTGAAGCTCTTTTTTATATAATAATAATAATAATAATAAACTTTATTTGTATAGCACCTTTCATACAGAAACTGCAGCTCAAAGTGCTTCACAACTTTTGCTTCAGTTTTAAATAGACAATAATAAAAAGAGTAAGATAAAATAGACAGAGTAAAATAGTGCTTCCCTAATGTCCATAGGTAGTGTGTTCCATAACTTTGGTGCATAGTTTGCAAAGGCTGCATCCCTGATTTTCCTTAGACTGTGGCTTGGAACCTTCAATAGACCAGTAGTAGATGATCGCAATGTTCTAGGAGGCACATAGTTGACTAGAGAATTTGCAATGTAGCTTGTCCTGTTCCATTTAGTGCTTTGTATATAAGGAGGAGGACCTTGAAATCAATTATAAATGTTACCAGAAGCCAGTGTAGGTTAGCTAATACAGGACTGATGTGGTCTCTCCTAGAGATACGTTTTATATAAGAATAATCTATTGTGTATAAAATTCAACTCACGATTCTACATGGGTTTCAGGTGGTGGTCTGCGTCTTCTCCGCGGTGGTGACAAAGTTTCCGCAACTGGCGAAGAATCTCTGAAATATTGGATTGACAGTGACACACAACAGAATATTATTTTATGCCTGAATTTCCCCAAAATTGCTAATTGGCTAATTGGACAGCACTTCTCCACCATCAGTGGCTACGTGTCAGATAGGAGAATCTGTCTGAACGACAAAGAACTCGCGAAACTCTCCCTCCCTCGGCCGCTATTGGCGCGACGGTGTAGCGGTCAGTCCTATATGGTAAGATAGGTAGACGACTATGAGCCCAGATGCAACGAGTAATTGTCTACTCAGAATCAACTACGTGTCATGATTACGTCATTACAACCTGGGACTTGAATGGGAGAGCAGGTAAGCTCCAATGTCTTCAGTCACAAATCCGCCAATCAATGCAAAGGTAAACAGTTTTATATAAGAATAAACACCAGTGAACTTGTGTATAAAATTCAACTCACACTACAGGCCGTCTCGGCCTGCGTGCAACTGCTGGTCTCTGTGGTGATAATTCGGGAATGGCTTCGGGAATGGCTTCAAGTTCCTCCAATATTTGATGCCAGTGAGAGAGGGAGACAGAGATAGAGGGAGACAGAGATAGAGACAGACATAACACTGATGTGTCTTCAAATTACAGGCTTTGGCAATGTAAACATATAGGTGTTGTGTGAAGTGGAGGGGGTCGGGGTGAGAGAGACAGAAAGACAGAGACAGAGAAAGGTGTGAAGTTTGAAGTGGAGTGGGGGGTGAGAGAGACAGACAATATTTAATTGAAAGATAATACTTACTGAGTTGAGACAATGAAACGAGATGGTAATTTCTTCGTTCTTTTTGGTCGTTCCATCGTGTTACTGGAATAAAACACAACACGAGATATATAGTAAATTATATTGACTTATTTACTACCTGTACCCACCCACCCCCCATCCTGCTATCATGCCTGAATTTCCTCCCATATAGGAGGATTAGGTATATTCAGATATCTGCAGCGACACCCCGCCACACACACACACCAATGTAAAATATAACATATTATTATATTGTAAAAGATGTATGCATTGAAATGTCTAAGTCTCAAAGACATTGAAAATGAGGGTGACCTCAATTGTCCTTTTTGAGAATAAATAAAGGTTTGAATGAATGAATAGACACTGCACAGCAGTGAAACTAGTAAGAATGGGTAAGGGATATGTACATGTAACGGGGAAGCCCGTAGGTATGTCCACAGTCACGGAAACAGGTGTGTTGACGAGTGACTGTGGCAGTGCGGGCTGGTAAATTAAACTCACTTCCCCATAACAGGGTTAACAGACGCATAGGTACGGTAGTTAGGAGTGAATTCACTTCTTAGTGCAGCGGCCTGTGTCGTCGCCCGCGGACGCGGGAGCCCCCTGTTCGACTCCCCCTTGGGACATTCTCATTTAACATCAAACACAACGCAGACCCAGTATGATCCGTCACATACAGATATAGATATACAAGATTTGCAGGTATGTAGAGTCAGACAGATGTGGATATATATGGTGTAACTGAGTGGTTACAAAACCCTGACTGTATTAAAGATTGTGATAGATTAAACCACTGCTAATTATCATTATTATTACTTGCCAGAAAGTACAGTTAATTATGGCAGACACTCAGAATAATACGGCACGGTGACAAAGAAATATCATTTCGAATATTTATTGTTATGCAGCAATTGTACAGAGATGGGAATTAAGGTCGCGCTTGTATGGCGAAGAATATGAATAAGTCAGTCAGTAGCAAACGTCAGTTGGAATAAATAATTCCTACGATGGGGTACTAGACTAAACGCTGCCTGGCGTAGGATGGCAATATAGGGGGAAACGCTGGTACCGCTGGAGACAGGGGGTTTCCTCCCAGAGATGTAAGCTCTGGAGGGAAGAAGAATGTTCGGATACTCAGTCTGTTCAATTGAAGAAGAAGGGGGTTCTCGTACGGAATCCAGTCCTTGTAATCCAAAGGCTCAGCAACAAAGCAATAACTGTAATCCAATTGCCCGATAGCAATGACGATAGCCAGCTAGCTTCGGTCCACGAAGCCAGCCCGAAGTAGATCTTCAAGGTGGTTAAATCCAAACGACAGTGGGTATTAACGATGCTCTTCTCCAGGTAGTACGTTCCACAATCACTATAATCCAACCAATACTGGTTCTGCAATCGCCGCCGTCGGTTCCAATATGCACATGTCCAGTAGGTTCCACGACTAGGCCCTCCTCGTGTACTGGCACCAATGTATTTAGTCCACGCACACTGGCTAAGGTTCCACTAGCTACTAAACGAACGAACTGCTGGGTAATGCTACACACGAACGAACTGCTGTTGGCACGATTCACACTAAATAACGACTCTTTACTTCACATTAAGCTAAGTCGAACTTGACGTTACTGCATTAACTCTGACACTTTTACTATTCACTTCGCACGTGGTTCACAACACTCTGTTTAGACGAACTGCTTGCACTTCACTGTTTACTGGACGCCGAACACACTGCTGTTCGCACCTGCCGCGATATATATACTTAAGTGGCTTTCTAGTGCCAAACCTCAGTTCTCGTCTCGAATCAATGCGCCGTCTCCAGGCATGTTCCAACATGCCTGGACTCGCCTTTGAACCTGACTTTAGGGGCGCGCCGTCTGGCGCCGAGAACGTTATCCAATGAGGAAAGTGAGTATTACTAGGATTCAAACACAGGCTTAAAGGGATATAACTTGTATATATAAATAATATACAAGGTATATAAAACAATAAACGTAGATTATCAGCTTTAATCTGGCCCTTCACAACATATGGTAAGAATAATATACAGCATTATTGTACATACAATCATACAGAGTTATAAGGGATATAACTCTAACTAAGTCAATATAATAATTTACATTTAGTCATTTAGCTGAAGCTTTTATCCAAAGTGACTTACAAGCTCTGTACAACAAGTCATCAGGAAGGGCACAACTCAGCTGAGTAAACAGTGTTCATCTCTCCCCCCCCACACACCCCAATGTAAAATATATTTACCACGCTCAAACATAAAATATGATATGTATATGATAGCACAGCCTAGCGTTGTGTCCTCGACATGCACGTTAGTGTAGCTAGCCAGTGTCAAATGTCAATGGTTCGACAACCGAATTGTGCCCGCTTCACGAGGCTCAAAGTCCGGGTATGATTTAGCGTTGACGGGGTAGTCGTGATATACGAAAGATATTAGCAATTAATCCGCAAAAAATTCGCACACACAGTATAAAACCTCTCACAAACTAAATAAAACATTTAGTTGTAGTTTTTATTTAGTTTTGGTTACGAACAAACGCTACTTACATGATCAGAATAGTCTGTCCGTCGACGCTGAATGCTGGGTAGAGTGGCGCTGTGAGCTATGTGAGTTTCCCAGTGAGATGACATCATGGCCACTTAAACCAATCAGGTGGAGGCATCGTTTGGATTTTGAAAAAAATAGGAGTTTCAAATTAAAGGGACAACCCACAGCTTTCCAACGATACCTTACAATGGTAACGGTGAGTTTCAGGGACTGAATGAAAGCTATTTGCATGAGAACAACGCCCCTCAGGAGATGAGGAGCTGCCTCTCTGGAGACAGGAGATGAGGAGCTGCCTCTCTGGAGACAGGAGATGGGGGGCTGCCTCTCTGGAGACAGGAGATGAGGAGCTGCCTCTCTGGAGACAGGAGATAAGGAGCTGCCTCTCTGGAGACAGGAGATGGGGAGCTGCCTCTCTCTGGAGACAGGAGATGGGGAGCTGCCTCTCTGGAGACAGGAGATGAGGAGCTGCCTCTCTGGAGACAGGAGATGAGGAGCTGCCTCTCTGGAGACAGGAGATGAGGAGCTGCCTCTCTGGAGACAGGAGATGAGGGGCTGTGTCTCTGGAGACAGGAGATGGGGGGCTGTGTCTCTGGAGACAGGAGATGAGGAGCTGCCTCTCTGGAGACAGGAGATGAGGAGCTGCCTCTCTGGAGACAGGAGATGAGGGGCTGTGTCTCTGGAGACAGGAGATGAGGGGCTGTGTCTCTGGAGACAGGAGATGGGGGGCTGTGTCTCTGGAGACAGGAGATGAGGAGCTGCCTCTCTGGAGACAGGAGATGGAGGGCTGCCTCTCTGGAGACAGGAGATGGGGGGCTGCCTCTCTGGAGACAGGAGATGGGGGGCTGCCTCTCTGGAGACAGGAGATGAGGAGCTGCCTCTCTGGAGACAGGAGATGGGGGGCTGTGTCTCTGGAGACAGGAGATGGGGGGCTGCCTCTCTCTGGAGACAGGAGATGGGGGGCTGCCTCTCTCTGGAGACAGGAGATGGGGGGCTGTGTCTCTGGAGACAGGAGATGGGGGGCTGCCTCTCTCTGGAGACAGGAGATGGGGGGCTCCCTCTCTCTGGAGACAGGAGATGGGGGGCTGCCTCTCTGGAGACAGGAGATGGGGGGCTGCCTCTCTCTGGAGACAGGAGATGAGGGGCTGTGTCTCTCTGGAGACAGGAGATGGGGGGCTGCCTCTCTGGAGACAGGAGATGGGGGGCTGCCTCTCTCTGGAGACAGGAGATTAGGGGCTGTGTCTCTCTGGAGACAGGAGATGGGGGGCTGCATCTCTGGAGACAGGAGATGAGGGGCTGCCTCTCTGGAGACAGGAGATGGGGGGCTGCCTCTCTGGAGACAGGAGATGAGGAGCTGCCTCTCTGGAGACAGGAGATGGGGGGCTGCGTATCTGGAGACAGGAGATACAGGTTTGATTACTCTGGGACATCTCATACACAGTACTCGAGTTGAGGGGGGATGCCGGGGGATGCCATCCCCCCTGAAATAAAAACTGTCAATATCATCCCCCTTCTAAAATGGCCATCCCCCCTTCCCATCCCATACATCAAAGTATCAGAATGTTTAATGTTTAATAAAAATGTCTGCGGCACTGGCCATCCTCTCAGTCACGAGAGCATGCACTCGCAATTCGCAAATATGCTGCGCATATCACTGTCATCTCGCGCCACTGACTGTCGGTCGCTTAGCCTTAATTGACAGTGGCACGAGACCCGCGAAAATATCAGATGTTTAATAAAAATGCCCACGGTACTGCTACTGGCCATCCTCAGTGCGCGTGGGAGCTTGCGCAAAATCACCCATATGTTTCCACGTCGCGCACGGCACTTCTCGTCTGCCGGCTCACACCAGACTACAATACACTGGTGAACCGCATGCAATGCCAGTCTTCCCACAACAAAGACACCAGATGTTGTCAGTGGCAACATGGCAGTGCCATGGCAAAGTTAAATACAATATTTAAATAATAAATACGATTGGACTGAAACACTGGATTGCATCAAGCGACTGAAACACTGTCTTTAAGGTTCGGTCGCTTGATTTTCCTCAGGGAAATACTTTTTAAACCGTTCTAGAAGAGCTTGGAGGTGAGTTGTTATAGACATCCTCACTGTGTTCACACTCAGTTTATTTTATGATTATTATCAATTTCCGACAACTCCTAGCCGAGCGTATTTCCCTACTAGACTCGAGGTGAGTAGGGACGTGATGTCACGTGCCACTCTCAGCCAATAGAGTGACTACTTCGGGCACTAGAGCAAGCGCCCTCGGATATCGTATTTGATTGTGTTATGTTGTACGTACGTATTTATTTACGTACGTATGTATTTGCATTTTGCCCTGTGAGTTGCGCACTGACCGTGGAGCTGAGATCGAGCGCCCATGAAAAGGGGTTGAAGGGGGCTAGGGGCCGGGGGGCCGGAATACTTTCCCCAAGGCAGTTGTATCAGGCCGCGTAAACCGAACGCGGAAGGACAACTGCCTTGGGGAAAGTATTCACGCGGCCGGGGGATGAATAGGACACGCAAAGAATTCTTTCTTCTTCTTCTTTTAACCAGGGGGGGGGGGGGGGGCGGCGCTCTAGCGCCCTCTATGGACCAGCCGTCACTGATTACAGTGACAGTCCAGAGTACTGCTCGTACGTTAGAGTTTTGGGTGACGCTCGACTAGGGCTGGGCGATTAATCGAAATAAAATCGCGATCTCCATTCATTCATTCATGCAATCTAATTTCTAAATGATAACGATTTGTTTATTGAAAAAAAAAAGATTTTATTATTATTTTTTTTTTTACTTTTTACTTAACTTTTTTAAATTATGACGATTCTGACTTGAGTTATTTTGTATGTTACAAGAGACTTTTAAGTTTAAGCCAAGCACTTTCATATATGTTATGTTTAAGTCAAGCACTTTGATATGTTATGTTCTCTGTTTAAGAAAGAATAAATGATTTTATTGAAAAAAATAAGAATCGTGTGAGAGAATCGTGATTTTTTTCTTAGAGAGAAAATCGTGAATTACATTTGAAGAGACACAGGGCTGCAGAACGCCGTCTGGACAGAGCGCATCAACGCGTCTCACTGGACCGACGACTGCTCTTGTTCAGAGGAATGATTTGAGCGAAAGCCAGATTGACTGGGTGATAATATATTGTGTTCATCTATCTACATAATGTGATAATTGGTTGTAAATTAACTTTACAAATATTTTTTATAGAGCAGATCATTGAGATTGGCCGGTAATTATGCAAAGGCTTGATATACGAGACCACTTCCAGATAGCAGGTATTTCATATGTAGTAGAATAGTAGAAATAGTGACATATTGAAAAGATCACAGAGTGGATACATGATAATGTGTGATGCTAGAATTAGACATTTGTTCTCAATGCCATCTAACCCGGGACCACTACCTACCTTCAGATCATTAAGGGCAGCATGGACCTCAACAGGTGTTATTTTCCTAAAAGAGAAGGAGCTGTTACAGGGCTTCTCTGTTTATCTCCTCTTCTCTTCTCTTCTCTCCTCTCATCTGCTTCTCTCCTCTCATCTGGTTGTCTCCTCTCCTCCCCTCTCCTCTCCTCTACTCTCCTCTTGTCTCCTCTCTCTTCTCTTCTCTTTTCCTCTCCTCTCCTCTTCTGGGTCTCTCCTCTTCTCTCCTCTAGTTCTCTTCTCTCCTCTTCTCTCCTCTAGTTCTCTTCTGTCCTCTTCTCTCCTATTCTCCTCTCACTTTTATTTTCTCCTCATCTGGTATTGTCTTGCCCCCCTCTCCCTTCTCTTACTCTGGCACTCTCTTGGCCTCCATTGCTGCTTTTCTTTTCTTTTCATCCTTGCCCCCCTCTCTATCTCTCACTCGATCTCTCTCTCTCTCTCTCTCTCTCAACTTATTCTTATTCTTACCTTTCCCATCTTCTCTTCCCCTCCACCCTCCTGTTTCCCCATCTCACTCTCCTCTCCCTGATCGTCTCTCTCCTCTCCTCTCCCTGTCCTTCTCTCTCCGCTCCTCTCCTTCTCTCCTCTCCTCTCCCTGTCATTCTCTCTCCTTATCTCTCTCTTTCTCTCCTCTCCCTGTCCTTCTCTCTCTCCTTCTCTCTCTCCTCTCCTCTCCTCTCTCTCCTCTCCTCTCCTCTCCCCTCTCCTCCCCTCTCCTCTCTCTCCTCTCCTCTCCCTGTCCTTCTCTCTCTCCTCTCCTTTCTCTCCTCTCCTCTCCTCTCCTCTCCTCTCCTCTCCTCTCCTCTCCTTGTCCTTCTCTCTCTCTTCTCCTCTCCTCTCCTCTCCTCTCCTCTCCTCTCCTCTCCTCTCCTCTCCTCTCCTCTCCTCTCCTCTCCTATCCTCTCCTCTCTCTCCTCTCCTCTCCCTGTCCTTCTCTCTCTCCTTCTTCCTGGTGACAGTGGCTCGAGAGGTAGAGCAGTCCGGCAATCCGGCTCCTCCCAGGCGGTGTGTCGATGTGTCCTTGAGCAAGACACTTAACCCCTAATGGCTCCCGATGAGCAGGTTGGCACTTTGCATGGTTGCCTCCGCTGTCGGTGTGTGAATGTGTGAGTGAATGGGTCAAATGTGAGGAACAAATTGTAAAGCGCTTTGGATAAAAGCTGTTATATAAAAATAATGCAGGCATTTACCATTTACCATCCTTCTCTCTCTCTCCTCTCCCTGTCATTCTCTCTCTCCTCTCCTCTCTTCTCCCTGTCATTCTCTCTCCTCTCCTCTCTCTCCTCTCCTCTCCCTGTCCTTCTCTCTCCTCTCCTTCTCTCTCCTCTCCTCTCTCTCCTCTCTCTCTCTCTCTCCTCTCCCTGCCCTTCTCTTCTCTCTTTTCATCTCATCTCCTATTCTCCTGTTTTCTAGATGATACACAGAACGTGTTCCATCACTGTTCTCCTAAAAAGCACTGTAGCTGCTCAAGCTCTTGTGGCACTAACCCCCTCTAGAGGAGATTAAATGAAGTGCGTCTCCCCCCACTGCCTGCGCTCAAGAGTTAGTGACACTCTTCCTATCTGGGAACCATCCCCAACTAAACGGAATATAAATCTGGGAATGTTACAGCCAATGTTGGTTTATTTATGTGAAATCAATCATCAAGTCATCCCTGAATTGACACCCTGTCCGCAATACACTAATTCGGTACCTCTCTCTCTCTCTCTCTCTCTCTCTCTCTCTCTCTCTCTCTCTCTCTCACTCTCACTCACTCACCTCTTTCTCTCTCCTCTCACACACTCACTCACCTCTCTCTCTCTCTCCTCTCACACACACTCACCTCTCTCTCTCTCCTCTCACACACTCACCTCTCTCTCTCTCCTCTCACACACTCACTCACCTCTCTCTCTCCTCTCACACACACTCACCTCTCTCTCTCTCCTCTCACACACTCACTCACCTCTCTCTCTCTCCTCTCACACACACTCACCTCTCTCTCTCTCCTCTCACACACTCACTCACCACTCTCTCTCTCTCCTCTCACATACTCACTCACCTTCTCTCTCTCTCTCTCCTCACACACTCACTCACCTTCTATCTCTCTCTTTCTCTCTCTCTCCTCACACACTCACTCACCTCTCTCTCCTCTCACACACTCACCACTCTCTCTCTCCTCTCACATACTCACTCACCTTCTCTCTCTCTCTCCTCACACACTCACTCACCTTCTATCTCTATATCTCTTTCTATCCTCACACTCACTCACTCACTCACTCACCTCCTCTCTCTCTCTCTCTCTCTCTCTCTCTCCTCTCACACACTCACTCACTCACCACTCTCTCTCTCCTCTCACATACTCACTCACCTTCTATCTCTCTCTCCTCTCACACACTCACCTTCTATCTCTCTTTTTCTCTCTCTCTCTCCTCACACACTCACTCACCTTCTATCTCTCTCTTTCTCTCTCTCTCCTCACACACTCACTCACTCACTCACTCACTCACCTCCTCTCTCTCTCCCTCACACACTCACTCACCCTCTCTCGCTCTATCTCTTTATCTCACATACACACGCGCACACACACACGCGCACATACACACGCACACACACACAGACTCTGAGTGCTCCTGCATCGCGAGGTTATGGCCGCAGTAAGTTGTTCTCTCCGAGTTCTTCGCGCGAGGAGGACCCGCAGCGCCCCCGAGCGAGAGAGATAATAACTGAACATGTATCCTTTTTAAATAAAACGTCAAATAGACAACAATAATAATTATTATTATATGGCTATTATAATGTAGGACATATAGCTCTAGTTTTTTTTTTTAATAAATAAGTAATAGATGAAACGTGTTAATAATCGGAGTGTAAATCAAATGATGTGGCCAGGAGAGGGAAAAAACTCACCTAATTATAGATGGAAACTTGTATTGCGCGTAAAACTGCACTTCTTAGTTTTCGAAACATATTACTATCTCTCTAGATGGGCTTGCCCTCTAAATAAACTGTGGAGCGCACAGAGAGAGAGGGAGGGAGAGAGAGAGAGAGAGAGAGAGAGAGAGAGAGAGAGAGAGAGAGAGAGAGAGAGAGAGAGAGAGAGAGAGAGAGAGAGGGCTGAAGTCATCACCAGCAGCCAGTTGCAGAGTGAATGACTCCTGCACGCGAGGCGGAAAAGCGCTGAAACTGCGGAGATTATTATACTTTGGTTCAATTGCCTGCTGCCGCGAGAGAGAGAGAGAGAGAGAGAGAGAGAGAGAGAGAGAGAGAGAGAGAGAGAGAGAGAGAGAGAGGTGTGTGTGTGTGTGAGCGTCTCTCTCATAATCGAAAACCAACGTGCCACTTTATTTTACAGCTCTAGTGGAGAGTAGGTCCTGCTGCAGACAGCGCGCACAGTTCTGGAGACTGGTTATACCTTTAGTTGCCAGAGCCGGCAACCATCTCCATTATAGCCGGCAACCATCTCCATATAGCCGGCAACCATCTCCATAGAGCCGGCAACCATCTCCATAGAGCCGGCAACCATCTCAATAGAGCAGGCAACTGCTATCTCTCTCACACACTTTACGCACACGGACACCACACCGGGACGCACGGCGTGCGCCTCGAGGGAGAGAGAACATGGAATATCGCGGACCATACAACAACACCACCACCAACTCTCTTCTTCCTTAAGGCTTCCTCCTCGTCGTCCTGCCAGACTGGATGCTTATTCACCCCGCCCGCCTCCGGACCACACGGACCCTGGTCTCTCCACTGGATGCTGCACCCCGCCCGCCTGCCTCCAGCGCGCAGTGGATGCGAACCTAATAACAGTGTTTTTGTCGGTGTGCGCGCCCGGGGGACCGGCCTCTCTGCGCCTCTGGATACTAACCGCTGTGCCGCGACTGTACGGTACCGTAGACCTGATTCCGTGGCACCTATGAGGACCTCGTTCAGCAGGATGTTACCGTCTAACCGGCGGCCCAGACATCATCATCACCGGGCCACGGGACACCATTATCACCACCTCTTATCCTTATCTCCAGGCCGGGGGTCCTCCTGCTCTGTCTAGGTACCGGTACCGAACCCCCCCCCCCCCCCGCTCCGGTCCGGTCCGGTCGAAGCGACGGGAGTCACAGTCGTGCTGTGTCCAACAATATAGGTGATATTATTAGTTCGCTTCCCGGCGGCGGCGGAGGAGGAAGCTTGACATTGGCTCGTTGGTACAAACGTCTCATCACCTCTGGGCTACTATGCAATTACAACTGATCTCATTTGTTCTGATCATCTCGCACTGTATGGAATATTCTGGGGGTCAACAACAGCACGGCAGCTCCAGACATAGACAACACAAGCGTGAGTAGTGAATGATGCTCTCTCTCTCCATCTATCCCTTCCCTCTATATATCCCTCTATCTATCCCCTCTCTCTATCCCTCTATCTATCCCCCTCTCTATCCCCCTCTCTATCCCTCTATCTATCCCCCCTCTCTCCCTCTATCTATCCCCCTCTATCTCCCTCTCTCGCCATCTCTCTATCCCTCTATCTCCCCCCTCTCTCGCCCTCTATCTATCTCTCTCCCTTTCTCTATCCCTCTATCTATCCTCCCTCTCTCGCCCTCTATCTATCTCTCTCTCCCTCTCTATATCCCTCTATCTATCCCTCTATCTATCCGCCCTCTCTCGCCCTCTATCTATCTCTCTATCCCCCCTCTCTCCCTCTATCTTTCCCTCTCTCTATCCCCCCTCTCTATCCCTCTATCTATCCCCCCTCTCTCGCCCTCTCTATCCCCCTCTCTCACCCTCTCTATCCCCCTCTCTCGCCCTCTCTATCCCCCTCTCTCACCCTCTCTATTCCCCCTCTCTCGCCTTCTCAATACCCCTCTCTCGCCTTCTCTATCCCCCTCTCTCTCCCTCTCCCCCTCTCTCTATCCCCCTCTCTCGCCCCCTCTCTATCCCCCCTCTCTCGCCCTCTCTATCCCCCCTCTCTTGCCCTTTCTATCCCCCTCTCTCGCCCTCTCTATCCCCCTCTCTCGCCCTCTCTATCCCCCCTCTCTCGCCCTCTCTATCCTTCCTCTCTCACCCTCTCTATCCCCCTCTCTCGCCCTCTCTATCCCCCTCTCTCACCCTCTCTATTCCCCCTATCTCGCCTTCTCTATCCCCCCTCGCTCGCCCTCTCTATCCCCCCTCTCTCGCCCTCTCTCTCCATCTGTCCCGTCTAACTCGTCTTTCAATTACACTTGGCTCCAATCAGATATAGTATGTCCAAGTTCATATCACAGTAAATTTCGCAGAGTAAATTTTACTCAAACTGAGTAAAATGTACTCAGTTTGAGTAAATATACTCTGCGAAATTTACTGTGTGCTTTCCATTACTCCTGGTTAATGTAGTGGTTATTTCAATGTATGGTTTGGGCTATATTAGGAATATTTGTTGTATAACGGTATAATATTGGCATGGTTTTTCATGGTTTATCCTGTGTACTTGTGTGTATTGTTAGAAGTAAATCTCAAAAAGCGTTTACTTGTTTCATCCGAAAGTAAAATTGCTAAAATTGCTAAAATAAATGAATACATAACAAGGTGCACAGACTTGATAAACCGCGTGTCCACGAGAGTGGTTTACGCGTGTCCATGTCGCGAGACGATTCAGATTCAGATTCCTTTATTGTCACGTATTTCAGGACCTTACAGCAAGAAAGAGTGCAATTAAATGTGTTGCGGTCCCTCGAGCAGCTTCCAATAATATAAATACAATACAATTGCATAGAATAAGAATAAAATAAGATCAAATGACTAAAATAAAGATGACTATATACAGTTCTAAAAAAAAGTGTGCAGTGCAGATAACAGGATATTCTATTATTATTATTATTATTATTATTATTATTATTATTATTATTATTATTATTATTATTATTATTATTATTATTATTATTATTATTATTATTATACTATATAACATTTTAATACCAAAATGGCTATATGTACAGTTCCAAAAAAAAGTATGTGTGTAATGAGCAATGTGCACATGTTTAGCAGTGTCAGAAGAAACGTTTGGTATTCCTGCCATTGCGCACGCAGCATGCGCGGCGCGCCTATATAACCCCGTCTCCATCTGCCTCAACTCAACTATATAGTTCACCACCGGACTAATTAATAAACCTCCCAGTCCCGTCTCGCGGCCGTTTTCTATTGGGATTTATATTCGTTCCGGTCAGTGGTGCAGTCGTAATATGGGCCAAGGCCAAACGCCATGTGCACGCGCGCTCCCGCGCGCACGCGCATACATGTATCTCTCCTCTTTCACGAGTCGGAGCGGACGAGACGGGCGGTCTTTTGTCACATAACACACGCCCAACACTCCACACACACACACGCACACACACACACACACACACACACACACACACACACACACACACACACACACACACACACACACACACACACACACACACACACACACAGTCTAGGTCAGGGGTTCCCAACCTTTTTTCCCCCAGGGACCCCCAAACATCTCTGATGAAATTCCTGGACCCCCCTCCTAATAAAATACCATAAAATACTTTTTTTTTTTGTCATTTTAATACTTTTTTTTGTCATTTTAATAACAAACTGCTTATACACAGGCATATGCATCATAATTAGACCCACTATGCTTCTTTGACTTGTGCCTTCAATCAACAAATCTCATCTTGCACCATATGTATTTCAAAATGTTGGCCAATATTCAAATCCTGTATTCATCCTCTCAAATCAGGCCCTAATGGTGAACGGTTTGCATTTATGTTGAATGAAGTAAGAATCCACTGCAGTAAAAATATCCTCACCTCGAGTGGTGGTAGTAAGGTTGACTGACATGAGAATGTCCTGCTTCAGATCCTCATTTTCGATATACTGCACATAAACGATGAGCACAGCCTCGTCTGCGACAGTTGTAGTTTCATCAAGTTGTATGGCAAATGGACCCTTTCTAAGCTTTTCTGACAGCTGCTGCTCGCAATCACTTGACATCTTATCAATTCGGTCTTTCACTACATTGTTCGAGAGTGGTACTGATTTTAGTTTATCAGCCACCTGTGGGCCGCACAGTTTCTAAACCATTTTGATGCAGGCTGGTTTGATGAGCTGCTCGCCAATATTGTGCGGTTTCTTTGCTTTTGCAATTAAAAGCGAACACTCAAAGGAGGCTTCGGTAGCCTTCTGTAAATCACTGCCACCCCTGCTCCACGCTACTCTAACATCAACGGGCTTGTTCGCCTTGAGAGACTGTTCTTTCCTCCGAAAAAAGTCCGGATCCTTCCCAACGGTTTCTGGGTGCTTAGACGCCTGATGTCTCTTCAGCTTGCTGGGCTTCATGCTCGAGTTTGCCAACTTTTCTCCACAAATCACACACTCAGGTCGTTTGTCTGGTCCCTCAGTGAAGCCCATGGTGATGTAATTTTCGCGATTGCTGTAGGTCCTAACTTTTTTTGCAGATGAGCTGCCGTCATCTCCTTTTCGTTTGTCACACATTTTCGCCTCTGGCGGCTGACTGCAGACGAGCCGAGAAAGTTAACTAGCGTGCTAGGCTAGCTACGGAAAGTGATACAGTCAACTGATTCGCGTTTTAGCGGCTACCCGGTAGCCTACTGTTAACGTTAAAAAATCATGTCTAGATGTTTATTTATTTATCTTTATTTTTTATTGTAGTGGAGAGACTATTCATGCTTCTGATGATAAAAATATGCTAATTAAATATTTCTCTGAAAGAAAAAAAAAACATAAAAAAAAGAAAAAACAAAAAAAACAAAAAAAAGGACCTCAAATCATCTGTGGTCTGGCGGACCCCCTGCGCCCCCTGGCGGACCCCAGGTTGGGAATCACTGGTCTAGGTGATATGTGCCGGCCGGTCGCACTTATCACCTAGACTTTGCATAATAATAGGATGCGCGCCTCAGTGACGAAGCCCAAACGTCGTTTGACCGCGTATGCCCAGCACTGCACCCCTGGTTCCGGTACCGGCGGGAGGACGGACCCAGGTGTCATCGAATAGAAATTCCAACAGAAACCACCAGAACGCTGCGGTTCCCGTCGCTCTCTAGCGGCAGAAGCGGCAACAGCTCCCCGCTCCTTTACGCGTGGTGTGTGGCGCCTGGTCTAAAGGCCTCTCTCTACATGCTACAGCAACTTCAAAGCAACTGCAACACAACATCAGCACGATTTCAACGCGGTTGTTGCAGAGGGTCTTGTAGACTGTGTTGCAAGGATGTTGCGCACATCTCCTCAAAATCTAATCTAAACAACCGTTGCGTTGATATTGCGTAGCAGTGATTGGTTGGTTAGCGAATGGGGGCGGGACTGTCATAGAATAATATTGGTCCCGCAGAGAATACCATCCTCCATTGTTGTAGCCAGCCAGCGTTGATGCTAAATAATTAGCGTCACATAGCTGGCCTTTTTCTGAAAACCCAAGCACATATTGTTCCATAGCATACGCCTTCAGTTGATCATGACAAATCCTCTCTTACCTTGACGATTAAAAAGCCTCCATAATTTAGTAAATAAAGCTGTAGCCAGCCAGCTAGCATTGGCGCTATTCAAAAGCTACATAGCTAACCAACTAAATACAATGGTATCCTGAGGTAACGTTAAATACAACGTTTGCTAGTCGAAATGACTGGACACACACAGGGACAAGTTAAACATCAATCAAATAATTTATTCCAACAGGTAGTTTGAGCTGCATGTGAGCCGAGGTCTTTCTCTCCTCTCCATTGGAAACTAATGACGTTACGTTAGCTCGAAAAGCACAGAAACGGGCGACAGAAGTTAAGCTGCTAGCAACAGACACTATAACACTTCCGGTCGGGGGATTTCAAAATAAAAGAGCGACGTCTAAAAGCACCGGAAATACGTTTATTTTGTACATTATCTAACGTTAACACGAACCTAAACTAACTTTAGATTAGTTTAGGTTCGTGTAACGTTAGATATTGTAAAAAATAAACGTATTTACGGTGCTTTTAGACGTCGCTCTTTTATTTTGAAACCCCCCGCCCGGAAGTAAAAATGATGCTTATTTTCTGCTTGTTATCAATGGGTTGGTTGAGAAGGGAAGTGTCATCTATCTAGGGCAGGGCTATTCAACTGGCGGCCCGCGGGCCAGATCCGGCCCGCGGGATGATTCTGACCGGCCCGCCAAAGATTACATGACAATAAAAAAAAATAAAAAAATATAAAAAAAATATATATTTATTTATTTTTTATTTTATTTATTTTTTTACTTTTTTCTTTTCATGTCAACGTTAACACGCACAATTGAGCCAAAAGTCACTCAATTAATGACAGATTTCATTGATAAATTGAGGGAAAACTTTGCAAGTCGATTTGATGAATTTGACATGTCCAGAGAATTGATGCATTTTGTGAGCAACCCATTTGCCAATGTAGCTGCTATTTCCACAAAAGGACAAGAGTTCCTTGCATCACTTCACATTGATGAAGGTCTCCTGCAACTTGAAATAATTGACATGCAAGCATCATCTGCTCTGAAGCAGGCACTTGAGAATGAATCCACCACAACATTTTGGATAAAGTGTATTCATGTCAAGACATTCCCCAAAATAAAAACGCTGGCAATATCTGTGCTAACAATGTTTGGCTCAACATACACCTGTGAATCCAGTTTCTCTCACATGAATGCCATTAAAACAAGAAACCATGCCTCCTTGACAAATGAGCATTTGCATCACTGTTTGCGGGTAGCCCTCACTTCCTATGAACCCTCTTTCTCTGCCATTGCCCAGTCAAAGAAGTGCAATCGCTCTCATTAGATGTGTGTATGTAGGCTAGGCCTGTCTGCCCCCCACCCCCCTGATGTTTGAGAGTTAAGAGTCGACAATAAGTGCTAATAAGATGCTGTGATTTGCTGTTGTTGCACAGACATGAAGCACTTTTTCATAAGCTCAGCTGCACTATAAATGTGTTTTTTTGTTCAAGTGTTGATGTTAGAATGTTCAGATGCACATCATGCACTTGTTTGTTTTTTATTTTATTTGTATATTGAAATGTTGAAGAGGAGATGTTGCAGTTGTTGCACAGTCATAAATTAAGCACTTTCTGCAGGAGATGTTGCAGATGTGGCACATAAATGAAGCACTTTTTTTGAAAAGTATACTACTTTTGCAATGTAGTTAAAGGGGAACTATCTTATAAATGGCCTTTTTCAGTGTTTAGCATTGTTTCCTAGCTATGTGGGCTTATATTAATATGATCTATGTCTCTAATTCTCATATTGGCGCATTCTTCCAATTCTCCTCTCACAATATTCACCCTCACTGAACTGAGTCATCTGAAAATGTGCTGATTTGTGATGTCAGATAGACACCGCTGCATGATAATCAGCTGAGTTTCCACACAGTTCCCACTGTGGTTGGAGCCCAGGCTCAAAACGGCTTAAGATCTTGAGGTAGAAAAATGCTGTTTTTGAGTACTTGATTAGAAATACAAAACAATGAATTAAAATAAAAATAAAAATTACAGAGGTGTTCCATAAACCCACAGGAATTGTGTAAAAGTGCCCAAATAGTGAAAGAAATAGTAAAATAGTTCCCCTTTAAATAAAAGTTGTGAAAATGTGGTTGCGTGTTGTGTCAAGTGTACATATATTCATAGCACGGGGAGGCGCCGTGGCAGTCCGGCCCCTGGCCCCTTGGGTTTCTGACAATGTGGCCCCCTGAACAATTTAGTTGAATAGCCCTGATCTAGGGAACCTAGCTACATACGGGGTGCAATGTTACATAGGCTGTGCGTCGATGTTGCAGAAGCATAAAGGCAGAGTGTCTGCAACACTGTTGCTTTGTCGATGTTGTGGTGCAGTTGCTTTGAAGTTGCTGTAGCATGTAGAGGCCTTAACGAGTATAGGGTATATCTGGAGTGCCGCAACCCCGGCTTGTACTGTGTGTGAGGGCTTGTACTGTGTGTGAGGGCTTGTACTGTGTGAGGGCTTGTACTGTGTGTGACTGTACTTTCAAGCAGCACGCTGCCTTCAACAGGGACATTCAACGCCTTTTTATGTTTCTAATACGCGCCTGTCTGTTTTAAACTCCTGTCAGTACTTAATAAAAACATACTTGGAGCGCAGAACGAGTTTCCACCGCGCGTGATGTACCACAGATTTGATTTGATTTGATTAGGGATCCCCATTAGCTGGTGCTATAGCAACCAGCTAGTCTTCCTGGGGTCCACACACAAAAAAACATACAAAAACAATTATTATTGCAAAAACTAAATTATTAAAAGTCAGTACACACAATGCATAATGAAACTACTGTAACAATTAATATAGCTAAAATTACATTACAGTGTAAAACAAAAACAAAAAATTACTCTACAGTGTTAAAAACAATTTAAAAACAATTTAAGATTATTTTAAAAAGTGAATCTACTGTAAATGCAGCAGAGGTTTTGAGGCAGGTTATTCCAAAGAGTTAATGCTCTAAAAAAAAAAAGATCTCCCCAAAGCGTTGGTTTTAGGACCTGGCCATTCAAGCTGCCCACTAGGAACGTCTAGTGTAATGCGCGTGCACAGTATTACTAAAAACAATCTGATTATGTATAAAAACAGGAGTTTTACTGCTCATGACCAACTTGAACAGATCATGTTAAGTGTGTTTGAGTCAGCCAGATTGAGCATAGGATTATGTCACAGAGACAACGGGGGTTTATCGTTATTAAAGGGGGGAAAATACACGAGTGTTTGATTTAAGCGGTAAATTAACACCACATGCAAAGCCAAATGTTCATATTCATTCGCGGCCCAAATCTATAGATCTGCTGTATATAGTTCTTCCGAGAAACGGCCGTCTCTCAATCTCTTGGTATTTTCATAAACCATACACGTCTCCCTATATGGTCCAACAGTGTGTCTCTCAGTGAGCTACTATAACCAGCCGCTTTCCATGACCCGACGACATAAGTATCAATAAAGAATATTCTCGCATTCGTCCATTATACACGCTGCACTTTTATATCACTTTTAACATCTCCAGATGTGCTCTTCCTGACTAAAGCCTCGTCAGAAACACAGCCGCCGCAATAGCTGGGATATCTTCCACGGCGTCACCTGCCAGGAGAACTGTCCTCTGGTCTCTACAGTAAAGTCCTGCTTTTTTTATAAATGTTTTACCCCGAGTCCCTCCTCATCCCCTCCCCTCCACTCTGCTCATCCCCTCTCTGTCACATCCGACGGAGGGAGACGGTTCTGGTGGTCCAGGCAGATGGCACCCGGGCGTGTATTTAACTCTCTGTCGTTCTGACCAGTGTCTCTCAAGTGACTTTCCACGCGCTCGCTGCCAATACTTGCCCCGTGGCCAGGTGTTTCACCTCAGTCAGGGTTGGTTTGCAGACATCACAAATTCAAGCAAGTGTTTCACAGCCAAAATGTGTTCGCTCAGCTGACACAGGACCGTGGGCCTATTTGTATTGATAGCTCAGAATATCAGTTTGATATGAAACTATAATTCCTCCTCACCCTGGTGAAATCATATTATAGAAACATAACTATAGTTGGGCAGCTATGGGTTAAAAGAGGACTCTTGTCCCTTCCGCCTTAACTCCATGACAGGCCTCTAGGTGTGTGTGTGTGTGTGTGTGTGTGTGTGTGTGTGTGTGTGTGTGTGTGTGTGAGTGTGTGTCTCTGTGTGTGTGCGTGTGTATCTGTGTGTGCGAGTGTGTCTCTGAGCCACAGCTATACACTGTGCTGTGAATGGTTTTCCAAGATATTAAGTGATTATGCTTCTGCTCAGGTGCAGATGTATATAAGCTATATGTTGTAGTATAGTGTATGTATGTTGTTGTATATATGTTGTAGTATAGTGTATATATGTTGTAGTATAGTGTATGTTGTATAGTGTATTAGTGATGCACGATATATCGGCCGCCGATATAATATCTGCCGATATGGCCGTTTTTTTACACATCGGTATCGGCCCGATATCAAGATAGGGCCGATATTAAAAAAAAATAAAAAAATTATCATTTTTTTTCTTTTTACATGTTTTGGCCTTAAATAGTTTCAAAATATCAGTCATTTCTGAAAATAAGTTACAAAAGTAAAAAAAATATGCGTTTTGGAAAATAGCTCTTTATTTGATTATCATAAAAAAGTGTTTTCTATACAGAGATATCGACATCGGTAAATATCGGTATCGGCCAGAACAGCAATATTAATATCGGTTATCGGTATCGGCCACAATTTTCACATCGGTGCATCACTACAGTGTATGTATGTTGTTGTATATATGTTGTAGTAGGGCTGGGCGATATAACGATAACGATAAATATCGCGATATATTTTAATAATCGATATCGAATATCGAAAAAAAAAAACGAAAAATCGTTTTTTTTTTTTTTTTTTTTTTTTACCTGCAACAGGGCAGTTTTAAAACCAGAGACAGTGGACAGACTTGTCTTTCTTGCCTGCAACTTAAAGTAATGGCTTTGCTTGTCCAAATGATAATACTGACCAAATTCAGATTTCTTTTTCTCTTGTCCATTTATTTTGTTTGCTTTCTAATTTAAAATACATTTTGAAACCGTCTGTACACAGTAGGCTATGTGTGCTAGCAGAACTAGACTCCAGTCACGAGTCACAGTGCACATGTGCAGTGGTTTGTCCACCAAAAAAGCGCCAAAAGATCGAAAATAAACTAGCAGAGCCAGAACTGTTCAACTCCTCTGGAGCCACAGCCAGCAGAGAAGCCGGTTTACTTTAGCTTTTAAACCAGCTGCAGCCTGAGAACTGGAGTGTGAGGGGATGTAACATTAAAGATGGCGGCAATGACAAAGAATTGCTGCAAAATAAACATACATCTGTTGTTAAAAAAAAAAAATAATAATTATACTCGAATTTTTAATTCGATAATTATCGATATCGAGAAATAAAATAAAATTATCATATCGTTATCGCGATATGATTTTTTTCCATATCGCCCAGCCCTATGTTGTAGTATAGTGTATATATGTAGTATATGTTGTATAGTGTATATATGTTGTTGTATAGTGTATATATGTTGTATAGTGTATATATGTAGTATAGCGTATATATGTTGTTGTATAGTGTATATATGTTGTAGTATAGTGTATATATGGTGTATAGTGTATATATGTAGTAATAGTGTATATATGTAGTATAGTGTATATATGTTGTAGTATAGTGTTTATATGTAGTATAGTGTATATATGTTGTAGTATAGTGTATATATGTTGTATAGTGCATATATGTTGTATAGTGTATATATGTAGTATAGTGTATATATGTTGTAGTTTAGTGTATATATGTTGTATAGTGTATATATGTAGTATAGTGTATATATGTTGTATAGTGTATATATGTTGTTGTATAGTGTATATATGTAGTATAGTGTATATATGTAGTATAGTGTATATATGTTGTATAGTGTATGTTGTAGTATAGTGTATACATGTTGTATAGTGTATACCCCTAAACCCCCCCCTCCCCTCCAACCTGATCGATATGTCTCTAGTCTTTTTCTTTTGTGCCATCAGGCTGTCTCCCCCGTTCCCCCCATGGTCTCATGTTCCTTTGTTTTGTTTCTTTGTTGTTTTGTTTTGTTTCTTTGCTTTCGTCTCTTTGTTTGTACCCCTGCTCCCGACTACTGTCAGCGACTTCGGGTTATTGAGAAGCGCTATATAAATTAAATGAATTATTATTATTATTATTATTATATGTTGTATAGTGTATATATGTTGTATAGTGTATGTAACTGAGGGGTACAATTCCCTGACTGTATTAATCAAGTACTGATATCATTAAATCACTACCGTCTATGTACTCCTGGCCAATACTGTACATAAGTATGTTAGATTAGAACACTCCCACAATAACACGGTTTTCCACACAAAATACTTGTTTACAATATTTATTACATAAAAGGGATTATATTACATGACTTAGTTGCGCTTATAAGGCAAATAGAATGTGCATAGGCGAGTCAATAGTAAATATTAAGGATGATCTCTATGGTGCTCTGGGAAAGGGGGTACTACCGGTTGTAAGCCAGCAGAGGGAGGCAAAGCTCTAGGCAAGTCGATGGTTCACGGGGGCGATATCACCCCTGGAGCAGCGGGGAAAAGCAGCCTGGTCCCAGGTTGCGCTGCGTGTAGGTGAGAGCCGTGGAGTCTCTGGTACGACAAAGACGGGCTTGAGTGATGTCTCCACGGGCACGTGGATCCCACAGCAGTGGGTGTAGACGGTTCTCTGCTTCCAGCAGCGTAGTGAAGAATGAAGAATAATAATCCTTGCCGGAAAAGTGGCACTGCGGGCGGGGTGTAAATCCCCCGTGGTGCTGCTGGTCCGGTGCAAGATATCCTCCGGTGCGGTAGTGCACGGTTGACCTTGACGTTACTATACTATTAGCACGGGCAATAAGTGCTCTATGTAGACGCACAATCACTCACTCCACGTGGTCTTTGACTCGTAATGAAGGCTTACTAATAAATAGAGAACGATACGACAAACAGACGTATTAGGATAACACGAGACTATCTTGAGGCGATGCGAGCCCTGCTCTGCCCACGTTGCGTAGTGGGTGAGACGTTGCTTGGATAACTGAACCAGACTGAACTGAAGGCGAACTGAAGAGGAACTGCAAGGGGGGTTCTACATTTCTTGCGCCCTATTTATATGTACCGTGGACAAATAGTGCCATTCTGCTTTCGGTAGCCGTATTAGTGGGCAGAAGCTGGGCATGTACAGACATATCTCGTCGGTACCTTTGAAGTCAGCTCGAGGGGGTAAGGCAGTGGCGCCTAGGGGATCGCTTCCAATAGGAGAACGAATATTATGGTCTGTCCTGCTACCAGGTAAAGGGATATTCCGTATATATTGTACAAGGAATATACAGGGGATATCAAACGATATACAATATTATACATGGGATCTCAGGCAATAAATATATATATTCGGTTTAATCTGACCCTTTGTAACAGTGTATATATGTAGTATAGTGTATATATGTAGTATAGTGTATATATGTTGTTGTATAGTGTATATATATGTTGTATAGTGTATATATGTTGTTGTATAGTGTGTGTTGTTGTATAGTGTATAGATGTTGTAGTATAGTGTATATATGTTGTATAGTGTATATATGTTGTTGTATAGTGTGTATATATGTTGTAGTATAGTGTATATATGTAGTATAGTGTATATATGTTGTATAGTGTATATATGTTGTAGTATAGTGTATATGTTGTATAGTGTATATATGTTGTATAGTGTATATATGTAGTATAGTGTATATATGTAGTATAGTGTATATATGTTGTATAGTGTATGTTGTTGTATAGTGTATATATGTTGTAGTATAGTGTATATATGTTGTTATTTATTGTATATATGTTGTTGTATAGTGTATGTATGTAGTATAGTGTATATATGTTGTATAGTGTATATATGTTGTATAGTGTATATATGTAGTATAGTGCATATATGTAGTATAGTGTATATATGTTGTAGTATAGTGTATATATGTAGTATAGTGTATATATGTTGTATAGTGTATATATGTTCTATATTGTATATATGTGGTTGTATAGTGTATATATGTTGTATAGTGTATACATGTTGTAGTATAGTGTATATATGTTGTAGTATATAGTGTATATATGTTGTATAATGTATATATGTTGTATAGTGTATATATGTTGTAGTATAGTGTATATATGTTGTATAGTGTATATATGTTGTAGTATAGTGTATATATGTTGTATAGTGTATATATGTTGTAGTTAGGGGTGCACCGATGTATCGGTCGGTATCGGTATCGGCCGATAAGTGCCTTGTTGTCTGCAATCGGCCTATCGGCCGATAAGCTCGAATGTGCCGATGGCAGTAGCCGATAAATATCCATCAATTTGTGTAGCGTCAAGACAAAAAAAATCACTTGCGACCTGCACAACGCCGTCCCCAGTCCCCCCCCCACACACACACACACACAAGCCAGGGAGCGAAATTAACTTTTTGACTCACCGGCCAGTGGCGGGTAGATGGGAAGAATCTACCCGCCAAGCATATTTCTTACCTGCCAAATTTTTTTTGATTAAAAAATATATATATTATATAATCATACTTGTAGTTGTATTATCTGCGAGACATTGCCACCACGCAATAAGTCAAAATGCTCGCTATCTGCAAACAGCTCCACTGTCTGTGTGTATACTTGAGTAGCCTCCAGCTCCAGCAAGGATTCTCCGGCCCTGCAGCTAGACCTATATTCAGCTAGACCCTACATTCAGCATGCAAGGATTCTCCGGCGATGCAGCTGGACCCTATTGGTATAACGTTACGGTTCTTTTGTCAAATCACATTCAACATGCCCTCAGCTAGAATACGCATTCAATCAATGTTATAAGACATTGATATCAGGAGCTATCTGTAGCTACTGCTAGCCCGGTAGATAACGTTAAGACAATTTAGTTTACTGGGACAGATAGATCTAATGTGAGCTAGCTAACGTGAGCTAGCTAATGAGGGAACGGAGGTATTATGCACTCGAGTCGACTATTGCTGGAGCATTTGTTGATATCAGCAGCTATCAGTAGCTAGCCAGCTAGATACCGTTAGACAATGCCTCGTCATGTATTAAACTAAAAGTGAATAGTTGACTGGGTCATTGTTTAAACAGTAACGGTAGCTCATGGAGGTCCGATATAGACTAGAGCAGACTGCCCGCATATCGCAATGGTGGCATTTCAGGAAGTAAACAAGCCAGATGAGAGCTACCGATTGGTCATTTGCTTTCTTTCTCATGAAACCAGTCACGTCACTCTACTGTGATTGGACCGTTGACTTGAGTGCAATGTGGGACTTGTAGTTTTTTAACGATCTCGCAGCGGAGAAAAAAAAGACGAGAGAGGCTATAATCTGTACTCGCACAATCAAAATAAGAGTATCGTTATGAACTACACGTCTACACGCCACACGGCGGGCAGCCCTCTAAGTGTCAAGCGCCAAAGGTAAAAACTGAGCGCCCCTGGCGGGCGGCAGGCTTTAGTTTCGGTCCCTGACACAAGCTACTGCATCAAAGTTACTACTTATGATTAACAAGGCATTCGTTTTGTGGCATTAACGTTATATAGTTAGTGTTACACGTTCAATAACATCAGCATATTATTTACCCGAACGTAGCAAGCGTTCATACTAGCTCAGTTCCTTCCGTTGCTCACAGAGCCCTGAGTTTTACCCATTCTGCAATCTGTTAATAACGTTTTCAATCAGACACATGTATAGAAAGGCTTTGTTTTATTATAACATTAGTTGCAGTAAAATCATTATGCCTCATTTAAGTCATCCTGCGGAGCTAAAAACTAAATGTCGGCAGCGCCGTGTTGTTGTTGTTCTAGAAAACCTCTCTCGTCAAAATCAATGGCGGACAAAAGCAGAAGTAAAAAATGTATACGCGCTTGCCGATTGGTGGTAACAGCAGAGGCGGGTGCAAGCGGTGTGTGACGTAATTGGCAGAATCGACTGTCAATCAAAATGTCATTGGTTGAGACAATAGTATCTAGCTGCAGCCCAGCAGGTAGACCATGCTGGGAGAACTAGTATCTAGCTGCAGCCCTGCAGAACATACTGGGAGAGAGATAGTGCTATTTCTTGATGTTTCCTTTTTTTAAGTAAGTAAAGAGGCCTATGTTCATATCGGTGAGCACAATTTGTAAGACAAATATACAGTAGTTTCATAATAAAAAAAAAATTACAATATTTTTTTTTAAATATTACAAAAAAGATTTTTGCCACAAATATCGGTATCGGCTGATTGTGTTAGTTGAACAATCGATATCGGTATCGGCGGCAAATTTTCATATCGGTGCATCCCTAGTTGTAGTATATGTTGTATAGTGTATATATGTTGTAGTATAGTGTATATATGTTGTATAGTGTATATATGTTGTTGTATAGTGTATGTAGTATAGTGTATATATCTAGTATAGTGTATATATGTTGTATAGTGTATATATGTTGTATAGTGTATATGTTGTATAGTGTATATATGTAGGATAGTGTGTATATGTTGTATAATGTATATATGTTGTTGTATAGTGTGTATATATGTTGTTGTATAGTGTATATATGTTGTAGTATAGTGTATATATGTTGTAGTATTGTGTATATATGTTGTATAGTGTATATATGTTGTTGTATAGTGTGTATATATGTTGTCGTATAGTGTATATATGTTGTAGTATAGTGTATATATGTTGTAGTATAGTGTATATATGTAGTATAGTGTATATATGTAGTATAGTGTATATATGGTGTAGTATAGTGTATATATGTTGTATAGTGTATATATGTTGTATAGTGTATGTAGTATAGTGTATATATGCTGTATAGTGTATATATGTTGTTGTATAGTGTATATATGTTGTATAGTGTATGTTGTATAGTGTATATATGTTTTAGTATAGTGTATATATGTTGTATAGTGTATATATGTTGTATAGTGTATATATGTTGTAGTATAGTGTATATATGTTGTATAGTATAGTGTATATGTTTGTAGGAGCTATTTGATTGTTTTTGTGTTAAGTCTGTAGTATATTAAGTTCTTCACTGGGTGGCAGCACGGAGCGCATGAGTTTTGAATAAAGGCACAGGTGTAGGCTATGTCAATCAAGGTATCTAGGTATGGGTCACGGAGAGATCGCACGGTTTTTACCGCACGAACACACACACGAACACACACACGAACACACGCACGTACCCTCGCTCGTTTTCAGTATTATTAACAGCATTATGCAGAGATTATTGTTTGGCTCATCACATGTATTATGTTAAATACTTCAATTAAATGGGAACTTCACCCAACAACCAGGACATCAGGATAGTCGCTACAATGTTGTTGTAGTGTATATATGTTGTAGTATAGTGTATATATGTTGTATAGTATATGTTGTTGTATAGTGTATATGTTGTTGTATATAGGGATGCACCGAAATTTCGGCTACCAAAAGTTTTCGGCCGAAAATGGCAAAAAATTGCCTTTCGGCTTTCGGCCGAAAGAGTTTTTTCACCGAAAATATAATACCGAAACAGAAACAACCTGTAACCTAACGCGTGTTGTTGTGATGATGTCGCGCTGTCGGGAGTCGCGCTGTTTCTATGTCAACTCTGCGCGCAACGCGTCCAATAAATGCGTCTTTAACATCCTTATTTACTATATGCCCGTCTCGGTTAATCACTGAGTGATCTAATATGCATATTATTCAGAGTGAGAGGGGGGGGGATAGTGTAACTGAGGGGTACAATTCCCTGACTGTATTGTTAAGTATGGTATTATTAAACCACTACCTCTTGTACTTTAACTTCTGGCCATCCAGTACATGATATAGATATGATGAACACTTTCCCACCTGATGAAACGAAGTCCACACAAATGTACAAATCGAATATTTAATATAGCAAAAGGTATATACAACGTTCACTTGTTTACACTTATGATTTGAAATGCACTTGTATGGCAAATGAGTATTCATAGGTAAATCAACATTGAATGTCCAATCTCTGGTTACGCAGGGAGTAAGTATACAACCTGGTTCTCTAGGGAACTATAGCGATGGTATTTAAATGATTATAGCTGGATACACTAAGGGGGGGGGGGGTCCCGCTGGTTGTAAGACAGTAGGAGGGGGGGGTTAGAAGAGCCGCTGGCGGTATCCCATCTGGCCGACGATTTCTTGGGAGAATTCAAAGTCTTGAACACGGTGCCCACAGAACCTCGGTCCGCAGATGAATACAGCTGGACCCTCTGGTGGACGGTAGCTGCCGGTCCACAACGGAGAGACGTGAGGCGACCTCACTGGTGTAGAGCGCCGTCTCACCTGGACTCCTCTCCGGGGGGTAGTTCCAACACTCAGCAGTGTTGGCCGTTATCCATGGAATAATCAAAGCACCCAAAGCATAATCCAAGCCGTGGAAGGCTCGCCGTCGTCCGGGTAGAGTAATCCAATGTACAGGTCCAGTCGCCCTGGCCCGGAGCTCCTCGGATGCAAGCACCACTAGTGGTCTGCCCAGCCTGGTTAAGACTCCAGATAACGTCAGGAACGATGGGGGTGCTGCTCACTTTATAACTCTAACCGACGATGCACCATACATAATAGACTATTATTAGCTTAATAGAAATACGTCCAACTCGACGGTATAGTGCCAAACTATGACAATTCAACTATTAATCCACACGATATCTCAATGCCTATTCTGAGGCCAAGTAGGCCTTACTGCACCACACGTGCGTCGTGGGTGAGGCTTCGCGTCTGTTACTCGGTTGGAGAGTAAAGAACTAATGGACTAAAAGAAAGTTCTACTTTACTTGCGCCATATATATATGCGCTGTGAACAAATAGTACCATTCGTATTTCGCCAGACGTATTCCTACGCGGAACCGGGCTTGCCACGACATGTTGGGCGGCACGATTGAACTTGAACCTAGGGGTATGGCTGCTGGCGCCAGGTTCTCGTCCAATGGTAGAATGAAACTATTATGGGCTGTTTAGTAGACTAAAGGGATATTCAGTGCATATTGTACAAGGAATATACAGGGGATATCAAACGATATACAAATACTATTTAAATATATATATATAAATAAATATATATATTCGGTTTAATCTGATCCTTCACAACAGCCGCCCCCTAATTAGTCCCACCTAATTAGCTAAGCAGAGACAGATTAACCGCACTGTCTACCACTCAAGGTCCGCTGTAAGGGTCAGTCAACTCACAAAGTCATGGGGTCATGGTCATCATCGATAGTATTTGGGAGTCGGGGCAGTTCTATTAGCCTCGCCACAGGTCGTGTGTAAGTTCGCCCTTGGACGAGTACTTCAGCTGCTCGGACCTTGCCATCGGCATCGGTGATCACTTTGCCTACGCGGCCAGCCGGCCACATAGCTCTGGGTAGTGACTGGTCGATAATCATGACGACTGTTCCTTCTGTCAAATTGTCTCTCTCTTTTACCCACTTCTGGCGGGTCTGTAGAGACGGTAGGTAGTGGAGTAGGAAGCTGCTCCAAAACTTGTCAGCTAGTACTTGACTGTACCTCCACATTCTTCGGCCGTTCGCTTCTTCAGGCCTGTACATTGTCTGGGGTAGCGCGGGGTCCAGCCGCTCCATTAAGAGTGTGTTGGGGGTGACTGGGTCGACATCTGCTACATCACTGGAGACGTAACCGAGAGGTTTTGAGTTCAATACTCCCTCGATCTCCGTGAGGACTGTCATTAGGACTTCCTCCGCCACAGTCTGGGCCCCAAGCACGGCGTACAGGGCTGTCTTTATAGAACGTACTTCTCGTTCCCAGGTTCCACCGAAGTGGGGTGCGTTCGGGGGATTAAACTGGAAGTCAATCTGGGATGGAGCGAGGTGGGTCTTAAGTTCTGGGCCCATAGCTTGGAAGCTCTCTCTCAGCTCTCTTTCTCCGCCTTTGAAGTTTGTCCCGTGATCAGACAACAATGTAGACGGTTTTCCTTTCCGTGATGTGAATCTTCGGAAGGCCATAAGGAATGAGTCTGTGCTCATGGTCGGAAGGAGCTCGATATGTATCGCTCTGGTGGTCATGCATTTGAATACAATACCCCACCGCTTCTCGGTTCCTCTTCCTCTCTTTATATACAACGGGCCAAAACAGTCCATGCCTGTGGAGTGGAATGGCTTGTCGCCGAGTCGGAGGCGATAGGGGGGTAAGTCAGCCATCCGTGGTATGCTGGGCTGCGCGCGCCACTTTCGGCAGTCTAGACAGGTTCGCTGGAAGCGTCGCACCGCTTCTCTTCCTTGAAGTATCCAATAGCGACGTCTGATCTCCGCGAAGACTCTCTCTGCTCCTGCGTGGTGTACATCCTCGTCGTATTTCTTTATGATCAGCTCTGTGACCTTGTGTCGGCTGTTCAAGACTATCGGGTACTTAATGTCATCCGGTAGACCGGGGGCTCTCCGCAGGCGACCACCCACTCTGATGAGATTATGGGCGTCACTCTCGGGTGCCAGGTGGAGCAGTCTGCTGTCTGATGGGACGGGCTTTCCTCCCTGTAGACAGTCTAGCTCATCGGGGAACGAGTCTCTCTGGGCTCGTTGTAGTAGAAGAAGTTCTGCTTCTTCGTAGTCAGCTGCTGACATGTCAGTGGTGGACTGAATCTCTGGGTGGTGCCACAGGAATGTCTTTTGCTGCGCACTCTCTAGGGTAATGCAGTCATCTATGTTGGGGTCTGTGGAGGCGACTGTGCTCAGTCCACAGAACATAGGTTTCTTGTTCTCAGCCTCCTCGTTACTTGCTTCCCGTGGGGTGGGCGTAGGCCACTCTTCTTCGGGGAGCTTGAGGAATTCTGGTCCGTCACTGTAGATGTTGCGACGGGTGAGGTCATCCAGAGACATTCCCCGGGTGATGACGTCAGCTGGGTTGTGTTTGGTGTCCACATACCGCCAGCTCGCTGCTTCTGTTAACTCTTGAATCTCGGTGACTCTGACTCCCACGAAGACTTTGTATCTGCATGAATCAGACTTGATCCATGTGAGTACTGTCGTTGAATCTGACCACAAGATTGTTCTGTGCACCGGAATGGTGAGTTCACGTTGGATTAACGTCGCTAGATGCGCTCCTGCTAGGGCTGCGCAGAGCTCTAGACGCGGGATAGATTGTTGCTTACGTGGGGCTATTCTTGAGCGAGCCAGGATGAAAGCAGTGTGTATCTTTCCTTCCTTCTCTTGGGCACGCAAGTAGGCCACCGATCCATAGGCTACTTCGGAGGCGTCGCTGAAGACGTGTAGATCAATCTTGCATGTCTCTGGCCTCACTGTGGATGGGAAGTAGCTGCGGCGTATATTGACGCCTGGGAGTGGGCGGAGTTCCGTCTCCCACTCTCTCCATGTTGAGGCAAGGTGTGCGGGTATGGGGTCGTCCCAGCCCTGGTCCTTGTCCCATAGTGCTCGTACAATCATCTTTGCCCTGGTGGTGTAAGGTAGAATACATCCCAACGGGTCATATTGTCTGGCGAGTGTTCTGTACACACTCCGTCTGATGGTCGGTGTCGCCGTCGACCTTCCCTGCTCTGGAGTCAGGGGTTTGTGTCTATAGTGGAGCGAGTCTGTTTTGAAGCGCCAGACTAGTCCTAGTGTCATTTCTTGGGCTTCTCCTGGGATGGTCGCCATCCAGGTCTCGCTGCTGGCAGCCTTGTCCGCGGGGGAGAGGCTGCGCAATACGTGCAGGTCACTGCTGGCCCACTGCCTGAGATCAAAGCCGCCTTTGATCAGGGAGGCGCGTAGCTTGATTAGGAGAGCCTCGGCTTCTTCTTGAGTCGAAACGCTTTGTAAACAGTTGTCCACGTAGAAACTGTTCTTCACACTGTGTCGGACCTCTTCATCTGCTGCTGGGTCCTCTGCGACGTGTTTCTGTAGTGCAAATGTAGCACAGCACGGGCTGCATGTGGTTCCGAAGGGGAGTACTTCCCACTGGTAGATGGCTGGGTTCTCATCTCCGATCCTCTCTCTCCATAGGAACCGCAGCAGGGGCTTGTCCTCCTCCACTAGTCTCACCTGCAGGAACATCCCTTTGATATCCCCGCTGATAGCCACCTTGTCCTGGCGGAAGCGCAGTAGCACGCCTAGTAGGGAGGGGCCGAGTGTGGGGCCGGGCAAGAGCTCTTTATTCAGATTTTGGGATCCGATCTGGTAGCTGCAGTTAAACACAATGCGATCCTTGCCGTTGTGGTGGACCTTGTGATGCGGCACGTACCATGATTCGGTCGTCTGATCGGCCTCTTTAATGTCAATCTTTGTCACGTGTCCCGCTGTGATTAGCTTCTCAATCTCAGCGCGGTACACACCCTCTTGAGCGGGGTCTTTGGCTAGGCGCCGCTCCGTGTTCAATAGATAGCGCTCCGTGGCGTCTTTCTTTGCGTGAAAGGTGGGCATTCCCTCTCGCCTCAGGAGTGGAGTTGCGTATCTCATCACTCCGCCGACTGTGACTCTCTTTGTCCCCTGCTCGAGTAGGTTGATGGCGTAAATGTCTTCTTTAGAACGAATATCTTTCTTTTCGTTCTTAAAGGGCATTGTCTCTAGTGTCCATAGCCTCTCGACATGCTGCAGGAGAGTGGTGTCTTCTTCTGTCGTTCTGGAGTGGAGGCAGCTAGTGTCTGCTGTTCGGTTGAGAGATTTAGCGAGGGGGCCTTGTAGTGTCCACCCTAGGCGGGTCTCGACTGCTGCAGGACAGCCTCGGGGTCCTGTATGGACCCGGTCAATCGGGACTATGAGTTCTGCATGGTCGGAGCCTATCAGCAGGGTCGGGGTAGCGCCGTCTATGAGCGGGATAGGTAGTTGTCGCAGGTGCACATATTTATCCATAAACTTGGCGATAGGGTAGGTGTACTGCGATAGTCCTATTTCTTGGCTGGTGAAAGCATTTGTAATCCTATACCGTCGCTCCGGCTGCCCGTTTGCTGCGATAGTGAAGGAGACATTCTCGCCCTTTATCGTCTTTAAATCTCTTCTTATTGTCCGAATCGTCATTTCGTTCTCGCTCCCCCGCAGTCCCAGCTGGGCCGCAGCGGACGCGAGCAGAAGGGTCTGCTCTGACCCGTCATCAAGGACGGCGTAAGTGTCCATGACTTTATCTTGGTAGCTCAATGTCACACGGACTACCTTTAAGAGCACTTGGGCGCCGCTGCTGCTGGCGGGGTCAATGTACATGACACTTGCCTTGGTGCCGCTCGATGGTGCAGGTGAAGGCCGTCTTCTGTTACTGTCGTGTAGTATATCTAGATGGGCTCCGTCGCACCGACTGCACCTTTTCTTTAGGCGGCATTCGGCTGCCATGTGGCTGCGCGCACATCGGTAACAGCGCCTGTTGGACTTTATCCATTGACTCACTTCTTCTGCATTCATCTTTGTGAACAGGTCACATTGTGACAGCCAGTGTTCTTTCTCACAGTAGGGACACGCTATCTTCCACTTCTTTGCTTTTGCAATTAAAAGCGAACACTCAAAGGAGGCTTCGGTAGCCTTCTGTAAATCACTGCCACCCCTGCTCCACGCTACTCTAACATCAACGGGCTTGTTCGCCTTGAGAGACTGTTCTTTCCTCCGAAAAAAGTCCGGATCCTTCCCAACGGTTTCTGGGTGCTTAGACGCCTGATGTCTCTTCAGCTTGCTGGGCTTCATGCTCGAGTTTGCCAACTTTTCTCCACAAATCACACACTCAGGTCGTTTGTCTGGTCCCTCAGTGAAGCCCATGGTGATGTAATTTTCGCGATTGCTGTAGGTCCTAACTTTTTTTGCAGATGAGCTGCCGTCATCTCCTTTTCGTTTGTCACACATTTTCGCCTCTGGCGGCTGACTGCAGACGAGCCGAGAAAGTTAACTAGCGTGCTAGGCTAGCTACGGAAAGTGATACAGTCAACTGATTCGCGTTTTAGCGGCTACCCGGTAGCCTACTGTTAACGTTAAAAAATCATGTCTAGATGTTTATTTATTTATCTTTATTTTTTATTGTAGTGGAGAGACTATTCATGCTTCTGATGATAAAAATATGCTAATTAAATATTTCTCTGAAAGAAAAAAAAAACATAAAAAAAAACAAAAAACAAAAAAAACAAAAAAAAGGACCTCAAATCATCTGTGGTCTGGCGGACCCCCTGCGCCCCCTGGCGGACCCCAGGTTGGGAATCACTGGTCTAGGTGATATGTGCCGGCCGGTCGCACTTATCACCTAGACTTTGCATAATAATAGGATGCGCGCCTCAGTGACGAAGCCCAAACGTCGTTTGACCGCGTATGCCCAGCACTGCACCCCTGGTTCCGGTACCGGCGGGAGGACGGACCCAGGTGTCATCGAATAGAAATTCCAACAGAAACCACCAGAACGCTGCGGTTCCCGTCGCTCTCTAGCGGCAGAAGCGGCAACAGCTCCCCGCTCCTTTACGCGTGGTGTGTGGCGCCTGGTCTAAAGGCCTCTCTCTACATGCTACAGCAACTTCAAAGCAACTGCAACACAACATCAGCGCGATTTCAACACGGTTGTTGCAGAGGGTCTTGTAGACTGTGTTGCAAGGATGTTGCGCACATCTCCTCAAAATCTAATCTAAACAACCGTTGCGTTGATATTGCGTAGCAGTGATTGGTTGGTTAGCGAATGGGGGCGGGACTGTCATAGAATAATATTGGTCCCGCAGAGAATACCATCCTCCATTGTTGTAGCCAGCCAGCGTTGATGCTAAATAATTAGCGTCACATAGCTGGCCTTTTTCTGAAAACCCAAGCACATATTGTTCCATAGCATACGCCTTCAGTTGATCATGACAAATCCTCTCTTACCTTGACGATTAAAAAGCCTCCATAATTTAGTAAATAAAGCTGTAGCCAGCCAGCTAGCATTGGCGCTATTCAAAAGCTACATAGCTAACCAACTAAATACAATGGTATCCTGAGGTAACGTTAAATACAACGTTTGCTAGTCGAAATGACTGGACACACACAGGGACAAGTTAAACATCAATCAAATAATTTATTCCAACAGGTAGTTTGAGCTGCATGTGAGCCGAGGTCTTTCTCTCCTCTCCATTGGAAACTAATGACGTTACGTTAGCTCGAAAAGCACAGAAACGGGCGACAGAAGTTAAGCTGCTAGCAACAGACACTATAACACTTCCGGTCGGGGGATTTCAAAATAAAAGAGCGACGTCTAAAAGCACCGGAAATACGTTTTTTTTGTACATTATCTAACGTTAACACGAACCTAAACTAACTTTAGATTAGTTTAGGTTCGTGTAACGTTAGATATTGTAAAAAATAAACGTATTTACGGTGCTTTTAGACGTCGCTCTTTTATTTTGAAACCCCCCGCCCGGAAGTAAAAATGATGCTTATTTTCTGCTTGTTATCAATGGGTTGGTTGAGAAGGGAAGTGTCATCTATCTAGGGCAGGGCTATTCAACTGGCGGCCCGCGGGCCAGATCCGGCCCGCGGGATGATTCTGACCGGCCCGCCAAAGATTACATGACAATAAAAAAAAATTAAAAAAAATTAAAAAAACATATATTTTTTTTTTTTTTTTTTTTTTTACTTTTTTCTTTTCATGTCAACGTTAACACGCACAATTGAGCCAAAAGTCACTCAATTAATGACAGATTTCATTGATAAATTGAGGGAAAACTTTGCAAGTCGATTTGATGAATTTGACATGTCCAGAGAATTGATGCATTTTGTGAGCAACCCATTTGCCAATGTAGCTGCTATTTCCACAAAAGGACAAGAGTTCCTTGCATCACTTCACATTGATGAAGGTCTCCTGCAACTTGAAATAATTGACATGCAAGCATCATCTGCTCTGAAGCAGGCACTTGAGAATGAATCCACCACAACATTTTGGATAAAGTGTATTCATGTCAAGACATTCCCCAAAATAAAAACGCTGGCAATATCTGTGCTAACAATGTTTGGCTCAACATACACCTGTGAATCCAGTTTCTCTCACATGAATGCCATTAAAACAAGAAACCATGCCTCCTTGACAAATGAGCATTTGCATCACTGTTTGCGGGTAGCCCTCACTTCCTATGAACCCTCTTTCTCTGCCATTGCCCAGTCAAAGAAGTGCAATCGCTCTCATTAGATGTGTGTATGTAGGCTAGGCCTGTCTGCCCCCCACCCCCCTGATGTTTGAGAGTTAAGAGTCGACAATAAGTGCTAATAAGATGCTGTGATTTGCTGTTGTTGCACAGACATGAAGCACTTTTTCATAAGCTCAGCTGCACTATAAATGTGTTTTTTTGTTCAAGTGTTGATGTTAGAATGTTCAGATGCACATCATGCACTTGTTTGTTTTTTTATTTATTTTTTTATATTGAAATGTTGAAGAGGAGATGTTGCAGTTGTTGCACAGTCATAAATTAAGCACTTTCTGCAGGAGTCGTTGCAGATGTGGCACATAAATGAAGCACTTTTTTTGAAAAGTATACTACTTTTGCAATGTAGTTAAAGGGGAACTATCTTATAAATGGCCTTTTTCAGTGTTTAGCATTGTTTCCTAGCTATGTGGGCTTATATTAATATGATCTATGTCTCTAATTCTCATATTGGCGCATTCTTCCAATTCTCCTCTCACAATATTCACCCTCACTGAACTGAGTCATCTGAAAATGTGCTGATTTGTGATGTCAGATAGACACCGCTGCATGATAATCAGCTGAGTTTCCACACAGTTCCCACTGTGGTTGGAGCCCAGGCTCAAAACGGCTTAAGATCTTGAGGTAGAAAAATGCTGTTTTTGAGTACTTGATTAGAAATACAAAACAATGAATTAAAATAAAAATAAAAATTACAGAGGTGTTCCATAAACCCACAGGAATTGTGTAAAAGTGCCCAAATAGTGAAAGAAATAGTAAAATAGTTCCCCTTTAAATAAAAGTTGTGAAAATGTGGTTGCGTGTTGTGTCAAGTGTACATATATTCATAGCACGGGGAGGCGCCGTGGCAGTCCGGCCCCTGGCCCCTTGGGTTTCTGACAATGTGGCCCCCTGAACAATTTAGTTGAATAGCCCTGATCTAGGGAACCTAGCTACATACGGGGTGCAATGTTACATAGGCTGTGCGTCGATGTTGCAGAAGCATAAAGGCAGAGTGTCTGCAACACTGTTGCTTTGTCGATGTTGTGGTGCAGTTGCTTTGAAGTTGCTGTAGCATGTAGAGGCCTTAACGAGTATAGGGTATATCTGGAGTGCCGCAACCCCGGCTTGTACTGTGTGTGAGGGCTTGTACTGTGTGTGAGGGCTTGTACTGTGTGAGGGCTTGTACTGTGTGTGACTGTACTTTCAAGCAGCACACTGCCTTCAACAGGGACATTCAACGCCTTTTTATGTTTCTAATACGCGCCTGTCTGTTTTAAACTCCTGTCAGTACTTAATAAAAACATACTTGGAGCGCAGAACGAGTTTCCACCGCGCGTGATGTACCACAGATTTGATTTGATTTGATTAGGGATCCCCATTAGCTGGTGCTATAGCAACCAGCTAGTCTTCCTGGGGTCCACACACAAAAAAACATACAAAAACAATTATTATTGCAAAAACTAAATTATTAAAAGTCAGTACACACAATGCTGCTGTTCGGTTGAGAGATTTAGCGAGGGGGCCTTGTAGTGTCCACCCTAGGCGGGTCTCGACTGCTGCAGGACAGCCTCGGGGTCCTGTATGGACCCGGTCAATCGGGACTATGAGTTCTGCATGGTCGGAGCCTATCAGCAGGGTCGGGGTAGCGCCGTCTATGAGCGGGATAGGTAGTTGTCGCAGGTGCACATATTTATCCATCAACTTGGCGATAGGGTAGGTGTACTGCGATAGTCCTATTTCTTGGCTGGTGAAAGCATTTGTAATCCTATACCGTCGCTCCGGCTGCCCGTTTGCTGCGATAGTGAAGGAGACATTCTCGCCCTTTATCGTCTTTAAATCTCTTCTTATTGTCCGAATCGTCATTTCGTTCTCGCTCCCCCGCAGTCCCAGCTGGGCCGCAGCGGACGCGAGCAGAAAGGTCTGCTCTGACCCGTCATCAAGGACGGCGTAAGTGTCCATGACTTTATCTTGGTAGCTCAATGTCACACGGACTACCTTTAAGAGCACTTGGGCGCCGCTGCTGCTGACGGGGTCAATGTACATGACACTTGCCTTGGTGCCGCTCGATGGTGCAGGTGAAGGCCGTCTTCTGTTACTGTCGTGTAGTATATCTAGATGGGCTCCGTCGCACCGACTGCACCTTTTCTTTAGGCGGCATTCGGCTGCCATGTGGCTGCGCGCACATCGGTAACAGCGCCTGTTGGACTTTATCCATTGACTCACTTCTTCTGCATTCATCTTTGTGAACAGGTCACATTGTGACAGCCAGTGTTCTTTCTCACAGTAGGGGCAAACCATCTTCCACTTCTCTTTTCTCGAGGGGGTACTGTGGCTCTTACTGCTCGGTACTGACTCTGATTGGTGCATGACAGTCACCGATCTTCTTCCATAATTTATTCTCCTGGGTCCCTCTCTGGAGCTTGGCGTGCTCCGCCCGAACGTATCCAGTCGTAAGCTGCTGACTTCTCTCGCCAGGAAGTCGGCTAGATCAAGGAGGGATGGTTCGGGCCGTTAGGATCCGGGTAGTCTCTCTGCCGCCTAAAACGCTCTTGTCTTGCGGGTGGCAGCTTCTCCAAAATCCTCTCGACGTTAGAGTTGGCGTATAGCTCATGCATGCCCTTTTCCCGTTGCGCTCCCAGCATCCCTACCAGGGACTGCACTTTGATTGACAGGTCGTCTAATGAGCGATTGTCTGTTGCTGGGGGTAGGCGATCAATATGCCTTATCTCTTGGATTACGTAATCCCATATACGTCCATATCTCTGGTCCAGCGCGGCTAGGGCCGCTGTGTATGGGGTCGTAGAGGTGGCATAGGCTAGCGCTATATTGTGCGCTCGCGGTACTTTCAGGTGCTTCAGTAATATTGCATACTTGTGGCGTTCATCAGCGACATCCACCATCATTGTCTCTAAGCACATCCGGAGCTCCGTGTACTGTGCTCGATTCTCATAGGTGAAGTCTGGAAATGACGGCGTGGCAATGTATGACGCCGTGGATGGCTGATACATCGGCGAGCGTTGGGGGAGAGACCTCCTAGGCGAGTCCCCTCTTGCGCCTCTCTGTGGGCTGGTACCGACAGGGTACCATGGCCCGCTGGTCCAGGTGCTATTCCTCGGGGCTGGTCGTGCGTCGTGCTCACCCGTGAATAGAGTCGGGGGTCTGTAGCGCAGCGCCGCGGGGGTATAGCCTGGGCTGTACTGGACCTCCTGGTCCGGTGGAGTACTGTGCTGTCGTCGGGCTTGGTTCTCCTCCTCTCCCTCTTCTTCCTCTATCAGGTCTTCCAGATCCTGTAATCGTTTATTTAGCTTCTCCGCAGTGTATGCCGCTCCTTCCTTGTAGCTGGGTCTCGCTTGGACCGGTCTGGGAAGGGGGTCTGCGGGGGGTATAGGCTTGGTCTGTTGGTCAAGTTCAGGGTCGCTTGCTCGGTTAGGAGACGCTGCCCTTGACTGTTGTCTCGACAAGTTCCTTGAACCCCTGGCGGAGGGAGAGGGTGTTGCCTTGCGGATCAGCTGCTCCATTAGCTGCGCTTGTAACTTGTCGCGCTCGACTTCGCGCTTGGTGAGATCTGCTTATCTTTGGGCACCGGCAGCGGCGCGCTGGCCGTCGGCCCGGTCTCTTGCCATATTCTCTTCCGTCTGAAGGCGTCTCATCTCCAGGCGTGTGCGCTCTTCTTCGCTCCGTTGCTGTGCTTGGAGTCGATCGCGTTCGCCCTGAAGTCGATCACGTTCGGTAGAGGCTGTCAGGCTGACGAGGAACGCCTGTTGTAGCATCCTCTCCGCTTCGCTGGGGGAAGGCGGTTGTGGAGGTGAGCCGCTCCTGTGTGAGCCGCTCCTGGGTGTACTCGTTGGGGAGTCCTGGAGCTCTATTTCCTCTGCGCTCTCCTCCTCTTCTTCCGTGCAGAGTTCTCTCTCTGTAGGGTTGTCTTCCTCCCGGGGCTGGTCGGGGACTACTTCTTCGGTATTGGCGGGGGGTAAAGGCATGTCAGCTCCCTCCTGGTCCCCACCGTGAGCTTGGTCAGTTACATTAGAACCTACTAGGGCCTCTGTGGTCGGGGAAACCTGGTCGTTAAGGTCAGACATAATTTTACTTTCTACTTTTACCGCGTTTACCGTTTGTCGAAGGCTAGGTAGTTGACTGACAGCGTAATCCTCTAAGTACTGAGGTGGCTGTCGTCTGCGCCGCGGGCGTTCTACGTTAGGAGGACCGTTTCGTGGAGTGTTCATCATAGGCCATTTTAATATTAATAACACTATATTAATATTACACTAGTTACCCTCCGGCTCGAAGGACCAATTGTAACTGAGGGGTACAATTCCCTGACTGTATTGTTAAGTATGGTATTATTAAACCACTACCTCTTGTACTTTAACTTCTGGCCATCCAGTACATGATATAGATATGATGAACACTTTCCCACCTGATGAAACGAAGTCCACACAAATGTACAAATCGAATATTTAATATAGCAAAAGGTATATACAACGTTCACTTGTTTACACTTATGATTTGAAATGCACTTGTATGGCAAATGAGTATTCGTAGGTAAATCAACATTGAATGTCCAATCTCTGGTTACGCAGGGAGTAAGTATACAACCTGGTTCTCTAGGGAACTATAGCGATGGTACTTAAATGATTATAGCTGGATACACTAAGGGGGGGGGGGGGTCCCGCTGGTTGTAAGACAGTAGGAGGGGGGGGGTTAGAAGAGCCGCTGGCGGTATCCCATCTGGCCGACGATTTCTTGGGAGAATTCAAAGTCTTGAACACGGTGCCCACAGAACCTCGGTCCGCAGATGAATACAGCTGGACCCTCTGGTGGACGGTAGCTGCCGGTCCACAACGGAGAGACGTGAGGCGACCTCACTGGTGTAGAGCGCCGTCTCACCTGGACTCCTCTCCGGGGGGTAGTTCCAACACTCAGCAGTGTTGGCCGTTATCCATGGTATAATCAAAGCACCCAAAGCATAATCCAAGCCGTGGAAGGCTCGCCGTCGTCCGGGTAGAGTAATCCAATGTACAGGTCCAGTCGCCCTGGCCCGGAGCTCCTCGGATGCAAGCACCACTAGTGGTCTGCCCAGCCTGGTTAAGACTCCAGATAACGTCAGGAACGATGGGGGTGCTGCTCACTTTATAACTCTAACCGACGATGCACCATACATAATAGACTATTATTAGCTTAATAGAAATACGTCCAACTCGACGGTATAGTGCCAAACTATGACAATTCAACTATTAATCCACACGATATCTCAATGCCTATTCTGAGGCCAAGTAGGCCTTACTGCACCACACGTGCGTCGTGGGTGAGGCTTCGCGTCTGTTACTCGGTTGGAGGGTAAAGAACTAATGGACTAAAAGAAAGTTCTACTTTACTTGCGCCATATATATATGCGCTGTGAACAAATAGTACCATTCGTATTTCGCCAGACGTATTCCTACGCGGAACTGGGCTTGCCACGACATGTTGGGCGGCACGATTGAACTTGAACCTAGGGGTATGGCTGCTGGCGCCAGGTTCTCGTCCAATGGTAGAATGAAACTATTATGGGCTGTTTAGTAGACTAAAGGGATATTCAGTGCATATTGTACAAGGAATATACAGGGGATATCAAACGATATACAAATACTATTTAAATATATATATATAAATAAATATATATATTCGGTTTAATCTGATCCTTCACAACAGATAGTGTTTCTCACATTGACGCTGTCTGTCGTTGATAATATAATCTTTCTCGAGCATACACGTCGCGCGTCTACTGTGCCGAGTAGGGATGGGTACCTTTCACATTTGAACCGATACCGGTACCGGTACCTGTGAATCGATACCGGTACCCAACGGTTAGAGCTGCCGCGGTATTGATATTTTCCTTACCGCACGAATTTGCGCAATATTTCCTACCGCCGCGGTAATTACCGCACAGTGCGCACAAAAAAAAAAAAAAAGTTTGAATGCATTTTTTTTTTTTTAGTAGTCTACTCTTATAGCCTGCCTCTAGTCTAATGGCGCTTTTCCACTGCATATTACCTACTCGACTCGACCCGCTTTAGGCACCTGGTACTTCGTTCCTTTTCCACTGCAGCCAGGTACTACTCCGTTTGGGGAATGGGGATGCAGGCGGGGCCGCCGCCGCTCGCTTGTGTACACTGTCTGAAAGCTCCGTGGGCATAGATGTCCGAGGGCTTGCAGCAAGCCAGAGTTTAACACAGTTTCAATCAATCAATCAATAACAACATTAACCAGACTCTCGTTGCGTCTATTCTGCCAAAGCTAAGTTACCTCTCATTGTGTATTCAGATTCTACCAAGCAAACCCGGGTTTAACGTTACCTCTCGTGTATATCGGATAACAACAACAAACTTAACACATCAGCGATCTTGTTGTGACACTAAACTCTCCGCTCGGTGGTAAATTGGGTTGATGTCGGTTTTGTTTCATCAATAAATAAGGCAGAATACACAGTGAATCCATTCTTTTTTGTTTATTGCACTTGGTTCTGTTGCAAACAAATCCTGAATGAAATGCATCCTTAGCGAGGCAGTAAAGATGGCGGCGTTCTGTTTTCGTTCAGAGGCGTCGAGTAGGGGGTATCTGCAGAGCCGCAGAGCCAGGCTGGACCAATAGGGTCGCTTGGAACCGAGTAGGGTATATCTGCAGAGCCGCAAGCCGCAAGCCAACTTTATTATTATGATAAAAAACAGCGGTGACGCGGTATTCAGCCTAACTCTGCGGTGAGCGTGATGCAACAGCGATACCGCGGTAATGCGGTTATCGCGGCAGCTCTACCAACGGTACCTTTTTCCGGTACTTTAGTCTCAAGAAATTTAATTTACCTACCTCAGTCGTAAAAAAAAAAATCCAAACTTCAAATAACTACAATTTCGACAGTTTTCGGCTTGTCATTGCTCCGACTGCTTTGTTGTTGAATCAAGTCAAATCCTAGGTAAGCATTGACATGAAAAAAAAGGGTAATTTTATTTTAATTTGTTTCTGTATCTCACTTGATTCGATACTCGGTAGTACCGATGTGTTTCGGTTCGGTACCTCAAAAGTACCGAATTCGGTACCCATCCCTAGTGCCGAGTCAAGAGAGCACATTCAACTGGGGACTAGAAAGGTGCGCTCAGTAGAGCACAGATGTCCGCCGTGGCAGCCAGAGAAAAGATGGAATTAATGTGCTGTATGCATTCAGAAGTGCTGAATAAATGTTTTATGGACCCATAATAGTGATTATTTATTATTTAAGTTAAGTTTAGCCATAATCATATATTTTTCCATAATCATAATGTTCCACAACATTGGTAAAAAAAAAATCTATTCTATGAACCATTTTCGGCCTTTCGGCATTCGGTTTTCGGCCAACTGTTTTCTATTTTCGGTATTGGTTTCGGCCAAGAATTTCCCATTCGGTGCATCCCTAGTTGTATAGTGTATATCTCACCTTCTATAGTGAATATCTCATCTTCTATAGTGAATATCTCACCTTCTATAGTGTATATCTCACCTTCTATAGTGAATATCTCACCTTCTATAGTGAATATCTCACCTTCTATAGAGAATATCTCACCTTCTATAGTGAATATCTCACCTTCTATAGAGAATATCTCACCTTCTATAGTGAATATCTCACCTTCTATAGTGTATATCTCACCTTCTATAATGAATATCTCACCTTCTATAGAGAATATCTCACCTTCTATAGAGAATATCTCACCTTCTAAAGATATACAGATATATATATAATAGATAGATAGATAGATAGATAGATAGATAGATAGATAGATAGATAGATAGATAGATAGATAGATAGATAGATAGATAGATAGATAGATAGATAGATAGATAGATAGATAGATAGATAGATAGATAGATAGATAGATAGATAGATAGATTTATTGTCACATGCTTTTAGAATGTACACACATTCCGAAAACGTGAGATGCTTGTTTTCCTTGGCTCCTCAACCATAGTAGTAGTATTATGCAATATTTAGTGAATATCTCACTATTCTATATTCTTCGATAGCACTGGTCGACACCAGGTTCTTGGCTTCCTGCACCGCTGCCGGTCAGCATCCATCTGCCCACTTGGTGTGGAGGCACGTGCTGGAACTCCTCCTCAACAGTGTGATTAATTGGGGATTATCTTGTGTGGAAATAGGGTTGCATCATCATTGTGAATCATTGCAGATACACTGCCGCCATGTCTTGATTCATGATTGACCGTGGCCTGGCCAGTTGGCGTTGACTTGGGGCTGGTTGTTCACAAGGTCAAGGGTCGCTCCCACCGTAGCCCAGTTGACGCAGAGCAGCTCATCTTCATCTGCGGGGAACTGTATCAGACCTGCACTATGTGGAAGACTCCCATGGAAACACGTTCTTTGTTTCTATAGTCTAATCTGAATCGTTAAAAATCGCAGAGTTGACTCATGGAGTGAAACGCCTGCCATCAGTGACTCATGAAACCCAGTGGAATTACCCACAAGGCCTTCTGTTCAGGAGTGTAGGAAGGAGCCATGTGCTTGAAAATGTTACCTTTATTGCCCCGTTAGATATGTAGTTTATTGACGTCTTTATGCTTTATTAGGTTTATTATTTGGGTTTATTATTATATATCATTGTGTAAATCAAATATGGAGTCTTGCCTTGTCTACTCAGGCAGTCAGAGTTCAGGTAGTCAGAGCTCAGGTAGTCAGAGCTCAGGTAGGCCTCAGGTAGTCAGAGCTCAGGTAGTCAGAGCTCAGGTAGTCAGAGCTCAGGTAGTCAGAGCTCAGGTAGTCAGAGCTCAGGTAGTCAGAGCTCAGGTAGTGAGAGATCAGGGAGTCAGAGCTCAGGTAGGCCTCAGGTAGTCAGAGCTCAGGTAGTCAGAGCTCAGGTAGTCAGAGCTCAGGTAGTCAGAGCTCAGGTAGTCAGAGATCAGGGAGTCAGAGCTCAGGTAGGCAGAGCTCAGGTAGTCAGAGCTCAGGTAGGCAGAGCTCAGGTAGTCAGAGCTCAGGTAGTCAGAGATCAGGTAGGCAGAGCTCAGGTAGTCAGAGATCAGGTAGGCAGAGCTCAGGTAGTCAGAGCTCAGGTAGGCAGAGCTCAGGTAGTCAGAGCTCAGGTAGGCAGAGCTCAGGTAGTCAGAGATCAGGGAGTCAGAGCTCAGGTAGTCAGAGCTCAGGTAGGCCTCAGGTAGGCAGAGCTCAGGTAGTCAGAGCTCAGGTAGTCAGAGCTCAGGTAGTCAGAGCTCAGGTAGTCAGAGCTCAGGTAGTCAGAGATCAGGGAGTCAGAGCTCAGGTAGGCAGAGCTCAGGTAGTCAGAGCTCAGGTAGGCAGAGCTCAGGTAGTCAGAGCTCAGGTAGTCAGAGATCAGGTAGTCAGAGCTCAGGTAGGCCTCAGGTAGGCAGAGCTCAGGTAGGCAGAGCTCAGGTAGTCAGAGCTCAGGTAGGCCTCAGGTAGGCAGAGCTCAGGTAGGCAGAGCTCAGGTAGTCAGAGCTCAGGTAGGCCTCAGGTAGGCAGAGCTCAGGTAGGCCTCAGGTATAGAGTGCTAACATACCGTTTTTGACGGCACGTAATTGTCCGTTTATCTCAATTTACAAAACCCTTTTTTCTTTGTTTTCTAGTTATAGCTATTGGTGCTGTTGTGAAAAAAAACCTACGTTGCTTTCAAATAAATCTTTTCTACAATATTGCTTTGGACTGTAATTGGGAGCATCATTATACCTGGAGTCTCCATGGGATCCTTCACTACAACCAAGTGGCACAGAATCGGCTCTGAAAACAGGAAATATATCACGCAGTTGTCTGCTGTCGACTAAAAACACACTTCTTCAATCAATATCTATTTCGGCAGTTCTCAAACTACGGGTCACGACCCAAAGTGGGGTCGTGGGTAGGTGACAGTGGGGTCAGTTATTGCATTGTCAAGTAAAAAAATAAATAAAAAAACGTGTAATGTTCTGGCAACATATGTTCGCTAAATATGCCTCGTTTTATAAATGTGTATTGATAATAGTGCTGTAATAAAATGTTCTAATATGCATGATCAAGTTCAACAACGTGCGCTTTTATTTTGATATTCCTTAATTCCACATTGAAAGTACGCGTGTGGGGTCGCCAAAAGAAATCCTAAATAAAATGGGGTCGTGGTATAAAAAAGTTTGAGAACCCCTGATCTACTTACTATTATGCACTTTACTACTAAATACACTTCCTTGCCTATATTACTACCTAACAGTGGATGTTTCTCTATGACAACACGTGAAACACAAATTCACTCATAATTCATAATTATTATTAATTTACATATATATATATATATATTTTTTTTTTATTATTATTTATTTTATTAGAAATGTTTTCCTCTGTAAAAAAATGACAGTGAATTTTTTTCTTCTTCAAAAATGGCCAAAATTGACAGCTCTGAGCAGGCCTGCACTGCAGTAATGACTGCAGTAAATATTCGTGCAGAATAACTGCACAGGTTGACCCAGGATTAAATAAATAATAAATAATAGCCAATCAAAATAGGCTATTAACGTCATCTAAGCACGGTCCGTGCATTTAAACTCTTGCCATTGAATGGGGGATTGAATGATTGACAGCCTTGACATCCAATCAGAGTATGGCTCCTACTCTGCAGCTCTGTAGCTACACGGAGGTTGAATGATTGACAGCCTTGAGTTCCAATCAGAGAATGGCTCCTACTCTGCAGCTCTGTAGCTACACGGCTTTTTCTGGATTGATTGATTGATTGAAAATTGTATTAACAGAGCAGCCACGTTCGAAACCTCTATATTAGTGTATCTAACATTTAGCACTTTAATAGCAACTTATTTTTCGCCGGCGGGACATTTACTGAGGACCAGCACAACACACCTGTGGATATTATGATTTAACAAGTCTATCTGTCCAGGAGGATGACAACATTATTGCAGGTACTGTAAGCAGGCAGCCTAGCAGTTTCTAGCTTGGATGCTAATAACTACTAACGTTATCACGCTAGCTTGGATGCTAACTAACGTAATTAAGCTGGTCATGGTTCATGGTGAGCTGGTTGTGTTATAACGAGACAGAAAATTTATGAATGAATGAAAACTTTATTTGGGTGAATCGCTTGGGTGACTGTCTGAGTGACCACCTGTCGGAGTCGGAGTCCCGAAAATGGAACTGTGTCACGCATCAACAGAACAATGTTTAGTGGATTTCGACAGCATCCTCACGCAAATGAAGGATCGATTAGATCACAAAAGACTGCTGTTTGTTGCATTGCTGGATTTGCAACTGCAGAGGAGGTCATTGAACGTTTCATCAGAAAAGAGCGAAGGATGGATTTCATTTACAAGGAGCGACAGGGACACTATTTCCTCCTAAGAAGTAACGTCGTCAATGGTGAGTGCATTTTTTTTTTTTATATTTAGTAGCTGTGTGGGGCGGGTCTGTGTTGATTATGATTTAATTGGCTGTATTTTACTGCGTGCGTTCTGCCTTTCTGTGGGCAACGAGCAATTTATTTTGATCCGCCGTGGCCCCCTCCCTCCTCCTCCCTCCTCCTCCTCCTCTTCCTCTCTCTCCTCCCTCTCTCTCCTCCCCTCCTCCTCCTCCTCTCCTCTCCTCTCCTCTCCTCTCCCCTCCTCCTCCTCCTCTCCTCTCCCTCTCCTCTCCTCTCCTCTCCCTCTCCTCTCCTCTCCTCTCCTCTCCTCTCCTCTCCTCTCCTCTCCTCTCCTCTCCTCTCCTTAATCAGAGTTTCCAACGCTATAGGTCTATATGACAGGCGTTGTACTCTTAAACAGTAATGTATATTTGTAGATCTGGTATGTCATAAATGTCTGGATGTAGCAGTACTGTCTATATCTCTGTATGTCATATATAGATATAGCAGTACTGTCTATATCTCTGTATGTCATATATAGATGTAGCAGTACTGTCTGTATGTCATGTTATGATGAATTGAAAATGGGGGACCCTGATGTAAACAAGACGAAAGTCTTTCTCTGGTCTGCATCCCCTTAACAATTGTGTGTATTGAGCCGTACTGTATTGTACCCATTCTGCAATCTGTTAAATAAAGTTTTCATTCATTCATTCATTCATTCATTCATTCATTCATTCATTCATTCATTCATTCATTCATTCATTTATTCATTCATTCATTCATTCATTCATTCATTCATTCATTCATTCATTCATTGTCCTTGTGTTACATAAAACCCACCTGTGGCCTCGTGCAGAGGAAGGTGGTAAATACATGTTAAGATATTCCAATGTACAGTTTTGCATACCATTGACTCAGAATAGTCTGTTTTATTGAAATCGTCACAGCAGTATAGTTTGTTTATACTTCAGAAGTATGATATTTAAACATGGTCCCCAAAATTAATGGAAGCGAATGAGGAGCCTGACACCTGGGAGGAATGGGGGTGTTGCAGCGTTGGGGATGTTTAAAAAATATAATTTAATATATAATATAATATAATAATTTGTGCTTCACCAGCAGCCTCCACTGATACCTACTATGCTAATATGTCTCTACTACTATGCACTCAAGACTGTAGCACTCAAGTTCAACACTGTTTAACAAACAATGTTACTGACCCTTAGCTGCCACAGTTGTACCCTTCCTTCCTGCTGACCTGTTGTACAGAACTTGTAAGTTTAGATACAAACGTCAGCTACATGTAATGTAAATGTGGGTTAATCGTACTACACAGTACGGTGTTACCATAGTCCAATAGAAAGCACCTTTCAATCACACACATTACAAATACAAATATTAGGGCGGTCAGGTGGCGTAACAGAGATTGCGTTTGTCACCAACCCCGGAGCGGCTGGATTCGCCTGTTCGAATCCAGCTCACAGCTCCGGGGTTGTCACCAGCTTGGCTGGCCGTTCACACTAATACAATTGGCAGTATTAGAGGGTGGGAGAAGCTGGCGGGGTGGGTCCGGGTCGCTGTAAACAGCGACTCCTACAGTTCGGTCGGGGCGCCTGCTAAGCGCGGATAGGATCTAAGTGGGATAGTGTGATCCTTCCACACGCTACGCCCTCTCAGTGAGAATCCGCGCTGCCAGGTGAAAAGAAGCGGTTGATTGACTGGACGTGTGTCGGAGGAAGCACGTGGTAGCCTCCACTCTCCCAGACCGACTGTGGGGGGTAAGTGCGCAGCGACCAGGAAGGGGATTGGGAATTGGCATAAAAAAGGAGGGGGAAAAAGATTTAAAAAAAAAATACAAATATTGGCTTTTTTACCGATATCCGATATACCGATATTGTCCAACTCTTAATTTCCGATACCGATATATGCAGGGTTTCTCCCCCCCCCCCCCCCCCCCGGAATAATTTCAGGTAATTAACATTACATATCTCTTGTCGTGGAATTAACACAACATTATGCATACGTTTGACAATAAATAAATAAAATAAGAATTTGCACTTACTTGCTTGCCTGGGTAAATAAAGATTAAATAAATGTAAAAGAAACACAGCTCAGTGCTCATTTAAATGTATGTATGTAGAGAGAGAGATGGAGAGAGAGATGGAGAGAGAGAGATGGAGGGAGAGAGAGAGAGAGAGAGAGAGAGAGAGAGAGAGAGAGAGAGAGAGAGAGAGAGAGGGGGGGGGAGATAGAGAGCGAGAGGGGGGGGAGAGGGGGAGATGTAGAGATGTAGAGAGAGAGATGTAGAGAGAGATGAAGAGAGAGAGAGATGTAGAGAGAGCGAGAGAGAGGGGAGGGAGAGAGAGAGAGGGGTGGAGGGAGAGAGAGGGGGAGATGTAGAGAGAGAGAGATAGAGAGAGGGGGGATGGTGAGAGAGAGAGGGGGGAGGGAGAGAGGGGGAGATGTAGAGAGAGAGATGGAGAGAGATGGAGAGAGAGAGAGATGTAGAGAGAGAGATGTTGACAGAGAGAGAGAGAGATGTAGAGAGAGAGAAAGAGAGAGAGAGAGAGAGAGAGAGAGAGAGGGGGGGGGGGGGGGGGGGGGGGTTGGAGAGAGTTGGGAGTCAATGACCATTCAGTCAACTGTCCAACAAGAGCAGGAGGAAGTGAGTCCAGAGCTCCAGACTTCCTGTGTGATGATGATGATGATGATGTATCTATTTATTTATTTATTATTTATTACTAAGTGTGTCTGACTCTTAACCACCAGAACCTGCACAGACTACAACGTGTGATGTATATCATGCCAGTCAGGGTACCTTGTGTAAGGAATATCTTATCTTGTCTTGTAAATGAACGCACCGAGATGCCTGGATGCTAACATCACAGAGGCTGACGGAGTACAACGCTAGGTGTGACTGATCACAGCTGTAGCTGCAGGCAGTGTTGTAGTCGAGTGTCCGGTCCCCAGTGTCGGAGTCCGGGTCCAGGTCTGAGTCACCAGAAAAAGAGCCAGAGTCCAGTCCAAGTCGAGTCCCCAATACCCTAGTCCGAGTCCAGGTCCGAGACCCCATTACCCTAGTCCGAGTCCAGGTCCGAGTCCCCATTACCCTAGTCCGAGTCCAGGTCCGAGTCCCCATTACCCTAGTCCGAGTCCAGGTCCGAGACCCCATTACCCTAGTCCGAGTCCAGGTCCGAGTCCCCATTACCCTAGTCCGAGTCCAGGTCCGAGTCCCCATTACCCTAGTCCGAGTCCAGGTCCGAGACCCCATTACCCTATTCCGAGTCCAGGTCTGAGTCCCCATTACCCTAGTCCGAGTCCAGGTCCGAGTCACCATTACCCTAGTCCGAGTCCAGGTCCGAGTCACCAAAAAAAGAGCCAGAGTTGAGTTTGAGTCGAGTCCCCATTACCCTAGTCCGAGTCCAAGTCATGTCATTTTAATTTTCAAAGTGCACGATTCGGCATCTTCGGTCTCTTTAGGCATCTTAAGTGATGAACATGAGGGTATCGACGACGTGAATCCGCTTGTAGGTGGAACACACGTGTCTGCCCTTGCACGAAATGAAATAATGTTACTGTATAAATATAGCCTTGTGCCAAATGATTAGGGAATAAAAAAATATATATTATAAAAAAAAGTATATTTAGCGATTAACAAATCCAGTCATCAGTGTTCAAGTCCAAGTCGAGTCACGAGTCCTGAAAATCAGTCCTGGACTCGAGTCCTACAACACTGGCTGCATGTCATCATTTAATCAAGGTTAACCTTTCACTACCACACTACAGACGGTTAACCCTTTCACTACCACACTACAGAAGGTTAACCTTTCACTACCACACTACAGACGGTTAAGCCTTTCACTACCACACTACAGAAGGTTAACTTTTTTTAAATTTTACTTAACTTTTTTAAATAATGATGATTCTGACTTGAGTTATTTTGTATGTTACAAGAGCCTTTTAAGTTTAAGTCAAGCACTTTCATTATGTTATGTTTAAGTTTAAGTCAAGCACTTTCATATATGTTATGTTTAAGTTTAAGTCAAGCACTTTCATATTATGTTATGTTTAAGTTTAAGAAAGAGTGCAATAAATGATTTTATTGAAAAAATAAGAATCGTGTGAGAGAATCGTGATCTCAATTCTTAGAGGGAAAAATCGTGATTCACATTTTAGCAAGAATCGCCCAGCCCTAATCTAATCCCAGGCCAGCAGGGGTACATAATGGTTCCAGAGGCAACATTATGTGAAATGCGCTCACTGTCTTCTCCAGAGTCAGACAAGAAGATGGATACAGATTTCCTCTCTGTGTGTTCAGTAGAAAGCTATCCGGCTGCAAGCTAACCTAGCTTAGCACAAATTAATGGAAGCGGGTACGGACCACTAGCGTAGCTGTTGACCAAATACACCTCTCCCAGAGTTTTAAGCTAGGCTAGTGGTCCGTATCCACTTACTTTCATTTGTGCTAAGCTAGGCTATCATGCGAGTTAGGGTACCTTGTGTATACTTCAAATTCTTTATTGCACTATATTTATTGTAACATATAATATAACCGATAGGGCGTACAGACCCTCATCTGCACCGTTGTTTATTTTTCTCCTATTTTTATATTCAGAGTTAATTATATTGTTTACACTGTTTATTTTTCTCCTATTTTTATATTCAGAGTTAATTATATTGTTTACACTGTTTATTTTTATCATATTTTTATATTCAGATTTTGTTGTATTGCCTATATTTATGTATTTTTATTACCCTGCCCATACCTGTACCGCCATGTTGCTATGATGTCCGAATTGCACCAAGGGGATCGATAAAGGAATATCTTATCTCTTCATGATTTTGAATCCTGAACGAACACATGTGGACAACAATAATCTTCAGAGTCACTGTCAGCGCTGCCATCTTGGATACGGTTACCTTGGATACAGAGTTATGCAGACAAGGTTTTTTATTTAGTGTCACAACATTATATTCGGCTGTTCTCAACTTGCCGGCAGGGAAGATAATAAGCTATGGTGATGGAAAAATACACATTTGGAAACATTATGGGAAAATGTCTAACTTCAAGAAACAGGCTGTTCATTCAACAATGAAGATGTGTATTTCAGTTTGTGGAGTGATTCTGTGGAATGGTTTGAGTGTGGAATTAAAACAAAGCACAAATATAAATTACTTTAAAAAAACATATAAAAGGATTATATCCCAGAGGTATATGGATGAGGAGGCGTTGTGTTGACCGCTTGAGCCCTGGCGTCCCTGTCCAGGGGATAATCATTAGTATTATTACTGATAATTTCTTTTCATAATATCTTCTTTTCATAGTGTGGAAATGGGTTGTATGAAAATGAGCTAATATCAAGGTCAAGGTCAAGGTTACTAGTATGTCCCAAACTGGGCAATTCATGTTACAGTTACAGCAGATAAATAGGAGCTCCAAAAAAACACAGCCCACATACATAACAAGAAGAACACAGACAGACATGTACAGTACATGGTCACAGGATCAGATCATGACAACCCCCCCCCCCCCCCCCCCACCTCAAAGCCGCTCTCTCCTGCCTCCTCCATTGATGGCACGAATGGAGGTAGGTATAAATGAGAATTTGTATCTATTGTCTTTAGCTGCAGGGGTCTCCAAACGTTGGCCGGAAGGCAATAATTGATGCTCCGGATTTAGGCGGTGAGAGCTGTCCGCTCTAATCGATGACGACTTCCTGAGCACCTGCTCGTCATATATATGACCCAGACAGCTGAATTGTACCCCTACAATCTTGCTAGCCCCCCTCACAATCCTGTTAAGGGCATTCTTTTGTTTAATGCCAAGGTTTCCATACCAACTAATATGAGTTGCATAAGATAATAGTGTGAAGGGGGTAGGAATACATATGTTTACTCTTCATCCTACTCCTTTTCGAACATTGCAGTTTTTTATTCCGTTTATTACTTTGTTTTATTTTAATTAAACAGACCAATCACACGCTCTTTATTAATTTAATTTAAAATATATTTTTCTAAGAATTTCCTTTTTGAACGAGCCACTCCAGGGTGGGAAGTGGACTGAAGTGGACCGACCACCTGGCTGAGCAGACTAAACACAGACTAAAAACAGCGTTTTACACGTCCAGCTGCTCGGACCATCACAGAGGAGGCTCTTCACCGAGAAGACATGAGTGATTTATTTTATGATTTATGATTATGATTATTTGTTCCTCACATTTTACCCATTCACTCACACATTCACACACCGACGGCGGAGGTGCCAACCTGCTCATTGGGAGCAGTTAGGGGTAATTAAGTGTCTTGATCAAGGACACTTCAACACGCTGCCCGGGAGGAGCGGGAATCGAACCGGGAACCTCCGGATAACCAGACGAGTGCTCTACCTACCTGTCGCCCCTTAGTGGAGGAACTTTGTACAAGCCCTTTGGGCTTCGTTCCCTCCTAGCACTGTTTTCTTTTTTTAAATAATGTGGTAAATAAATAAACTACTGGGAGTCAGTCTGCCATGTGGAACTACAGATGTACCGAGAGATAGAGTGAGCTCCGCCCCTTCAGCTGCCCCCGCCAGAACCTTGCTTCAGCGCCACGCTCTTATTTTGGCAGAAAATAAAACTAAAATCTGCGTCCTCCAAACAGCAGCGCTCTCTGGGAGGCGGGACGACAGCGCAGGTGTGATCCTGGGAGCGTGTGTTAAAACAGAAGAGGGGGGGTTCTGTGATTTATACTTTACATCTGCATGATGTTGTCTCCCACAACACCAGAGCCGGTGGAACATCCCACCTGGGTGGGGGGATAGAAGCACAAGGTCCACTTGATTTATCCAAACCGGCTGAGCGATGAGGCCACTCCTGTCCGAGCGCCCGGCCCGGCCGTTAAATCAAGGACGTCTGCCGTCCGATATATCCTCGGTGTTTCAGACGTCGGGTGAACAGACGTCGAGCTGTATGTCATGAGAACGCACACAGCGCGAGTGAGAGAGAGAGAGAGAGAGAGAGAGAGAGAGAGAGAATCCTCATTGTGTCACAATGTAATTATTCTCCTTACAGATCGAGGACACAGAGACAGCCAGGCTCGTTTCTTACCACATGATGTTATTGAATTTTCAGTGTTTACTGGTTGATGCAAAATCTGCATAACTGAAGCGTTTAGTCAGACACTCTCTGGTTCCTCTGACGTCCGGTTTATTAGAAGCGCACGATGACCCAGAGACATACATGCACGCAAAACAAGATAAAAGATGAAGGAAAAACAAGTTAAATCAAGCTCATCTCAAGTAGCTGGAATTAGGGCTGCAACAATGACTAATTTGGTAGTCGACTAATCTGCCGATTATTTTTTCGATTAGTCGACTAATCGAAAACCAATGTAAACAACAACAACAATTTTTTTTTTTTTTTTTTTTTCTTTTTTTATTACCTATCTTTGTGAAAGTGGCTTCTCAGCTCTGGTCCAGCTGAAGACAGAGCAGAGGAACAGATTGGACATTGAGCATGACCTCAGAGTTGCTTGTCTACCATCACCCCATACTTTGAGACTCTTGTCAGGAGCAAACAACAACATCATAACATGATGATCCCATAGCAAATTAAAATAATGACTCATGAAACATTTGAATTTGGATCTTTAAGCCACTTTAAATGAAAATGTATTTGAAGAACAATACAGCAATAACTCATAACAAGATAAATAAATTAAATAACACAAATTAAAGTGGAAGTAAATAATAATAATAATAACTTTATTTGTATAGCACTTTTCATACAGAGGTTGCAGTTCAAAGTGCTTCACAACAGTAAAAAATACAGGTATAAGCAAGCATAAAAAGATAGACGGGTAGAATCACAGTGTTTCACATTAGGATCTAGCATCCCAATAGGCTCTCCGCTTACAGTTTTCAGTAACACAAATAGTAAAAATAGTTTAAAATGATTCAGTTTAAAAATAGTCAAAAAATTATAAAATAGAACGGACATAAAAAATACAGGCATGAGCGAGCATAGCAAGATATGGCAAATCACAGTGTTTCACATTAGGATCTAGCATCCTAATAGGCTCTCTATTCAGTAATACTCCTGTAGTTCATGAACAAATAATCACAGTGTTTCACATTTGGATCTAGCAAATAATAAGAATAAAATGATTCAGTTTAAAAATAGTCATAAATAATCAGTGTTTCACATTTGGATCTAGCAAATAATAAGAATAGTTTAAAATGATTCAGTTTAAAAATAGTCATCAGTAAGAAGTAAAAAGTGCAATAACCGACACATGAATTTGATAGGCAGTGTAAAAGAGTAGGCAGGGTAAGAATAAATACAAGTTGTGTCAGGATATCCCTGATGTTTCCTCTTGCCACTAGGTGGTAGCAGATATCTATCAGTGAAATGCCTGAGCAAAGAGATAGGTTTTAAGCTGTCTTTTAAAGATGTCTAGCGAGTTGGCTTCCCTGATGTTTTGCGGTAGTTTGTTCCATAGTTTTGGGGCATAGTTGATAAAGGCTGCATTACCGATCCTCTTTTGACTGCTTCTGGGAGCCTCTAGTAGTCCAGCAGCTGATGATCGCAGTGTTCTTGCTGGTGTGTAATTTATTAGAGTGTTGGCGATGTAGCTAGGTCCCTGTCCATTTAGAGCTTTGTATGTAAGGAGAAGGACCTTAAAGTCAATTCTAAATGTTACAGGAAGCCAGTGTAAAGCGGCTAGGACTGGACTAATGTGCTCTCTCCTTTTGGTTCTAGTTAGCAGTCGGGCTGCAGAGTTTTGGATTAGCTGAAGCCTCTCTGTGGTTTTCTTAGGGAGACCTGTGAAAAGTGCATTACAGTAGTCTAACCGGCTAGATATGAATGCATGAATTAGCTTCTCAGCATCGTTCTGATTAATAAATGGTCGTACTTTTGCTATATTTCTGAGATGGAAGAACGATGTTTTCGTCACTTTGCTAATATGAGAATTGAAGTTCAGTTCTGAATCTATGATAACCCCAAGACTAGTGACCTCAGATTTGATCCAAGGGGTTAGTCCCCCCAGGTTCTTTATTAATGTTTCTTTTTTAGTTTTGGAGCCGATAATTAGAATTTCAGTTTTGTTCTCGTTTAGTTTCAGGAAGTTCTTACTCATCCATTTATTTATTGCCAGTAAGCAGTCTGTAATGGAGCTAATCGCTGTATCATTTGGTTCAGCAGATATGTACAGTTGTGTATCATCCGCATAGCTATGGAAATCTACATTATGTTCTCTGATGATATCACCCAGCGGTAACATGTAAAGGGAGAAGAGTAAAGGACCTAAGCAACTCCCTTGTGCAACTCCATAGTTGTTGTCGTATATATCAGACATGTGATCTCCTAGTTTAACATAGAATTTCCTCCCTCTGATGTATGTTTTAAACCAGCCCAGCACATGGTCTGAGAAACCGACATGGTTTTCAAGACGATCGATTAGAATATCGTGATCGATTGTATCAAATGCTGCACTGAGATCTAACAGGATAAGGATGGAGATCTTATTCTCGTCAGAGTTTAGTCTGAGGTCACTGATTATTTTGGTGAGGGCAGTTTCAGTGCTGTGATATTTTCTGAATCCTGACTGAAATTCTTCTAAGATGTTGTTTTCTTCAAGAAAGGAATTTATTTGAACTGAAACTATCTTTTCAAGTACTTTACTAATGAATGGTAGGTTGGATATTGGACGATAATTTGCCATTTCATTACTATCCAAGTTAGGTTTTTTTAGTAATGGCTAAAGTGTACTTTAAATAACTTTTGTTTGCTGTGTGTGAGAGGAGTCCGTGTGTGTGTGTATGTGTGTGTGTCTTACTCTGATCGCTGTGTGAGTGAGAGGAGTGTGTGTACTGTGTAATTTGTGTGTGTGTCTTTCTCTGATCGCTGTGTGAGTGAGAGGTGTGTACTGTGTAATTTGTGTATGTGTGTGTGTCTTACTCTGATCGCTGTGTGTGAGTGAGAGGAGTGTGTATGTGTGTGTGTCTTACTCTGATCGCTGTGTGTGAGTGAGAGGAGTGTGTATGTGTGTGTCTTACTCTGATCGCTGTGTGTGAGTGAGAGGAGTGTGTATGTGTGTGTCTTACTCTGATCGCTGTGTGTGAGTGAGAGGAGTGCGTGTGTAAGATAAGATAAGATAAGATATTCCTTTATTGATCCCCTTGGGGAAATTCAGGCATCATAGCAGCATGGGGGGGAGGGGGGGAGGGGTACAGGTAGTAAAACAACACAGTATACAGGTAGTAAAAGACAACACAGGCAGTGTAAACAATTTGATCAATATGGTCAATATAATTTACTATCTGACTAGCTGAGGAATATTCACATTATTCACAGTGTCACATAAGGTGCAGTATGCATGAGGTAGTGTTATAATTTACTATCTACTGAGTATACATTAATCAAAGTACCAGGGTAGTGTAGGTTGTGTAATGTATTGTGTGTCTAGTCTGATCATCATCTCCTGCAGGGGAACAATGTTTTCAATGTCCAAAATTTGCTATGGGATCATCATGTTATGATGTTGTCTGGAACCCTGAGAAGCCACTCTCACAAAGATAGGTAGTGCACAAAAAAAAAAAAAAAAAAAATTAAATAAAGTTTTTTTTTTTTTTTTTTTTTTAATGACTAATCGACGCAACAATTTCTCGTCAACGATTTTTTATAATCGACATCGTCGATTATGTTGACTAATCGTTGCAGCCCTAGCTGGAATACTAGAAACCTTTTGCTATCCCATATATTTCCCCAAGAGCTGTTCAGTGTTTCGACAGTCTGGCTAACAGACATTTCCCCAAGGGGATCAATAAAGGAATATCTTATATCATAAGACCGCACATCTTGTGGGCAAGTTGTTTAAACACAGTCAGGTTCCTACTTCCTAGTGGACACCAGTCACTCAGGAACACAAACAGGTAGCCTACACACACACAAGTAGCATACACACAAACAGGTAGCCTACACACAAACAAGTGGCCTACACACAAACAAGTAGCCTATACACAAACCAGTAGCCTACACACAAACCAGTAGCCTACAAACAAACAAGTAGCCTACACACAAACTAGTAGTCCACACAAACAAGTAGCCTACACACAAACCAGTAGCCTACACACAAACAGGGTAGCCTACACACAAACAAGTAGCCTACACACAAACAGCTAGCCTACACACAAACAAGTAGCCTACACACAAACAAGTAGCCTACACACAAACAGCTAGCCTACACACAAACAAGTAGCCTACACACAAACAAGTAGCCTACACACAAACAGCTAGCCTACACACAAACAGCTAGCCTACACACAAACAAGTAGCCTACACACAAACAGGTAGCCTACACACAAACAAGTAGTCTTATTGTGTTGAAGTTTGGGGAAATACATATAAAACCAACCTACAAAAGATATGCACACTGCAAAAAAGAGCTATAAGGTAGGGCTGGGCGATATGGCAAAAAATGATATCGCGATAACGATATCAATAACAATATCATATCACTCGATGTCGATAATTATTGATATTGTTAGAAGTATATATATATATATATATATATTTTTTTTTGACAACAGATGTGTGTTTATTTTGCAGCCATTCTTTGTCGTTGCCGCCATCTTTAGTGTTACAGCCCCTCACACTCCAGTTCTCAGGCTGCAGCTGGTTTGTAACCGGCTTCTCTGCTGGCTGTGGCTCCAGGGGAATTGAACAGTTCTAGCTCTGCTAGTTTCTTTTCTATCTTTTGGCACTTTTTTGGTGGACAAACCACCGCACATGTGCACCGTGACTCGTGACTGGAGACTAGCTCTGCTAGCACACATAGCCTACAGATGGTTTCAAACTGTATTTCAAATAAATCTCAATTTGGTCAGTAATGTCATTTGGACAAGCAAAGCCATTACTTTAAGTTGCAGGCAAGAAAGACAAGTCTGTCCACTGTCTCTGGTTTTAAAACTGATCGATATTCTTTTTTTCGATATACATTTTTTACGATATCTATTATTAACACTTTGGATGCCAGTGGTGAACATGGTCAAAACATGGTTGAATGCCAGCACCCACTTCAATGATAGCGTTGTGAACGCATAATCTATGTCTTAAATTATGGCTATGTGTCTAATCTGGCCGTCGCTTATCAATGACTTGTTTGCAGTCAACATTGTCGAAGCGGATTGTTTTTTAATCGGTTCATTTCCGTTTTATACCATTTTGAAAAACCCTCGTTTTCTTGAAAGTTTCAGGAAAATATAAAGATTCTGTGATAAACGGCATTTACTGGAATATTCTGTAATACACAAAAACCGTTTTTCGGCCTATTTATGAATCGTTTTCAAATAAACGCTAGATTATCGATAGTATATGTGTACTTATGCACGCTAGAGAAGCGAGCTGAAAAATCTATTCTCTCATTTCCTGATCAGCGTACACACACACACACACATAGGGCACACGCTGATATCTCTGTCCTAAGACTGGTAAAATAGATTCCTTACCTCAGATCAGATGTTCTCCAAAAAGATTATTCCAATTCCTGATCGCCATTACAAATATCAATCGTGTTTATTGATTCAGCGCTGGGTACTGGAAATACCGATTCCACGCTGTTCTGAGGGTCGGCGAAGACTTGGATCTCTCCGGATGGCTTGCCGGATAAGTAAAATGAGGAAAACTGGATCAATCTAATCCAATGGGGTGCAGTTACACAGGGAGAGAAGATAGGGGCGGTATTTTCCCAATGGAGCTCAGAGAGAGGTAGCTGCACTAACGTGAGACTAGATTGATGAAATATGAATTAAAATCGCTAATACATTTAAAAAAAACTACAAACAAACGCTATATGTCGTTGCTGGCATTGAGCGGTCGGCATGAACTAATGACATATAGCGTCGTTGGCACTCAAAGTGTTAAAATATATCGCGATAATTATCGTTATCGTTATATCGCCCAGCTCTACTATAAGGATTGTACATCATGCTGGTTATAGAGATCATACCAATTGTTTATTTGTTAAAAGTCAAACTCTGAAATATTAAGATTTCTGTTAAATTCAAAACTGCACAATTCATGTTTAAAGTAAGACAACATATAGTCCCGGGTAACATACAAAAAATGTTCATGGGCAGAGATGGGGGTTATAATCTAAGAGGGGAATTGAATTTAAAACAACCTATTGTCTCAAAAGCAAGTGCATCTCAGTTTGTGGGGTATCCATTTGCAATGGCCTTGATGTAGCAATAAAAACAAGTATGTTTAAATGCAGATATAAACAGTAATTCTTTCTTAGACAAGTATAAGTTAGAGGAGCTTGAAAATAACGTGAACTATTATTTATTTATCATTTGCTGTAGTGGATAGGTATATTATTTTTTTCTTTCTGTCCCTTCTCGAACAAAACCATTTGTCTTGATCTATGTTGACAATTGCTTTCATGTCTAGGAAGATATATTTTATTTTATTTGTATTTGTATTTTATTTTGTTTATTTTATTTTATTTTAACACTTTAATCGCCGAAAACGCCTTTGGACGTCTTTCCTAGCCATGCTCATTCTGCCGAAGACGCCGTAACTCGTCTTTGATATCAATAATTCAAAAATCTGTGATCGAAATCATATTTCTCCTCCGGGGACCTGAGATGTACAGCTCCACTTAACTCTCTAGCGATTCAAGAGCACCATCTGGTGGCCGATCGGCAGATCGCCAACAGGAAGTTACTCGTCAAACAGGAAGTGCTCATCCATATTTTGTCCGGGCACTCGCGATCATTAGCAGGACTCTATCTCAACACACTGGATAATCAATCGCTCGCCCTAACTCAATAAACAACGTTATTTGGACGTATATAGTATTATACAACCTGGAAATGGTTCATCAGGATCAACATCCCATAATCGAAAACTGTCTACTCCAAGCTGATCGTCCAACGGCGCGAGGAAGATATGGTGAGTTTCAACGTTATTTTCTAACGTCTTCTATACTAACTGATCTGATGATCATATGACCCACACTAGATGAATGGTATAACGTTGCCCACGGAATTATAAACGCCCCCTCGCCCATCCGGTCAATATCAGATGATACGTAGTAACTTCTAGAAGTACCTCCAGTTGAAATTTTTCATCTGGCACCGATCGCTACCAAACTGTATTTGATCATCAATATAATGCATTTGGGGCTATAAATCAAGTTCTGGAGAAAGCTGCAGAAAACGATAAAAACATACTTATACTTTAGACCATATTTTAGTATGAATATGTGAATGAAAAAGTATATCGTTGCTACACCCTGAACAATGGATATAGGACATTGAATGGGCCATAATAATGTCAATTTAGCAATAGAATTTAAAAAGTTATAGCCCTGCAAAGAAGAGGAACTTCTCCATAGACAAATAGAGCTGGCTAGGGATGGTAAATTATGAATTTAACCATGGCGATCAAAGTGTTAATTTAGTTTTTGTTATTTTTTGTTATTGCAAGTTTGTGTGTTTATGGTTGTTCGAGATAAATAAAGATAAAATCGAATCAAAGTAGCCTACACACAAACAAGTAGCCTACAATTTTCCAGGACATGGTTATCTTTGGAGCCTTTTCCAGGACCTGGTTATATTATCATACTGGCAATCACTTCTCGCTCTCGCCATTATGAGATAACTCTTATCTCCCAGCACCTAATGTGCTCACGAAACAAACAAATGCACTCACATGCACGTGACCAGGCCACGGCCCCTGGGTCCTCCTATATGACGCCGGACATGGTCACACTCCACCTTCCTCTTTTTGTCTATTTGTTTCCAACACGGAAGTAGCAGTGCACACCGTGAACTAGCTGTTATGAAACGCAGGGAGAATTTACACAATGTTGGGTATTCGCCAGAAGTTCACCAGCCCCTGGAATCTTCTCGGCACATCCTAAACAGCGCAACGGGCCTGTCCGGGGTTTTCCTCGTCTCGTGACAGCGGACCGAGGGACGTCACGCGATGGTTAGCAGTCGAGCTAAGTCGTGCACAGGTAAGGCCTGCGATATCAGGCATTGATACTAGCATGAGTAATACTGTTCGTTGTCCCGTGAGACAACCGAGTGATGTATTGGCACGAGGGGCAGGATATTTGGGAAAACATGGTCGTCATGACTCTTTTTTGGGTGTTTTTCCAACTATCCTAGAGCGCGCGGCTAATGCTAATGCTACAATGCTGGGACGCCGTTCCCTTGTTCCCCGCTGAGGGCTGTCTTACTAAAAGGTCTTCCCTCATCTTAACCATTCATGCTGACGGTCAATCGGTGTCTAATGTTGGGGGTTTTAACAGGGGCTTGTTTACCATTTACATGGGTGGATGGGCTGAGGCTCAGGGCAGGTGTGCTTTTTGTGAATCTATGAATTGAAAATGGGGGTCCCTGGTGTGGATGGACAGGACTGGCATTTTTCTCTGGTCTGCATCCCCTTAACAATTGTGTGTATGGGCTAGCCCATTCTGCAATATGTTAATAGAGTTTTCGTTCATTTATTCATTATCCCTTCATGGGTGCACACCACAGTGGAGGTTGCTGCATGCCTACTAGTGAGGCAGTGCTTCACTAGTAGTAGACTTTGGTCTGCAGCCACCACTGGTGTTCCGTGCTTAGTGAAGCATGTGGCATCAGTCCTTTGCCTCTGACATGAGGCGAGTCGGCCCGGCAGGTGGCTGGTGGGCTGGTAAGCCTATACCGCCGCGGTATAGAATTAGCAGCGACTGGCAACATTGTTCAATTAGCTATTTTGGTGTTGGGTGGTGGGACCTTAGGGCCAGCCGACATCAAAACATTGCGTGAGGTTTTGAGGTTATTCAGCTTTTGACCTAGCCGCAAGCTATAACCGCAGGGAGGGCTAGGATGCTGTCAACGGTTGTTCACAGGCATTTTGGTTGGAGCAGTCTCCCCTTGAGGGGTCTCCTCCTCAGGGCTCCCCCCTCCGCGGGTGGACCTTGGTCTGTCCACGGAGGCGTGGGCGGTATTTGATCTGGGTCAACGCTGCCCCACACCGTGCAGCCAGAGGTGAGAGCACGGCCTCGCCACAGCCGGCTGTGGCGAGGCCCCCGGCCAGCAGCCATGTTTCCCCCGCCTGGGATACCCTGGACACAAAGAAAACAGGTGATCACAAGGCCAACAGCCTAGGCGGCCGAGGGATCGGCTACATTAGATGAGCACGCCCTAAACGTCGCCGTCTAGCTGTGTCTAGCACGCTCTCCGGTCACTCCCCCCCCCCAATGCCAGCGGGACACAGGGCTCTGATTTGTTCCCTTTGGCTGCGGACCGCATGCTTTCAGTGAAGCGCAAGCGGCCCCACGTTTCGCTTCTCATGGGGACAGGGGCTGACACCCAGTTGCTAGCTAGGCCTGGGTCTGCCTGTGAGAATGCTGTGCTGTCAAGCGGCTCCCACGCCACACGTTCTGTGTCTGTGTTTGGTGAGCCTGGTGTTGTGTCTGTCGACGGAAAAAGTTGTCAGCGAGGGAGCTCAAGGCCCAGGAGGTCGCAGCGTGAGTTCCCCCAGCTCGCCCTCGCCAGGCCGGGTATCACGTTAGTTAGGCTATCCTCAGCAGTCCATGCCGGGAAGATGTTCAGTGGGGGAGCTTATGTCACCAAGTGTGATGGCCGCTCTCCCCGTATCAGACCGGCCCTTTCTGTCGGGGTCCCCCCCTTGGGTGCGATTGCCTCGTTGGTAGAGTCAGGGTGCGATATCCTGGCTCCACGAGACACCCTGCTCGCGAGGTTGGCAAGTCCAGGGTTGACGACGCACAGCGGGAGGGACCGGGCCACCTGTCTACGATTCCTAGCGGACCAGCGGCAGTTGGCGGCGGGGGCGCTTTGGATTTTTACCACGTATGGCTGCAGTAGTAGCCATATGTCGGTGTGGATGGAGAGAACGCTGAGGGCGGCGCTTGTGTTACAGTTTACACACCCCCACCCTCCGTTTTTGGGTTTGGTACAGACTCTATTATCAGAGTCAGCAGCAGTGACAGCTCTGGCCGACGAGATCCAATCTCTGTTGGCGAAGCAGGCCGCCGTCGTGGTCCCATGAGAGGACGCAGTGAGCGGCGTTCCTCCCGGTATTCTCTGGTGCCCGAGAAATCGGGGGGGGGGGGGGGGGTCCTGTCCCATGGAAGGTTCAGAATGTTGACCGTCTCCCACCTGTTAGATGCTGTCAGGTGGGGGACTGGTTCACCTCCATAAACCTGTGGGTTGTGTATTCGCATCCCGATCTTCCATCCTAGGGCATACCTACGCTTCCTTTGCAGGGCTTAGCGTACGGGTACCAGAGGCTGCCGTTTGGCTACTCTCTGGCTCCCCACATCTTCACCAAGTGCGTGGAGACCGTGCTGGGGCCTCTGTGTCGTCGTGGGTTACGAATTTTATTCTACCCTGGATGACGTTCTGGTCCTCGGCCGGTCAGGGAAGGTCGCCAGGTCTCATACCAGGCAGGTGGTGGAATTCCTCACCAGCCTGGGTTTTGCTGTAGACTGGAAGTGGAGTGTTCCTCTTCCCAGTCAACGGGTGGAGTACTTGAGCTTATTCTAAGCTCAAGGTCTATATGGGCATTCCTCTCAGAGCAGCGGCGAGTGGGTGGTTCTCGGCGCGCTCGGGAGGTTCCGTCCTAGGACGGTTACGCCGCTGTCCGTGATGCGCCTGCTCGGTATGATGGCATCTGCTCACTCTGTGGTCCCTCTTGGCCTCCTCTTCATGAGGAGGATACAGAGGTGTTTTTTTTTCCCAGTATGGAAATGGACCCGGTGTGAGACAAGTGAAAGCGGCTGAAGGTTCCCATGTCAGTACTGGGGGACCCCGTCCTCTGGGGAGGGCCTGGTGCCCTCACCAGCGGGGTCCCCGTGGGCAGCAGGCTGTCACACGTCACGGTCTTCACCGACACCTCCCTCATGGGATGGGGGGGGGACGTGTCGGACCAACGCAGTAGGGGGCAGCTGGCAAGACCATGCTGCCCGGTCTGCGCTACATTCAATGTGTTGGAATTGAAGGCAGTCCTTCTGGTCCTCAAACGGCTCAGCCACCTTGTGGTGGGCAAGCATGTTTTGGTCCGGACGGACAACACGACGTCAGCGTCGTATATTGACAGACAGGGAGGAGTGCGCTCCCCCCGTCTGCACCGGGCGGCGGTCGGGCTCTGGCTATGGGCGTTCTCCATCTGTGCAGCCTAAGGACTCTCCACTTCCCCGGCAGGGAGAATGTGGGTGCAGATGTGATGTTGCGGGGCGGTCCTCACCCTGACAAGTGGGGACTACGTCCAGACATAGTCAGACAGGTCTGGGACCGATTCCGTGGCCGCCCGGGATTCTGTGCGCATTCCCCCCCATACACCTGATAGCTCAGCTGTTGGGGCGGGTAGGTCGGGAGAGCGGGACTTGATCCTGGTCGCGCCGGGCCGGGGCTCAGCTGTGTGGTCCCCGGCCCTGATTCAGCTCTTGGTGGCCCCGCCGTGGCCTGTTCCGTGGTCACCGCGGGCCCTCTCTCAGGTACGCGGAACTCTGTTCTGCCTCCTGTTCTGGGGCAGCCTCTAGGCTTGGCTGCTGAAAGTGTGAATCTGGTGGGGATGCGTCTTGACTCTTCTGTGGTTAACGCAATCCGGAACGTGCATGTTCTGTCCACTAGCGCGGCTTACGCTGGGGAGTGGCGTATGGTCGAGTGTGGGGGCAGAACATTGTTCAGCCACCCTCTCGTGAAACATTCCTGCTTTGCGCTCTGCGTCTCAAGCCTGTGGAACGTTCTCTGTCTCCGAGTGGGACCTCCAACTGGTCCTGCGCCGGTTGTCGGAGGCCCCGTTTGAGCCTCTTGAGCAGGCGCCGTTGGATCAGCTGTCTTTAAGACCGCGTTCTTTTTGGCCATCACCTCCGCTAAGCGCGTGGGTGAGCTGTGTGCTCTCTCGGTGCGGCCTGAGTGCCTGTCTATTCGGCCGATAGCGGTGCGACTCTGAGGCCTAATCCAGTCTTCGTGCGAAAGAATATCCGGAGCTTTTTTCGCTCCAGGGATATTGTGGTTCAGGCGTTCGTCCACCTCCTCACGCTAGTGAGTTGGAGGCGGGCCTTCACCTGTCGTGTCCTGTCCGTGCACTGGGGGTTTACCTCAGTCTGACTCGGGCTCTCAGGGCTTCCGTTCAACTGTTTGTTTGTTACGGTGGCCCTCGCGCGGGTGAGGCGCTGTCCACCTGTTAGGGGGGGCCTCGGTGGAGGACATTTGTGCTGCGGCCTTCTGGTCCTCCCCGGGTCCCTTCGTTAAGTTTTACCTCGTGGACTGGGGGTTCTGTCTCCCAGGCGGTTCTGAGGTCTGGGACCTCTCCTGCGTCCCACCATTTGGTGGGCTAGCAGGGGTGTGTGGGTGTGTGCCACGGAGTGCTGTATCACACGTGGTCCTCCCTGTGCTGTGCGTTTTCAGGGGTGCCTGAACTCCCTGGCTGGGGCTTACAGGCCCTCAGGGGGTACACTTGTCGGGCCACACGTCTGCTCTGCCCCATATCTCATAATGGCGAGAGCGAGACGCGATTGCCAGTATGATAATATAACGAAAGGTTATCCTATAACCTAGTTATATGAATACTGGCTGAGCGTCTCGCTCTTAGCGCCCTGAGGTCCCTTGGATGGTTTTTCCGTGTATGGAAATCATTCTGAGGAAGGTGGAGTGTGACCATGTCCAGCGTCATATAGGAGGACGCAGGGACGTGGCCTGGTCACGTGCATGTGAGTGCATTTGTTTGTTTCGTGAGCACATTAGGTGCTGGGAGATAAGAGTTATCTCATAATGGCGAGAGCGAGACGGTCAGCCAGTATTCATATAACTAGGTTATAGGATAACCTTTTGTTATCTTTGGAACACGTTGCTCATTACATGGCTGGTATCTGCATCTTCATCACTGGTCTTTAGTTTCAGATGATACCACTATATTTTAAAGCTGTATCCTCTTTCTCTTTAAACATCTCTCCCGCTGCCGCCTCTGAACCTAGTGATGTTGGTCTCAGAGGGTTAAAGTATATTTCCTGGTGGCTTGACAGGTGGGAACGATTTAGCAACCTGTCAGTTGTGATGATTCATTCCTCCACAGAAGCTTCAGATATTGATTGAAGATGTGTGTTTTTAGTTGATGGCAGAAATGTATGGTTTTAGCTGTCCTGACTGTGATGGTTTCAGCTGTCCTGACTGTGATGGTTTCAGCTGTCCTGACTGTGGTGGTTTCAGCTGTCCTGACTGTGGTGGTTTCAGCTGTCTGTCCTGACTGTGATGGTTTCAGCTGTCTGTCCTGACTGATGGTTTCAGCTGTCTGTCCTGACTGTGATGGTTTCAGCTGTCTGTCCTGACTGTGATGGTTTCAGCTGTCTGTCCTGACTGTGATGGTTTCAGCTGTCCTGACTGTGATGGTTTCAGTTGTCCTGGCTGTGGTGGTTTCAGCTGTCCTGACTGTGGTGGTTTCAGCTGTCCTTACTGTGATGGTTTCAGCTGTCCTGACTGTGATGGTTTCATCTGACTGTCCTGACTGATGGTTTCAGCTGTCCTGACTGTGATGGTTTCAGCTGACCTGACTGTAATGGTTTCAGCTGTCTGTCCTGACTGTGATGGTTTCATCTGTCCTGACTGTGATGGTTTCAGCTGTCCTGACTGATGGTTTCAGCTGTCCTGACTGTGATGGTTTCAGCTGTCCTGACTGTGATGGTTTCAGCTGTCCTGACTGTGATGGTTTCAGCTGTCCTGACTGTGGTGGTTTCAGCTGTCCTGACTGTGATGGTTTCAGCTGTCCTGGCTGTGGTGGTTTCAGCTGTCTGTCCTGACTGTAATGGTTTCAGCTGTCCTGACTGTGATGGTTTCAGCTGTCCTGACTGTGATGGTTTCAGCTGTCCTGACTGTGATGGTTTCAGCTGTCCTGACTGTGATGGTTTCAGCTGTCTGACTGTGATGGTTTCAGCTGTCCTGACTGTGATGGTTTCAGCTGTCCTGACTGTGATGGTTTCAGCTGTCTGTCCTGACTGTGATGGTTTCAGCTGTCTGTCCTGACTGTGATGGTTTCAGCTGTCTGTCCTGACTGTGATGGTTTCAGCTGTCCTAACTGTGATGGTTTCAGCTGTCTGTCCTGACTGTGATGGTTTCAGCTGTCCTGACTGTGATGGTTTCAGCTGTCCTGACTGTGATGGTTTCAACTGTCTGACTGTGATGGTTTCAGCTGTCTGACTGTGATGGTTTCAGCTGTCCTGACTGTGATGGTTTCAGCTGTCTGACTGTGATGGTTTCAGCTGTCCTGACTGTGATGGTTTCAGCTGTCTGACTGTGATGGTTTCAGCTGTCCTGACTGTGATGGTTTCAGCTGTACTGACTGTGATGGTTTCAGCTGTCTGACTGTGATGGTTTCAGTTGTCTGACTGTGATGGTTTCAGCTGTCCTGACTGTGATGGTTTCAGCTGTCTGACTGTGATGGTTTCAGCTTTCCTGACTGTGATGGTTTCAGCTGTCCTGACTGTGATGGTTTCAGCTGTCTGTCCTGACTATGATGGTGTCAGCTGTCTGTCCTGACTGTGATGGTTTCAGCTGTCCTGACTGTGATGGTTTCAGCTGTCCTGACTGTGATGGTTTCAGTTGTCTGTCCTGACTGTGATGGTTTCAGCTGTCTGTCCAGACTGTGATGGTTTCAGCTCTCCTGACCCACAGCTCTGACTAGTTAGTCACAAACTGATGCAAAGTCCACAGCGCTCCAGTCTGTACAGGCGCTGAAATAACCACTACCTTGTGTGCAGTGTGGCGAGCACGACCTCCATGACCCCGTGTGCAGCGTGGCGAGCTTTGCGTTCGTTTTGTGGCCAACTATCCAAAGCTGTGACGGACATTTATCGGCTGATGACAGTGATTGTTTATTTAACGCTCATCGCTCCGATGAGCAGAACCGGGCAGATGTGAACAAGCAGGGATTATTTCTCTGTCGAGCTGTGCAGGTTTTGTTTGGGTATTCGTATAACAGCATTGAAGTTATACTGCTGGCCAGTGTGACTTACTGCCATAGTGTCTTTATACCTGTATCACTGTACATATTAATACTACCAGTATGACTTACTACCATAGTGTCTTTATACCTGTATCACTGTACATATTAATACTACCAGTATGCCTTACTACCATAGTGTCTTTATACCTGTATCACTGTATATTAATACTACCAGTATGACTTACTACCATAGTGTCTTTATACCTGTATCACTGTACATATTAATACTACCAGTATGACTTACTACCATAGTGTCTTTATACCTGTATCACTGTACATATTAATACTACAACTCTGTACATACACATCTGATTTGCACTATTACTCAGTAGTACTCATTTGTATATTTTATACCCAGTTTAATCACCTGTACATTGTATATTACTACTGCACTTTACTGCTACATTTGCACTCTGGTTGGATGCCAACCCTCTTTTGGTGGTACTGTACTTGTGCTGCATGATGGCAATACATTTGAATGGAATCTAATATAATCCAAAAAAAATAATAAAATGGACTGCAGAAACAGAAGGAAATACTTTAATTAATTAATGTATTTATTTATTGTCTACAGTGTTTTCATTTGTTATCATCACTATCAGTACAAAATTGGATCACTGTACCAATTGTGCTTGTATCGATATAGGTAAATACCGGTTATCGGCAGGGGTTTAAAGAGTACCCAGTAAAAGTACTAAAAAGTTAAAGTTAAGTTTAAAGTGCATCATGGTTTATTATGGTTCATGTGCTGAGTCGTTTTCATGCCGTTATAGGATTCAAACACCCGTACAAATGTAACAATCTGAAATTAAGGCTTTTTTCTTTCTTATTCCTGACAACTGCTGCCTTTTTGCACATGCAAGTGTTCTACACAACAGTAGCATCCGATGCCATTTGCTCCATTACAAGAAAGTGTCATCGTATAGACCTGTTCGCTGTACCCGTCAGACTCGGTGTGTGCGCGCATCACCGGAGCAGAAAGGAGCGTAATCCTGGTCAGAACAACGGGGCAGACTACCAATATATTTGCATTTGTTAGCCATGCTAGCGATCTAAACATTCATTCCATGCCAAAGCTAGATATGTAAAAGGTGAAAGACTCACACTCATAGCCATGCTGATTTGGCTAAATGTTTTCGTTTGAAACAACTTTTAATCAGGGGAGTGCATTGGTTTCTCCCGGTCGTATTCTTTTAGCGCAGCAGCTCGCGCAGGTCCGAGGAACTTAGTCACGTGACTCAGTTGGTATTGCTGATTGGCTCAAACACGGTATGTTTGTAAACAGCGAACAGGTCTATCTCCAAAAAGCCCTCTCACAGTGAACACACCTGGCCTCAAATCAAGGCTTGGTTAATCAACTAAATCAACATCACCTGCATCAATTACCTCCTGACAAACAAGACGTGTCCAGTTACTCTTTTGAGGTTTGAAATGTATAGAGCGCTGAATTATTGTGACACATGAATAATGAAATATATTAGACAAACCAGACACAGCCTACAAACCTGCTCAAAGTATTTACAATAACATTTACAATAAAAAGATGAAGGTCCCTCTTCTTCACAAGGTGTTGTGGTATTTCCAAAGACGTGTCGTGGGAGACGGACAGTAGGCAAAAGAATACACTTTTGTATCTTTTTGGAGCAATAGTATAGTTTCTATCCCCTGGTAGGTTCCTGCATCTTCCTCAAGCTCTCTTGTTTCATATGATACACTATCTTCACTTTATCTTTAACCATCTCTCCCGCTGCCGCCTCTGAACCTAGTGGGAGCATGTCTAGGTTGCCCGGGTCCTATGTTCCCCGGGTCCTATGTTCCCCGGTAGCGATAGATAGTCAGACCACCAGCCCTGATTCCAAACTCTAACCTTAACCGACTTCGAAAGAGGGCCTACGCATAACCAGTTCAAAACAAGGCGGGCATTAATAATTAATAAAATAATAAAATTCAATACAATTTTCAATCAATCAATCAATCAATCGGGGAACATAGGACCCGGGGAACATAGGGAGGGCTTGACATTAACACCGGCCACCGGCCAAATGCTGGTAGAATTCGGCTGTGGCCGGTAACTCTTGGATTAGTTTTGGACCAACCAACTATCAAAACGTACACGGGCCGCGGTCTCACGTTGACTGAGTCGTTTGTGTTGTGTCGCTGTGTGTCAGACTCTGGAGGCACCCGCCCACCTCTACCTCTACCTCTGATTGGCTTACCATGACATTTTACTCAACCTCAGCCAATCGCGCGCTGCCCACTTTAACCAAGGAAGGACAGAATGCCTCTCGGCGCAGAGATCTGTCTGGTGAAAAAAAAGCTTCAATCATAGTAACGCGCCACATTTTTTGGCAGTAACGGTAACAGCATTAATAAGATTGGAAGAGTAATCCGTTAGATTACTCGTTACTGAAAAAACTAACGCTGTTAGTAACGCCGTTATTTATAGCGCCGTTACTCCCATCACTGGTCACAATGTAATTATTCTCCTTACAGATCGAGAACCTGCACTCGTACCAAGCCACGCTCTTTCCATCGCCGAGACGATAGTCATCGTTGCAGAGAGAGAGAGAGGGAGAAGGAGGGAGAGAGAGAGAGAGAGAGAGAGAGAGAGAGAGAGAGAGAGAGAGAGAGAGAGAGAGAGAGAGAGAGGGAGAGAGAGAGATGAGGAGGGAGGGAGAGAGAGAGAGAGAGAGAGAGAGAGAGAGAGAGAGAGAGAGAGAGAGAGAGAGAGAGAGAGAGAGAGAGAGAGAGAGAGAGAATTCACAATGTCACAATATAATTATTCTCCTTACAGATCGAGGACACAGAGACAGAGAGCCTCGTTTCTCATCGCCACATTATGTTAATTAATGAATTTTCAATGTTTACTGTTCGGTGGGAAATCTGCATAACTGAACCGCTTAGTCAGACACTCCCTGGTCCCCCCGGGGGTCGGGTTCTATTGGACACGCATGACCAAGAGACACACGTGGAACATAATTTCTAATCCCTCCTGTTCTTATGCCACAGCCCGAGACAGTGTCTCAGGAGGTAGAGTCTGGTAATCAGAAGGTTAGGGTTAGACAGTGTCTCAGGAGGTAGAGCGGTCGTCTGGTAATCAGAAGGTTAGGGTTAGACAGTGTCTCAGGAGGTAGAGTCGTCTGGTAATCAGAAGGTTAGGGTTAGACAGTGTCTCAGGAGGTAGAGAGGTCGTCTGGTAATCAGAAGGTTAGGGTTAGACAGTGTCTCAGGAGGTAGAGCGGTCGTCTGGTAATCAGAAGGTTAGGGTTAGACAGTGTCTCAGGAGGTAGAGTCTGGTAATCAGAAGGTTAGGGTTAGACAGTGTCTCAGGAGGTAGAGCGGTCGTCTGGTAATCAGAAGGTTAGGGTTAGACAGTGTCTCAGGAGGTAGAGCGGTCGTCTGGTAATCAGAAGGTTAGGGTTAGACAGTGTCTCAGGAGGTAGAGCGGTCGTCTGGTAATCAGAAGGTTAGGGTTAGACAGTGTCTCAGGAGGTAGAGTCGTCTGGTAATCAGAAGGTTAGGCTTAGACAGTGTCTCAGGAGGTAGAGTCTGGTAATCAGAAGGTTAGGGTTAGACAGTGTCTCAGGAGGTAGAGCGGTCGTCTGGTAATCAGAAGGTTAGGGTTAGACAGTGTCTCAGGAGGTAGAGAGGTCATCTGGTAATCAGAAGGTTAGGGTTAGACAGTGTCTCAGGAGGTAGAGTCGTCTGGTAATCAGAAGGTTAGGGTTAGACAGTGTCTCAGGAGGTAGAGCAGGTCGTCTGGTAATCAGAAGGTTCCCGGTTCGATTCCCACTTCTCCCGGGCAGCATGTTGAAGTGTCCTTGAGCAAGACACTTAACCCCTAACTGCTCCCAACGAGCAGGTCGGCACCTTGCACGGTTGCCTCCACCGTCGGTGTGTGAATGTGTGAGTGAACGGGTCAAATGTCAGGAACAAAATTGTAAAGCGCTTTGGATCAAAGAGATTATATAAATGCAGCCATTTACCATTTTACTATCTAAGCGTTCAAAACGCCCGTCTTGTGTTTCATCCTATTAGAGCTATTCGAATAATAAACAAAGCTAGTTACCTTAAATCGACAAATCCATTATTCATAAAGTCCTGCACATAAATATTTGTAGATATGGTGTACATAGAAACCTTGAAAATCGTGCTAAGAGTAAAAGCCTACCAGTTTGTATTCAATGTCTCTTTCAACCAAGAGAAGGAAAGTATAATTTAAGAGGGTTATGTATTCTTAAAACATGTAAGAACTAATGTAAAAGCTAGATGTGTTTCAATTTTGGAAGTTAAATTATGGAATAGCCTTAGTGACGGGTTGAAGTTGTGTACTTCTCAGAGGAGATTTAAAAAAGCCTTAAAGGATCAAATAATTCAGGAGTACAGTTTTGAGTAAAACATCACACAGACACAAAAAAAATTCTTGCAGCATATTTAAAGTTTTTTTTTAATTTATTTTTTGAACAAATGTTTTTTATTTTCCCTTTTTTAACATAAAACTAGACAAACAATACAGTAACAGTAAAAATCAATGATAAATCACAGGACAATGACATAAATAATAATAACAATAATGACAGTCCAGTAATTAAATAAAAATAAATGTAGATTAAAAGACATAAAAATTATAAATACAATACAATACATGTGCTCTTGCTCGCTCTTCCTCGCTCTTTCCTTCCCCTTCCCTCCCCCTCCACCCCCCCCCCCCCCTCAGGACCCCCTCTTGGACTATACATCCCCTATTCCATTTAACATCAGAAATTACAAGTTCATATACTTCCCTTTATCTTCTCCACCACAGCTAGCCAGATTGCTATGCTGGCTTCATTAACACCTCAAATTCGTGCAGTAGATATCTCTAGATAAATCACATCGAGATAGGTAAGAACCCACACCTTCCGGCACATTTTATCCGGTTTGAATCCATCGTGACGCTATCAACTTTTTGGCAGCCGTAAGACCGGACAAAATTTGTCTTTTTACATGTACAGAGGTTGATAACTGAGAAATGTCATTCAACAACTAAACAGAAGGCAGTATAGGTATGGTCAGAGATAAAAATTCTGATAATTGAGTGGTTACTTTTTCCCAGAATATCTTAACAGGAGGGCATTCCCACATATGTACATACGTTTTTTTTTCTTATATTAAAATATATTTAGTTTTTAAGAATTTGTAAAGGATAGGCAAAAATAAGCATGTGCTTCAGCCTATTCCTTTTTTTCGGTCTTTGATTTTGGATTTTGTGTGTGAGCTTGCCTTGTAATAATGTACATTTGTGATTTATTTCTTTTTTCTTTTTGTCCACACAGGTGTGTTTTTGATTTGTCTAAACTTCATTCATTCATTCATCCTGCATCTCTGTGACTGTGACTCTCCGTCTCCCGCTTCTTCCTCCGGCAGAGATCTCGGGTGTGAGCACCACGGGCTGCCAGCAGGGGGGATGTCTGACCTGCTCGGACTACAACGGCTGCCTGTCCTGCAAGCCGCGCTTGTTTATGCACCTGGAGAGGATCGGCATGAAGCAGATCGGCGTCTGCATGACCTCCTGCCCCCCTGGCTACTACGGCACGCGCTCGCCGGACAGGAACACCTGCACAAGTAAGCAGGGGTGTAAAGTACTCGAGTAATTGTACTTCGTTACAATACTTAAGTACTGTTTTTGGGGATTTGAACTTTACTCAAGTATTATTAGGTTTGTATACTTGTACTTTTACTCAATTACATTTCAGAGGAAAAAAAACATACTTTTTACTCCTTACATTTAAAATGCAGACCTACAAAGTACAAAGTACAAATCTCGCAGGTCCAACCATTTTAATTAGTATATTTGTTTCTCTGGCCGAACTAACGTTAACGTTATTAATCCTGCGGCCGCACTTTGCGCCCCCAAAAGTGTCCTTTTTAGTTTTCATTTTTGACGACTGCATACTTTTTTTGCAAACCAGAACAACATACTTTATACTTATAGCACATGCATGAGCCTGGTCTCTTTTGAAAGACGACATTCTGAAGTTTCTGATTCCAGAAGAAAATTCTATTTGAGTGCTAACGTAATAGAGTAACATAGGTCTGAACTTGAGTTGTAGAAAAACGTGTTACTCAAGTTTTTCTGTAGTAGTTATTAGTCCAGGTAGTATTTCCCATAGCCTGAAGCCGTATGTAGTCCGAATTTCATAAAGATCCATTCAGAAATGAGTGATTAGGAGTGATTTTGGTAAACTGTGTACAAAAGAAAAACTGAGTTTTCTCATAGACTTCAATTAATTCGGCTGTTTTTCTCTTCCTGTTTTCGCTCGTTAGTTTTTCACCAGATCCCTGATTCATACATCCCCAGGTTATCATTGGAAAGCCACACTCATTGGCTACAACCCTCCATAATCATTTTCGAGATCGGATCTAGATTGACGGAACTAGACCCCCAAGAGTCTGGAGTGGTATTTTGCGCAATACCGTGTACTTTGCACAAGCCTCAAATACCGGCATGTAACTCGAGAACCACTGAGCAGATTTTGTCGGATTTTGTCGCTATCGACAGGCAACAAATAAGCCTTCAATTCGATATATTGTATTACAAAATATGCACACCCGAGCCACTAGGGGTTGCCAAAGTGCCGGTGGGCAAATCGTCCTAAAAACGTCCCACATAGTGGACGTTGCATGTTAAGAGGTGGAATGTGGTCCAGTTATGCTGCTCTGATTAAAGGTTATGTTAAAGTGGTATGTGGTCCAGTTATGCTGTTCTGATTAAAGGTCACATGCTCTCTCTCTCTCTCTCTCTCTCTCTCTCTCTCTCTCTCTGTCTCCCCCCTCTCTCTCTCCCTCCCTCTCTCTCTCTCTCTGTCTCCCCCCTCTCTTTCTCCTTCTCCCTCTCGCTCTCTCTTTCTCCCTCCCCTCTCTATCTCTCTCTCTCTCTCTCTCTCTCTCTCTCTCTCTCTCTCTCTGTCTTCCCCCATCTCTCTCTCCCCCCTCTCTCTCTCTCTCTCCCCCTCTCTCCCTCTCTCCCCCCTATCTCTCTCTCTCCCCCCCCTCTCTCTCTCTCTCTCCCTCCCTCCCCCCTCTCTCTCTCCCCCCTATCTCTCTCTCTCCTCCTTCCCTCCCTCCCCCCCTCTCTCTCCCCCCCTCTCTCTCTCCCTCCTTCCCTCCCTCCCCCCCTCTCTCTCTCTCTCTCTCTCTATCTCTCCCTCTCTCTCTCAGAATGCAGGTCAGAGTGTGACTCCTGCTTCAATAAGAACTTCTGCACGCGCTGCCGGACGGGCTTCTACCTCCACCTGGGGAAGTGCCAGGAGAGCTGTCCTGCTGGGCTGGTCCGGAGCGACGCCCAGAGGGAGTGTGTCTCCAGTGAGTCCTTCTAGAGCCCACTGCTCCTTATTCGTCCGGTGGCTTAGCAAAATTATGTGGACGTGCCGGATAAAAGCACCAAATTTTTACCATGTGTTCCCCATCATGCATTGTTAGAGTGTTCGACACATTTGTACCACATGCACAAACCTGCTTGATTATTGCCCCAAATAGCATGCACGTTGGACAAAGTGGGTATGGCTGGAAAGAAGAGGCTTGTGGGTACCTATAAAACCAATGTTCACTCTGATATATTCATGTGAACGGCCAAGAGACCTTTTGGAAGATGAGCATGGCAGTTTCTTCTAGGCGAAAATGTAACATCATTTTGAATCATTGCCTATTAAAACCCCCTTCCAAACAGTTGGGCTTAATGAAAATGGTACCAATGGAAAGCTTAGCTTCTCTAGTTTACAGGGATACCAATACCTTTGTGTTCGCTCAAATATTGAGCGAAATAGGACCAAGATATTTATTAATTGGCAGAACCTTGATTTTACATGGCGTTCATCTTGAAATCCATCATGATGACGTGGCCCCTACCCCAAAATGAAAGCTATGATGATGGGGAACACGTGGGAAAAATTTGGTGCTTTTGGTGTGTGTCTCTTGCTGCAGACCTGTATATTGATCTGGAGTGTCTGTGTGTCTCGCTGCAGACCTGTGTATTGATCCGGAGTGTGTGTGTCTCTTGCTGCAGACCTGTATATTGATCCGGAGTGTGTGTGTCTCTCGGTGCAGACCTGTATATTAGGGATGTCCGATATTATCTGCTGATATTGGCATTCAAATGTAATATCGGAAGTTATCGGTATCGGTTTAAAAAAAAATCATAAAAATCTTTTTTTTACATTTATTTAACCTTTATTTACCCAGGCAAGCAAGTAAGAACAAATTCTTATTTTATTTATTGTGAAAAGTATGCATAATGTTGTGTTTTTTGGGGGGGAAACTCTATATCGGTATCGGTTGATATCGGTATCGGAAATTATTAAGAGTTGGATAATATCGTTATATCGGATATCGGTAAAAAAAAAGCCAATATCGAACATCCCTACTGTATATTGATCCGGAGAGTGTGTGTCTCTCTCTGTGCAGTGTGCCCTGCGGAGTGCGAGGCGTGTGGGAACGGCGGCGACGTGTGCACACGGTGCCGACCGGGCCTGTACCTCCTCAAGCCACCACGTCTGCCCCCCCGAGGAGTACGAGCCCAACGACAAGCTCATGGAGTGCACCCCCCAAGGTGAGAGAGAGAGAGAGAGAGAGAGAGAGAGAGAGAGAGAGAGAGAGAGAGAGAGAGAGAGAGAGAGAGAGAGAGAGAGAGAGAGAGAGAGAGAGACCCTTATATGAGACCTGTTTTACAGAGAGATTATAGGCTATATAGTTAGTTGGAGGGGGGGCTATAGTTAGTTGGACTTTCAAAGCACAACATTTTGCCAGTGTATTATGGATATGGATTTCCTTGCCTATATTACTACCTACTATACTAACATGTCTCTACTCCTATGCACTCAACACTGCAGCACCCACGTTTCAACACTATTTGATGAACATTGTTACTCAGCTGAAAATAGTTGTACCCTTCCTGCTGACTTGTCGTACAGAACTTGTAAGTCGCTTTGGATAAAAGCGTTCAGCTAAATGACAAAATGTAAAAAATGGATGGTATAAACAAGCTGAACAACCTGCTTTCATTTATTTTACAAATATAGAATGATGATAGTGTAAACTACTAATGAGTCGGTCGCAGTCAACCAGCACCTGCTAACGGGTCTGACCCTTTAGCTCAGCTGGTTAGTGTAAACTACAGTCAACCAGCACCTGCTAACCTCTGACCCTTTAGCTCAGCTGGTTAGTGTGAACTACAGTCAACCAGCACCTGCTAACAGGTCTGACCCTTTAGCTCAGCTGGTTAGTGTAAACTACAGTCAACCAGCACCTGCTAACCTCTGACCCTTTAGCTCAGCTGGTTAGTGTAAACTACAGTCAACCAGCACCTGCTAACCTCTGACCCTTTAGCTCAGCTGGTTAGTGTAAACTACAGTCAACCAGCACCTGCTAACAGGTCTGACCCTTTAGCTCAGCTGGTTAGTGTAAACTACAGTCAACCAGCACCTGCTAACCTCTGACCCTTTAGCTCAGCTGGTTAGTGTAAACTACAGTCAACCAGCACCTGCTAACAGGTCTGACCCTTTAGCTCAGCTGGTTAGTGTAAACTACAGTGAACCAGCACCTGCTAACCTCTGACCCTTTAGCTCAGCTGGTTAGTGTAAACTACAGTCAACCAGCACCTGCTAACAGGTCTGACCCTTTAGCTCAGCTGGTTAGTGTAAACTACAGTCAACCAGCACCTGCTAACCTCTGACCCTTTAGCTCAGCTGGTTAGTGTAAACTACAGTCAACCAGCACCTGCTAACGGGTCTGACCCTTTAGCTCAGCTGGTTAGTGTAAACTACAGTCAACCAGCACCTGCTAACAGATCGGACCCTTTAGCTCAGCTGGTTAGTGTAAACTACAGTCAACCAGCACCTGCTAGCAGGTCGGACCCTTTAGCTCAGCTGGTTAGTGTAAACTACAGTCAACCAGCACCTGCTAACCTCTGACCCTTTAGCTCAGCTGGTTAGTGCGGCCGCCTGTGGATCCTATGGCCCCAGGTTAAAATCCACTCTGTTACGATAGCGAGTAAACTGTGAGGTTGTGCGACAGAGAGTTTCTCAGGCAAACGACGACACGAAGAGACGACGCAGACTTCTGGGAGAGCGGTGGGTTTGAGAGAGCTTCACTCCAGACCAGGCTCCCCGCGCAGCGGTCGTCACACGTGGGACAGAAATAAGTGAAAGGTCATCTCGACGCGTAAACTTCCAGGGTCGTCCTGACCTTGAACTCGTATAACCCCCCTTTGACCTGTCAATCAAAACCTAGCGGAAGAGAGAGGCCATCAGTGCGAATGCTTATCAATAAACAGAGAGCCAGAAAGGAACTGTCTGACACATTGAGGCCGGCAGACCTTTGAACAGATATAGTCATTACATATACAGAGCACTACAGATATAACTAGCCTCTGCTTAACCCTTCACTCCCCCTGACCAGAGACACCCTGGTCACACATTATTCCTACAGCATAACATGTACAATTATTAGACTCTAGCCACCCAGACAACTGCCTCTTTGCACTGCTGCGGTCAGGCAAGTGCTACCGGAGTCTCGTGGCCGGTACAGAGAGACTCAGAAGGAGCTTCTGTCCCCACAGGCCATCAGGATGGTCAATGACAATGACCCTATGTAACATTAACCCATCCATCTGTTTTCCTTTTGTTTTCCTTTTGTTTTCCTTTTACACACAACACTGGGAAACTAAGCACCGGGATTACAGACCTTTAATCATGACGTCCTTTTAGCAGAGTTCCTGAGAGTGAATCAGTGCGGGCGGGCGGGCGGGAGAGAGAGAGAGAGAGAGAGAGAGAGAGAGAGAGAGAGAGAGAGAGAGAGAGAGAGAGAGAGAGAGAGAGAGAGAGAGAGAGAGAGGCAGAGACAGAGAGAGAGAGAGAGGCAGAGACAGAGAGCGTGTGTCCAGTAATGGGAAGGTCTTGCACAAGCAGTGTTATTGTTTTTATTGTGTTTGATGGCTTAGATTGGCTATTTAGCTTGAAACAGAGCCTGTAAACAAACACAGCTGGTTCCAACACTATTGGATATGTGGTCAACGAGCACACAGGATAACGTACGGTTATGTCTATGACCATAGTTATATGAGTGTAGTGACGCTCTGCGTCATACTGTAATACTCTTCCATATCAGTATTAGCACTGAATACATTTTCACATGCACCTTTACACACCTCATCTGCCTGGCCACACCCCCATCCGTTCCTCTACATAAGCAGGGGTGTGGCCATACTAACAGCTCCTTCCCAAGTCTTTCACCACAAAGGCAAGACCACGGGGACCGTACGTTATAGTATCGTGTAGCTCCGTCATACTGTAATACAGGAGCTGAGCAGAGCGGGAGCTCGACAAATGTACCCACTGAGGTCCCCCACAACCATCAGACCCGGGGAGGACCCGAGCCCCCAGACCCCCCTAATGGAGGACGGGAGGATATCGGATCCGACTGTGCGAAGAGGAGTTTAGCAACTCAAACGCACAGGGTGAGCAGACCGTGGGACTTACCTTCCACAGAAGAACCCACGACTACACAAACGCGCAACCCACATGCCACTAGGGAACGAACGGGAAGAAACAAAACCCCTGTTACAACCCCTAATATCACGGGGGGTCAAGGCCGTAGCAGCGGAGCGTGAAGGAGGACCCAGCCCCAGGAAGGGACTGGACCCCCCCGGAAAAGGGGGCCTGGTGAAGCCAACGACGCCGTAGCATCGAGACCCCACCAGGCGGTCACTAGTGACACCACCCCCCACATCGCCAGCGTATTCGGACAGGGCCCATCCAAGAGCAGGCCCTTCCCCCCTACAGCACGCCGCCCCGAAGCACTCAAGAGGCTACACCCACAGCGGGACCAGGCAGCGCACCGGGGAGACAACCCCCAAAAGAGGTCGATCCCTCAATCCAGGCAACAGGCCACTCGACCTGAGCCTGGAGCACTGCGGACTAGACAGGCGCCAAAGGGGTCTGCTGAAACAGCACCCCGGCGGAAGGGGCGTATGCTGGCATGCTGTGCACCATGTCGCAGCCTCCACAAAAAAAACTTGACTCTCTAGAGGGGCCGAGGCAGAGAAGGCTGACATGATTGGTGAAAGGTGCGGGGGCACACTCACAGGTAGACGGGGCCAAACCCGGCCTACCCCGAGAGTTGACTCCGCTACCAACATACCAGGGAACCAACCACCCCCTTGGTTCTAACATGAGGCGGTTGTTCCTATAACCCCCCAAGAAAAAACTCCAAAACACAACTGCGGGTATACACTGGCTATACAGCAGTACAAGTTTTTCAGTTTTCAAGAAGGGGTTAACCCAGGCCAACAGGTCGACGAAAACAATTTCGAACCCGGCGGACCGGGACATACACAGGGATGCCAGAGGAGTTCTACAAGAACCACCTCAACAGCCGCCTCCCAGCCCTGCCAAGCAGGAGAAGGACCAGGCTCCTTCAGTACGGCGCAAGGTACAACACAACATGGACCAAGCAACAGTGAGGGATAACACGTAGTAACATAACCACGAACATCTCCATAACGTCAAACCCTGCAACGCCCGGACCGACCCGGCATTTTCCCCCCGAAAAAGCACAAGTCCCTCAGGGTACCAGAACAGCAGATCTGTGCCCCGGCGGACAACGGGTTAACTGACCTGGTCCGGTGCGACCAGAACCAGTCCTGTGCCCTAATCACGCCGCCATCCCCAGTTCCAGGAGGGGGGTAGGTACACGTGTTGATCCAAAACATTATAGAGGGCGCCACCCAGACGGTCAGAACACAAAGCACCGCGCCCGGTGGCCCATCCCAAGGGCGTGAGACCCCTCTACCAATGCTTTGATCTATTCTGTTAACATCCCCCAGAGATGAACGAGAATTCGTCGAGACAAGCCCAGTACACTGGCGCTCGGAAGAGACAAACTCCATCCCAGTTGCCCCATAAAAACGCTGTTTCAATGATGAGTAACCAAGGCGCGCAAGCCCATGCATGGTTCCTATCAGAAGCACCCAGGGCCAGCACTATGTACACGTCGAGACCCAAAACATATCAATGGACATTCTAACAAGAACCCAGATACCGTTCCTCCAAGCCGCCTGGGAGAACGACAAGAAGCCGCTTTTTTCACAGAAAAAAAATACGGACATGGGTCCCATACGACGCGGCTGAGGGAAAACAACACCCGTCAACCTGCTTCATAAAAGAGGGGACGGGGAGTGACATACCCTATGGCGGGGGGAATCCCATGACTCAACCGACCATTACAGGCGAGGAGTCAGGGAACTCCCTAAACAACACCCCGTCAACCTGCTCCACAAAAGAGGGGACGGGGAACCCCCAGAGAGACTTCCCACGTGAGCAATAAATTGAAAAGACATATGCAACGTTGAGCTATGTAACAATTGGACTAGGACTCTCTGAGGAGGAGGCTCTGAAACTCTTAGGAAGCTCCCTCACTGAGAGGGAGACTCTGAACTCACCGAGGAGGCTCTGAAACTCCCTGAGGAGGAGGCTCTGAAACTCCCTGAGCAGGAGGCTCTGACCCAATATACACACTACTAGTAGGGAGCAGAGCAGAAGAACAAATCGTCTCTACTGCATTGCATCACCTACCAAGCTCAATACACATACAACAGAGCAGAACTTCTTTTTAAGTTCTACTCACCTTGACAATCTGAGGAGGAGGCTCTGAAACTCTGAGGAGGCTCCCTCACTGAGAGGGAGGTTCTGAAACTCACAGAGGAGGCTCTGAAACTCCCTGAGGAGGAGACTCTGAAACTCCCTGTAACAGAGGTCCACAACATGGAGCCTGAAAATAACTCACGAAAGTCTCACAACCAATAGAAACGCTCCCAGTGACGTACTCTATGGCGGGGGGAATTCCATGGCCCACCGCCCAATATGGCGTGGGACCAGGAAACTCCCCCCCCCCCCCTCCCTACCCTGTGACGCGCTGATCCAGCAATGTGACAGGAAGCCCGAAGGACAGGAGGTCCAACCCCCTGACCAATCAGAAAAAGGGGAGGGAGGTTTTACCAGTTCACCCCCTCATGACCCCTCACCCCTGATACGATGCAATGACAAAGCAGAGCCATGAGCCACCAGTCATAGCGTGCTACATGAAGCGTTAACAGCTTCACATAGACTCATACAGTACATTCAATAATACTTCTCTACTTTTACTTAAGTAGAATTTGAATGGACGACTTTTTTTTTTACCGTTTACCAGAGTACTTATTTATCTGGGTATTTTTTACTTGTACTTTATTATGCCATTAATAAAGAAATATGCTATTTGTAACTGAGGGGTACAATTCCCTGACTGTATTGATAAGTATGGTATCATTAAACCACTACCGCTTTATGTACTTTAATTACTGGCCATACAGTACATGATATATAAATATGATGAACACTTCCCACAATGAATCGGTTCCACACAAAGTGGTAATTAAGTATTTATTGCAGCAAAAGGTACATAATATACTTCTCTATTTTACTTTGGATGCGCTTATAAGGCAAAGGAATGTGCGTAGGCAAATCAATAATGAATGTCCATTCTCTGGTTACGCAGGAGGTAATTATACAACCTGAATCTTAGGGAATTATATCTATGGTACACTAGTAATATATAGCGGGAGATACTGGAAGGGTCCCCCCGGTTGTAAGCCAGCAGGGGTAGAGGATCTGTCGGTAGTAGAGAGTCTGGTCAACGATGACTAAGGAGACTCCAAGTACAGGAGACGGTGCAATAGTCTCTTGATCCACAGACGAATACAGCTGTTCTCCGTAGACTGTAGCTCCACAGTGAAGAAAGCTAGCCGGCCTCAGGCTCTCTGAGGCGCAGACTCGACGTGGCTCCTCACAGGGTAAATCCCACACATGTAGGCGTCGGCGATTCTCCGCTCCATAAATCACAGGACCAAAACAAATATAATCCAGCCGCAAAGGGCTATGTAGTCGTCGGGTAGATTAATCCAGTGTACATGTCCACACGGTTCTCGTCTAGGTCTCCTCGGGTGAAAGCGCCATGAAAGCAGCCCAGCCTGGATAAGCACTCTAGCTGGTACGAGGAAGCGTTGGTGATGCTGGTCACTGTAGAACTTTAGCCGCACGATACACTATACACAAATAGACTATTACTGACTTAATAGAAATATGTCGCACTCGACGGTATAGCGCCAAACTCTGACAATTCAGTTATTAATTCGCACGCGGTCTCAATGCTCTTATTTGGGGCCAAACAGGCCATACTTCACCGCACGGAGTATCGTGGGTGAGGCTTCAACTTATTGGGTAACTCTACTTCTGTATTCACCTGCGCCATATTTATATGCACGGCGAACAATCTAGTGCCAACCTCATTTCTGTCTCGTATCCCTGGGCAAGGCCGGGCATGTACAGACATGTCTTGACGGTGGCCTTGAACCTGACTCTGGAGGCATGGCCCTGGCGCCTGTGGACCGCTGTCCAATAGGAGAATGAAATATTATGGTCTGTACTAGGCTAAAGGGATATTCCGTGTATATGTACAAGGAATATACAAGGGATATCAAACGATATACAAATACTATGCAATATATATCAATCAATAAATATATATATTCGGTTTAATCTGATCCTTTGTAACAGCCGCCTCCTAATTAGTCCCACCTAATTAGCTAAGCAGAGACAGATTAACCGCACTGTCCACTACTCAATGTCTGTTGTGAGGGGTCGGGCAGTTCACAAAGTCATGGGGTCATGGTCGTCATCGATAGTATCGGGGAGCCTTGGCAGTTCTATTAGCCTCGCCACGGGTCGGGTGTAGATCCGTCCTTGGACGAGCACTTCGGCTGCTCGGACCTTTCCGTCGGCACCGGTGATCACTTTGCTTACGCGGCCAGCCGGCCACATAGCTCGGGGTAGTGACTGGTCGATAATCATGACGACTGTTCCTTCTGTCAAATTGTCTCTCTCTTTCACCCATTTCTGGCGGGTCTGTAGAGACGGTAGATAGTGGAGTAGGAAGCTGTTCCAAAACTTGTCAGCCAATACTTGACTGTACCTCCACATTCTTCGGCCGTTCGCTTCTTCAGGCCTGTACATTGTCTGTGGTAGCGCGGGGTCCAGCCGCCCCATCAAGAGTGTGTTGGGGGTGACTGGGTCGACATCTGCTACATCACTTGAGACGTAACCGAGGGGCTTTGAGTTCAATACTCCCTCGATCTCCGTGAGGACTGTCATTAGGACTTCTTCCGCCACGGTCTGGGCCCCAAGCACGGCGTACAGGGCTGTCTTTATTGAACGTACTTCTCGTTCCCAAGTTCCACCGAAGTGAGGTGCGTTCGGGGGATTAAACTGGAAGTCAATCTGGGATGGAGCGAGGTGGGTCTTAAGTTCTGGGCCCATAGCTTGGAAGCTCTCTCTCAGCTCTCTTTCTCCGCCTTTGAAGTTTGTCCCGTGATCAGACAATAATATAGACGGTTTGCCTTTCCGCGATGTGAATCTTCGGAAGGCCATAAGGAATGAGTCTGTGCTCATGGTTGGAAGGAGTTCTATATGCATCGCTCGGGTGGTCATGCATTTGAATACAATACCCCACCGCTTCTCGGTTCCTCTTCCTTTCTTTATATACAGCGGGCCGAAACAGTCCATACCGGTGGAGTGAAAAGGCTTGTCGCCGAGTCGGAGGCGACAGGGAGGTAGGTCAGCCATCCGGGGTATACTGGGCTGCGCTCGCCACTTACGACAGTCTAGACAGGTTCGCTGGAAGCGCCGCACTGCTTCTCTCCCTTGCAGTATCCAATAACGACGTCTGATCTCCGCGAAGACTCTCTCTGCCCCGGCGTGATGCACATCCTCGTCGTATTTCTTTATGATCAGCTCTGTGACCTTGTGTCGGCTGTTTAAGACTATCGGGTACTTGACATCATCCGGTAAGTCTGGAGCTCTCCACAGACGACCACCCACTCTGATGAGACCATGGGCGTCGCTCTCGGGGGTTAGGTGGAGCAGTCTGCTGTCTGATGGGACGGGCTTTGCTCCCTGTAGACAGTCTAGCTCATCGGGGAACGAGTCTCTCTGGGCTCGTTGTAGTAGAAGAAGTTCTGCTTCTTCGTAGTCAGCTGCTGTAATGTCAGTAGTGAGCTGAACCTCTGGGTGGTGCCACAGGAATGTCTTTAGCTGCGCACTCTCTAGGGTGAGGCAATCGTCTATGTCGGGGTCTGTGGAGACGAGTGTGTTCAATCCACAGAACATAGATTTCTTGTTTTCGGCCTCCTCTTTACTCGCTTCCCGTGGGGTGGGTGTAGGCCACTCTTCTTCCGGGAGCTTGAGGAACTCTGGCCCGTCACTGTATAGGTTGTGACGGGTGAGGTCATCCAGGGACATTCCCCGGGTGATGACGTCAGCTGGGTTGTGTTTTGTGTCCACATACCTCCAGCTTGCTACTTCTGTTAAATCTTGAATCTCTGTGACTCTGACTCCCACGAAGACCTTGTATCTGCACGAATCAGACCGGATCCATGTGAGTACTGTCGTGGAGTCTGACCACAAGATTGTTCTTTGCACCGGAATGGTGAGTTCACGTTGGATTAATGTGGCGAGTTGCGCTCCTGCTAGGGCTGCGCAGAGCTCTAGACGCGGGATAGATTGTTGCTTTCGTGGGGCTATTCTTGAGCGAGCCAGGATGAAAGCAGTATGTATTTCTCCTCCCTCCTCTCGGGCACGCAAGTAGGCCACCGAACCGTAGGCTACTTCGGAGGCGTCGCTGAAGACGTGCAGGTCCATCTGGCACGTCTCCGGCCTCACTGTGGGTGGGAAGTAGCTGCGGCGTATGTTGACACCTGGGAGTGAGCTGAGTTCCGTCTCCCACTCTCTCCATGTGGATGCAAGGTGTTCGGGTATGGGGTCGTCCCAGCCCTGGTCCTTGTCCCATAACGCTCTTACAATCATCTTTGCCCTGGTGGTGTAAGGTAGAATACATCCCAACGGGTCATATTGTCTGGCGAGTGTTCTGTATACACTCCGTCTGGTGGTCGGTAGTGCAGTCGACCTTCCCTGCTCCTTGGTCAGGGGTGTGTGTTTATAATGGAGCGAGTCTGTTTTGAAGCGCCAGACTAGTCCTAATGTCATTTCTTGGGCTTCTCCTGGGATGGTCGCCATCCAGGTCTCGCTGCTTGCTGCCTTGTCCTCGGGGGAGAGGCTGCGCAATACTTGCGTGTCGCTGCTGGCCCACTGCCTGAGATCAAAGCCGCCTTTGATCAGGGAGGCGCGGAGCTTGAGTAGAAGGGCCTCGGCTTCTTCTGGCGTCGAGACGCTTTGCAGACAGTTGTCCACGTAGAAACTATTTCCTACACTTTGTCGGACCTCTTCATCAGCTGCTGGGTCCTCTGCGACGTGTTTTTGCAGTGCAAACGTAGCACAGCATGGGCTGCATGTGGTTCCGAAAGGGAGGACTTCCCATTGATAGATGGCTGGTTGCTCATCCCCGATCCTCTCTCTCCATAGGAACCGCAGCAGGGGCTTGTCCTCCTCCACTAGTCTCACCTGCAGGAACATCCCTTTGATGTCGCCGCTGATGGCCACCTTGTCTTGGCGGAAACGTAGTAACACGCCTAGTAGAGAGGGGCCGAGTGTTGGGCCGGGCAAGAGCTCTTTATTCAGATTTTGTGATCCGATCTGGTAGCTGCAGTTGAACACAATACGATCCTTGCCGTTGTGGTGGACTTTGTGGTGCGGCACGTACCATGATTCGGTCGTCTGATCGGCCTCTTTAATGTCAATTTTCTTTATGTGTCCCGCTGTGATTAGCTTGTTAATCTCAGCGCGGTACACCGTCTCTTGAGCGGGGTCTCTGGCTAGGCGCCGCTCTGTGTTCAATAGATACCGCTCCGTCGCTTCTTTTGGGGCGTGGAAGGTAGGCATACCCTCTCGCCTCAGGAGTGGAGTTGCGTGTCTCATCACTCCGTTGACTTTGACTCTCTTTGTCCCCTGCTCGAGGAGGGCTATAGCGTAAATTTCTTCCTTGGAACGAATGTCTTTCTTTTCGTTCTTAAAGGGCATTGTCTCTAGTGTCCATAGCCTCTCGACATGCTGTAGGAGGGTGGTGTCTTCTTCTGTCACTCTGGAGTGGAGGCAGTTAGTGGCTGCTGTTCGGTTAAGAGACTTAGCGAGGGGGCCTTGTAATGTCCATCCTAGGCAGGTCTCGACTGCTGCAGGACAGCCTCTGGGCCCTGTGTGGACCCGGTCAATCGGGACGATGAGGTCTGCATGGTCGGAGCCTATCAGCAGGGTCGGGGTGGCACCGTCTATGAGCGGTATAGGTAGTTGACGCAGGTGCACATATTTATCCATCAGCTTGGCGATGGGGTAGGTGTACTGCGACAGGCCTATTTCTTGGCTGGTGAAAGCATTAGTAATCCTATACCGTCTCTCTGGCTGCCCGCTTGCTGCGATAGTGAAGGAGACATTCTCGCCCTTTATCGTCTTTAGATCTCTTCTTATTGTCCGAATCGTCATCTGGTTTTCGCTCCCCCGCAGCCCCAGCTGGGCCGCAGCGGACGCGAGAAGAAGGGTCTTCTCTGACCCGTCGTCAAGGACGGCGTAAGTGTCCATGACCTTATCCTGGTAACTCAGTGTTACGCGGACCACCTTTAAGAGCACCCGGGCGCCCCCGCTGCTGGCGGGGTCAATGTACATAACACTTGCCTTTGTGCTGCTTGAGGGTGCAGGCTTTCTTCTGTTACTGTCGTGTAGGACATCTAGGTGGGCTCCGTCACACCGACTACACCTCTTCTTTAAGCGGCAATCGGCTGCCATGTGACTGCGCGCACATCGGTAACAGCGTCGGTTGGACTTTATCCATTGACTCACCTCGTCGGCGGTCATCTTCTTGAATGTGTCACATTGTGACAACCAGTGTTCCTTTTCGCAGTACGGGCACACCATCTTCCACTTCTCTTTCATCGAGGGGGTACTGTGGTTCTTGCTGCTCGGTACTGATTCTGATTGGTGTATGACGGTCACCAATCTTCGGCCATCGTTTGCTCTCCTAGGTCCCTCTCTGGAGCTTGGGGTGCTCCGCATGAACGTATCCAACCGTAGGCTGTTGACTTCTCTCGCCAGGAAGTCGGCTAGGTCTAGGAGGGATGGCTCGGGACCGTTAGGATCACGGTGGTCTCTTTGCCGCCTGAAGCGCTCTTGTCGGGCGGGCGGAAGCTTCTCTAAAATCCTCTCGACATTAGAGTTTGCGTACAGTTCGTGCATACCCTTTTCTCTTTGCGCCCCCAGCATCCCTACCAGGGATTGTACCTTGATAGACAGGTCATCTAGTGAGCGATTGTCTGTGGCTGGGGGTAGGCGGTCAATATGCCTTATCTCTTGTATTACGTAGTCCCATATGCGTCCATATCTTTGGTCGAGTGCTGCTAGAGCCGCTGTGTATGGGGTAGTAGAGGTGGCATAGGCCAGCGCTATATTGTGCGCTCAGGGCACCTTGAGGTGCTTCAGTAGGATAGCATACTTGTACGGTTCATCAGCTACATCGGACATCATTGTCTCTAAGCACATTCGTAGCTCCGTGTACTGTGCTCTGTTCTCGTGGGTGAAGTCCGGAAACGTCGGTGTGCCAATGTATGATGCCATGGATGGCTGGCACATCGGTGAGCGTTGGAAGAGAGGCCTCCTAGGCGAGTCTCCTCTTACGCCTCTTGGTGGGCTGGTACCTGTTGGGTACCATGGCCCGCGTATCCAGGTGCTGTTCCTCGGGGCTGGTCGTGCGTCAAGCTCACCCGTGAATTGAGTCGGGGGTCTGTAGCGCAGAGCCGCGGGGGTAGAGCCTGGGCTGTACTGGACCTCCTGGTCCTGTGGAGTACTGTGCTGCTGTCGGGCTTGACTCTCCTCCTCTCCCTCTTCTTCTTCCTCTGGCAGGTCCTCTAGATCCTGTAGTCGTCTATTTAGCCTCTCCGCGGTGTAGACCGTTTCTTCCTTGTAGCTGGGTCTCACTTGGACCGGTCGGGGAAGGGGTTCGGAGGGGGGTATAGGCTCTCTCTGGTTGTCGGGCTCAGGGTCGCTTGATCGGGTAGGGGAGGGTGCCCTTGACCCTTGTCTTGACGAGGCCCTGGAACCCCGTGCGGAGGGAGGGGGTGTTGCCCTGGTGATCAGCTGCTCCATTATCTGCGCTTGTAATCGGTCGCGCTCGGCTTCGCGCTTGGTGAGAGCGAGGTCGCGCTCTGCTTCTCTTTGGGCACCGGCAGCGGCGCGCTGGGCTTCGGCGGCGGCGCGCTGGGCTTCGGCCCGGTCCCTTACCATATTCTCTTCCGTCTGAAGGCGTCTAATCTCTAGACGTATACGATCTTCGTCGCTCCGTTGCTGCGCCTGAAGGCGTTCTCTTTCCATGGAAGAATGTTCGCGCTCACTAAGCGTCTGTGCTTGGAGTCGATCGCGCTCTGTTGAGGCTGCTAGGCTGGCGAGGAATGCCTGTGCCAGCATCTTGTCCGCCTCGCTGGGGGAAGACGCTGGTTGAGGTGATCCGCTCCTGGCAGTACTCGTTGGAGATCTGTTCTCCTGTGGCGAGTCCTGGAGATCCATCTCCGGGGTGCTCTCCTCTTCTTGTAGCGGGTAGAGTTCCATCCCTGGAGAGCTGTCTTTATCCTGGAGCTCTCCGGGGACTACTTCTTCGGTCTTGGCGGGGGGTAAAGTCATGTCGGGTCCCTCCTGGTCCCTACCGTGAGCTTGGTCAGTTACGTTAGAACCCACTAGGGCCTCTATTGGCGGGGTAGCCTGGTCGATAGGGTCGGACATAATTTTACTATCTACTTTTTCCGCGTTTACCGTCTGTAGAAAGCTAGGTAGTATATTGGCAACGTAATCCTCTAAGTACTGAGGTGTCTGCCGTCTACGCTGCGGGCGATCTACTTTAGGAGAACCGTTTTGTGGAGTGTTCATCATAGGCCATGTCAATATTAATACCACTATATTAATATTACACTAGTTACCCTCCGGCTCGAAGGACCAATTGTAACTGAGGGGTACAATTCCCTGACTGTATTGATAAGTATGGTATCATTAAACCACTACCGCTTTATGTACTTTAATTACTGGCCATACAGTACATGATATATAAATATGATGAACACTTCCCACAATGAATCGGTTCCACACAAAGTG
>NC_140166.1:144372925-144380425 GCF_963971535.1 Notolepis coatsorum | reverse complement strand
TACTCAATAATCAACTAGGCTGCAGTAAAAAACTTAAAACCAGATTCTCAAACATAAACATAAAGACGGACAACACGCTCATCACAGACAAGCTGGATGTAGCCAATTACTTAAACATCTTCTTCACAAACATAGCCACAACACTGGTAAACAAACTACCCTCCCACTCAGGGCATTATGGGGTAGAACACATAGTAGCATACTACAAAAACCTAGGGGTCCACAAAGACGACTTCAAACTTGAAATGGTAACAACCGATGAGGTACTCCAAAAATTGAGCGCCCTCCAACCTAACAAGGCCACTGGCCATGACAACATCCCCTCCAAATTCCTCAGAGACGCAGCAGCCGCCATCACCCCAGTCATCACACACATAATAAACCTCTCTATAAGACAGGGGCACGTCCCCAAGGACTTCAAAATTGCGAGAGTGACCCCTCTACACAAAAAGGGCAGCAAATTAGACCCAGGCAACTACCGCCCTGTTTCTATTCTTACCTCCATCTCGAAAGTCATGGAGAAAATAGTCTACGAACAGGTCGAAAAGTACCTGGCGGAAAAAAACCTAATCTACGAATTCCAATCTGGCTTCAGAACGTCCCACTCCACTGACACATGCCTCCTCTATTTGAACGACCACATCAAACAAGAGGTGGACGCTGGCAAATACTGCGGCATGGTCATGCTGGACCTACAAAAGGCCTTCGACACTGTCAATCACTCCATTCTAATGGACAAGCTAAAAGCAATTGGTTTTGATAGCCTATCAGTGAGCTGATGCAATCCTACCTGGAGGGGAGAGAACAGATGGTAGAGGTAAACGGTACTCTATCCCCCCCCCCCTCACAGTGAGCTGTGGTGTTCCACAAGGAAGCATACTAGGACCGCTACTCTTCCTAATTTATGCAAATGACATGTCGTCAGCCTGTGACTGCAACTTGTTCCTGTTTGCGGACGACTCAGCCCTGCTGGTCTCTGACAAGAACAAATTGCAGGTTGAAAAAACCCTCAGCACGGAACTAGGCAAAATCTGCATATGGCATCGCTGATAACAAACTATCATTACACATGGGCAAAACAGAGTCCATTCTCTTCGGTTCAAATAACAAACTCAGCAAGACCGACGGCTTCTCAGTTACAGTGGGTGACAATATTGTCACAAGGAAAGACGAAATTACCTACCTGGGTTCCATCCTAGAGGCAAATCTTTCCTGTGACCAAATGGCATCCAATGTAATAAAAAAAGTCAACCAACAAACTAGATTCTTGTACCGGATCTCCTCTCTGGTAAACAAGAATACCCTGAAGACCTCTGGCAGGAGCACTCATTCAAGGGTACTATGACTATGCGTGCACCTCATGGTACCAAAGCACCTCAAAGGCGCTTAAAACAAAATTACAAACATCACAAAACAAACTGGTCAGACTACTACTTGACCTGAACCCCAGAACCCACCTCACCCCTGCCCACTTTGCCAACCTAGGATGGCTTAGAGTAGACGACAGAGTACAGCAACTTGCAATGGGCCTGGTCTACAAGATACACTATACGACCGGGGTGCCCATGTACATGTCAAAATACTTCCCAAAGGTCAGTGAATACCACAACCACTACACCAGAGGAAGCTCAACAAATCATGTTAAACCCAGATTCGGCTCAAACAAGGGACTAAACACGTTTCGCAATTATGCCACAACAATGTGGAACGCCCTACCCAAAGCTGTAAAGGAATGTGAATCCCTGCCCACATTCAAAACCGCCCTTAAAGACCACCTACGGGAGGCTGCAATTCGAAACTGGCCACCGTAAATGCCCAAAACCCCCACCACCTCCTAATAGACAGTCTCCTCCCCCACCCGCATGTATATATTCCTCCCCGCCGTATGTATATTCCCCCTCCCACCCACCCACCCCCTCCTAATGTACAGTCCCCTCCCCATCATATGTATATACTCTGTCAGGATCTAGGGGTAACAGTACTGTATATTTGAATACCGCCTATGTCACAAATGTATCAGTACTAAATACCTATATGTACCTATGCCATAAATGTCATGTATGTTGTGTATGTCATAAATGTCTATATGAATTGAAAATGGGGGACCCTGATGGAAACAAGACAAATGTCTTTCTCAGGTCTGCATCCCCTTAACAATTGTATGTATTGAGCCGTACTGTATTGTACCCATTCTGCAATCTGTTAAATAAAGTTTTCATTCATTCATTCATAAGCTGTCTACGTTTTCAAAAGCAAAATAAGGGGAGAGGTCTATATATAAAGGAGGCATCCGTGTAACCCCACAACGTCGGGTCCAGTTCTCAGACCGTTCTATTTATTTCATCGTCTATGCGGAGGTGCATATTTCCTTTATGTTTGTGTTATTTTTTATTTCAAGACTCTGCCTAATTCACTTTATCCAAGGCTTGATGCCATACGACATAGTTTTCCTTCTCAAAACATAAACTTAAAGACACTGACCCTTAAACCTTAAAGACATGAATCCTGGCCACGATGCCCACTGCGGGGTTATGAGAAGCAGACCCCGGCAGACAAAGCATCTCTCAGGCAAAGACGACACAAATTACTAATCACATGAGATCCACTACACAACCCACCCTTCTCTCAATCCCCCTCCTCACCCCCTACTTTACTTACTCCCCCCCCCTTTCCCTTGTCATGTGTATTCGTTGTTGTCCTCCATTGTCCTTAGTTGTAATTTGTTTGTCAATGTCTAGTCTGAGTCCCCCCCCCCCCTTGTTATTTTATTTTGCACTGTAAATAGTTAAAACGTATAATAAATAATAAAGTTGTCCCCCGAAGAGAGGGGGGTGGATGGAGTGCCCTCAAAATTAAAAAAAATAAATAAAAATAAAAAAGACACAAAGAGACCACCCAGAGCTCTGGGAGAGAGGAGGAAGAGGAGGAGAGAGGAGGAGGAGGAGGAGGAGGAGGAGGGAGGAGGAGGAGGAGAGAGGAGGAGAGCTTTACTTAGAGCTCTGAGAGAGAGAGGAGGAGGAGGAGGAGAGCTTTACTTAGAGCTCTGAGAGAGAGAGGAGGAGGAGAGCTTTACTTAGAGCTCTGGGAGAGAGAGGAGGAGGAGAGCTTTACTTAGAGCTCTGAGAGAGAGAGGAGGAGGAGAGCTTTACTTAGAGCTCTGGGAGAGAGAGGAGGAGGTGGAGGAGAGCTTTACTTAGAGCTCTGGGAGAGAGAGGAGGAGGGTGGAGCTTTACTTAGAGCTCTGGGAGGAGAGAGGAGGAGGAGGAGCTTTACTTAGAGCTCTGGGGAGAGAGAGAGGAGGAGGAGAGCTTTACTTAGAGCTCTGGAGAGAGAGAGGAGGAGGAGGAGAGCTTTACTTAGAGCTCTGGGAGAGAGGAGGAGGAGGAGGAGAGCTTTACTTAGAGCTCTTGAGAGAGAGAGGAGGAGGAGGAGGAGGAGCTTTACTTAGAGCTCTGAGAGAGAGAGGAGGAGGAGGAGGAGGAGAGCTTTACTTAGAGCTCTGAGAGAGAGAGGAGGAGGAGGAGGAGCTTTACTTAGAGCTCTGGGGAGAGAGAGGAGGAGGAGGAGAGCTTTACTTAGAGCTCTGGGAGAGAGAGGAGGAGGAGGAGAGCTTTACTTAGAGCTCTGGGAGAGAGAGGAGGAGGAGGAGAGCTTTACTTAGAGCTCTGGGAGAGAGGATGAGGAGAGCTTTACTTAGAGCTCTGGGAGAGAGGAGGAGGAGAGCTTTACTTAGAGCTCTGAGAGAGAGAGGAGGAGGAGAGCTTTACTTAGAGCTCTGGGAGAGAGAGGAGGAGGAGAGCTTTACTTAGAGCTCTGGGAGAGAGGAGGAGGTGGAGAGCTTTACTTAGAGCTCTGGGAGAGAGAGAGGAGGAGGAGAGCTTTACTTAGAGCTCTGAGAGAGAGAGGAGGAGGAGGAGGAAAGCTTTACTGAGAGCTCTGAGAGAGAGAGGAGGAGGAGAGCTTTACTTAGAGCTCTGAGAGAGAGAGAGGAGGAGGTGGAGAGCTTTACTTAGAGCTCTGGGAGAGAGAGGAGGAGGAGGAGAGCTTTACTTAGAGCTCTGAGAGAGAGAGGAGGAGGAGGAAAGCTTTACTTAGAGCTCTGGGAGAGAGAGGAGGAGGTGGAGAGCTTTACTTAGAGCTCTGGGAGAGAGAGGAGGAGGTGGAGAGCTTTACTTAGAGCTCTGGGAGAGAGAGAGGAGGAGGTGGAGAGCTTTACTTAGAGCTCTGAGAGAGAGAGGAGGAGGAGGAGAGCTTTACTTAGAGCTCTGGGAGAGAGAGGAGGAGGTGGAGAGCTTTACTTAGAGCTCTGAGAGAGAGGAGGAGGAGGAGAGCTTTACTTAGAGCTCTAGGAGAGAGGATGAGGAGGAGAGCTTTACTTAGAGCTCTGAGAGAGAGGAGGAGGAGGACTTAGAGCTTTACTTAGAGCTCTGAGAGAGAGAGGAGGAGGAGGAGAGCTTTACTTAGAGCTCTGAGAGAGAGAGGAGGAGGAGGAGAGCTTTACTTAGAGCTCTGAGAGAGAGGAGGAGGAGGAGAGCTTTACTTAGAGCTCTGAGAGAGAGAGAGAGAGAGAGAGAGAGAGGAGGAGGTGGAGCTTTACTTAGAGCTCTGAGAGAGAGGAGGAGGAGGAGGAGGAGAGCTTTACTTAGAGCTCTGAGAGAGAGAGGAGGAGGTGGAGAGCTTTACTTAGAGCTCTGAGAGAGAGAGGAGGAGGAGGAGGAGGAGAGCTTTACTTAGAGCTCTGAGAGAGAGAGGAGGAGGAGGAGAGCTTTACTTAGAGCTCTGAGAGAGAGAGGAGGAGGAGGAGAGCTTTACTTAGAGCTCTGAGAGAGAGGAGGAGGAGGAGAGCTTTACTTAGAGCTCTGAGAGAGAGGAGGAGGAGGAGGAGAGCTTTACTTAGAGCTCTGAGAGAGAGAGGAGGAGGAGGAGAGCTTTACTTAGAGCTCTGAGAGAGAGGAGGAGGAGGAGAGCTTTACTTAGAGCTCTGAGAGAGAGAGGAGGAGGAGGAGAGCTTTACTTAGAGCTCTGAGAGAGAGAGGAGGAGGAGGAGAGCTTTACTTAGAGCTCTGAGAGAGAGGAGGAGGAGGAGGAGAGCTTTACTTAGAGCTCTGAGAGAGAGAGAGAGAGGAGGAGGAGGAGGAGGAGAGAGAGGAGGAGGAGGAGAGCTTTACTTAGAGCTCTGAGAGAGAGAGGAGGAGGAGGAGGAGAGCTTTACTTAGAGCTCTGGGAGAGAGAGGAGGAGGAGGAGGAGAGCTTTACTTAGAGCTCTGGGAGAGAGAGGAGGAGGAGGAGGAGAGCTTTACTTAGAGCTCTGAGAGAGAGAGGAGGAGGAGGAGAGCTTTACTTAGAGCTCTGAGAGAGAGAGGAGGAGGAGGAGGAGGAGAGCTTTACTTAGAGGTCTGAGAGAGAGAGGAGGAGGAGGAGAGCTTTACTTAGAGCTCTGAGAGAGAGAGGAGGAGGAGGAGAGCTTTACTTAGAGCTCTGAGAGAGAGAGGAGGAGGAGGAGGAGGAGAGCTTTACTTAGAGCTCTGAGAGAGAGAGGAGGAGGAGGAGAGCTTTACTTAGAGCTCTGGGAGAGAGGAGGAGGAGAGCTTTACTTAGAGCTCTGAGAGAGAGGAGGAGGAGGAGGTGGAGCTTTACTTAGAGCTCTGAGAGAGAGAGGAGGAGGAGGAGCTTTACTTAGAGCTCTGAGAGAGAGAGGAGGAGGAGGAGAGCTTTACTTAGAGCTCTGAGAGAGAGAGGAGGAGGAGGAGAGCTTTACTTAGAGCTCTGAGAGAGAGAGGAGGAGGAGAGCTTTACTTAGAGCTCTGAGAGAGAGAGGAGGAGGAGGAGGAGAGCTTTACTTAGAGCTCTGAGAGAGAGGAGGAGGAGGAGGTGGAGCTTTACTTAGAGCTCTGAGAGAGAGAGGAGGAGGAGGAGAGCTTTACTTAGAGCTCTGAGAGAGAGAGAGGAGGAGGTGGAGCTTTACTTAGAGCTCTGAGAGAGAGAGGAGGAGGAGGAGAGCTTTACTTAGAGCTCTGAGAGAGAGAGGAGGAGGAGGAGAGCTTTACTTAGAGCTCTGAGAGAGAGAGGTGGAGCTTTACTTAGAGCTCTGAGAGAGAGAGGAGGAGGAGGAGGAGAGCTTTACTTAGAGCTCTGGGAGAGAGAGGAGGAGGATGAGAGCTTTACTTAGAGCTCTGGGAGAGAGAGGAGGAGGAGGAGGAGAGCTTTACTTAGAGCTCTGGAGAGAGAGGAGGAGGAGGAGGAGAGCTTTACTTAGAGCTCTGGAGAGAGAGAGAGGAGGAGGAGGAGGAGGAGAGCTTTACTTAGAGCTCTGAGAGGAGGAGGAGGAGGAGAGCTTTACTTAGAGCTCTGAGAGAGAGAGGAGGAGGAGGAGGAGAGCTTTACTTAGAGCTCTGAGAGAGAGAGAGGAGGAGGTGGAGAGCTTTACTTAGAGCTCTGGGAGAGAGAGGAGGAGGAGAGCTTTACTTAGAGCTCTGAGAGAGAGAGGAGGAGGAGGAGAGCTTTACTTAGAGCTCTGAGAGAGAGGAGGAGGAGGAGGAGAGCTTTACTTAGAGCTCTGAGAGAGAGAGGAGGAGGAGGAGAGCTTTACTTAGAGCTCTGAGAGAGAGAGGAGGAGGAGAGCTTTACTTAGAGCTCTGAGAGAGAGAGGAGGAGGAGGAGAGCTTTACTTAGAGCTCTGAGAGAGAGAGGAGGAGGAGGTGGAAAGCTTTACTTAGAGCTCTGGGAGAGAGAGGAGGAGGAGGAGAGCTTTACTTAGAGCTCTGAGAGAGAGAGGAGGAGGAGAGAGAGCTTTACTTAGAGCTCTGAGAGAGAGAGGAGGAGGAGGAGGAGAGCTTTACTTAGAGCTCTGAGAGAGAGGAGGAGGAGGAGGAGCTTTACTTAGAGCTCTGAGAGAGAGAGGAGGAGGAGGAGAGCTTTACTTAGAGCTCTGAGAGAGAGAGGAGGAGGAGAGCTTTACTTAGAGCTCTGAGAGAGAGGAGGAGGAGAGCTTTACTTAGAGCTCTGGGAGAGAGAGGAGGAGGAGGAGGAGAGCTTTACTTAGAGCTCTGGGAGAGAGAGGAGGAGGTGGAGCTTTACTTAGAGCTCTGAGAGAGAGAGGAGGAGGAGGAGGAGCTTTACTTAGAGCTCTGAGAGAGAGAGGAGGAGGAGAGCTTTACTTAGAGCTCTGGGAGAGAGAGGAGGAGGAGGAGCTTTACTTAGAGCTCTGGGAGAGAGAGGAGGAGGAGGAGGAGAGCTTTACTTAGAGCTCTGAGAGAGAGAGGAGGAGGAGAGCTTTACTTAGAGCTCTGAGAGAGAGAGGAGGAGGAGGAGGAGAGCTTTACTTAGAGCTCTGAGAGAGAGAGGAGGAGGAGAGCTTTACTTAGAGCTCTGAGAGAGAGAGGAGGAGGAGAGCTTTACTTAGAGCTCTGAGAGAGAGAGAGGAGGAGGAGAGCTTTACTTAGAGCTCTGAGAGAGAGGAGGAGGAGGAGGAGAGCTTTACTTAGAGCTCTGAGAGAGAGG
>NC_140166.1:144355425-144367925 GCF_963971535.1 Notolepis coatsorum | reverse complement strand
GCTGCCCCTGTGGCGGGTGTGATTACCCAGCTGCCCCCTGTGGCGGGTGTGATTACCCAGCTGCCCCGGCGGCGGTGTGATTACCCAGCTGCCCCGGCGGCGGTGTGATTACCCAGCTGCCCCGGCGGCGGTGTGATTACCCAGCTGCCCCAGCGGCGGTGTGATTACCCAGCTGCCCCAGCGGCGGTGTGATTACCCAGCTGCCCCTGCGGTGTGATTACCCAGCTGCTCCGACGCGTCTCTCTCCGCTGTGTTTACGTTCTGCACACGCTACCAGTGGAGCGATCCCAGCGGCCCGGGCTAATCCCCTGCACCCCTCTTCCTCCTCCTCCTCCTCCTCCTCCTCCTCCTCCTCCTCCTCTTCTAATCACTAACATTATATCCTCTGCTTCTGTCCCCCCTCGCTCTTCATCACTCTCCCTCCTCCTTTTCATTCCTGTTCAACTCCTCCTCCTTCTCCTCGCCTAATCACTGTATCCTCTGTATGCCCCGCTCCTTATCCCCCTCTCTTCTCCTGTCCTCCTCCTCCTTATCCCCCTCTCTTCTCCTGTCCTCCTCCTCCTTATCCCCCTCTCTTCTCCTGTCCTCCTCCTCCTTATCCCCCTCTCTTCTCCTGTCCTCCTCCTCCTTATCCCCCTCTCTTCTCCTGTCCTCCTCCTTATCCCACTCTCTTCTCCTGTCCTCCTCCTCCTTATCCCCCTCTCTTCTCCTGTCCTCCTCCTCCTTATCCCCCTCTCTTCTCCTGCATTGTGTGTACTGACGTTTAATAATTTTGTTTTGCAATAGTGATTGTTTTTGTATGTTTTTTGGGTGTGGATCCCAGGAAGACTAGCTGGTTGCTATCGCACCAGCTAATGGGGATCCCTAATCAAAGCAAATCAAATAAAATCTTCTCCTGTCCTCCTCCTTATCCCCCTCTCTTCCCTGTCCGTATCCTCCTGTCCTCCTCAACACACTCCCTCCTCTCTCCTCCTTCATCTCTGTTCTTCTCACCATCAGTCGTCTTCACTTCGTCTCTCCCACTTACTGTAGCCGCTCCTCCTTCTCCTCCTCCACCTCCACCTCCACCTCCACCTCCTCCTCCTCCTCCTCCTCCTCCCACCTCCTCCTCCTCCCACCTCCTCCTCCTCCTCCCACCTCCTCCTCCCCCTCTTCCACCTCCTCCTCCTCATCCACCTCGTCCTCCTCGTCCTCCTCTTCCTCGTCCTCCTCCTCCACCTCCTCCCACCGATCTTGGTTATCAATAGGGATGTCCCGATCACATTTTTTTGCTCCCGATCCGATCCCGATCATGTGATTTTGAGTATCTACCAATACCGATCTTTCCCGATCCGATCAAAACAAAATAATTAATAAAAAAAATTATTCCCCCCCCCCCCATTTCTCACATTACATTCACCCTGAATGTTGACGTTATCGAGGTGAAAAGTTAACTTCTTTCAAAATCAGGTGACTGCAAGTTCTGCAACTAGTGGATGTCCCTCATCCTTGACATAAATCATTTGATGTATAATTAAATCAAAGGAAATGTTTTGGCAAAATTCTTCTGCTCTGTGTGGCAATAAATAAATGAATGATGATATGCAATTTAAAACCAAAACTAAGGCCTCAATATGAGTTTAAGACGAGAACATGGTCATGTTTGTTGAATAAAAAAAAATGAAAGAAATTTAAATACAAATAAAAATCCAGATTTTTTTATCCCGATCTTCTGAAAATCACGTGATCGGCCCCCAATCCCGATCACGTGATCGGATCGGGACATCCCTAGTTATCAACGTTCTCCCTCTTTCCTTTCTTCACACTTTTCCTCTTTATCTTCTTCCTCCTCCACCTCCTCCTCCTCCTCCCTCTTCTTCATCATCTTCTTCCTCTTCTACTCTCCGTATCGCTCTTCTTTCCTTATCATACTTCCCATACTTTGAAGCTGAAGTTCACTTCCCGACCGAATATGTATGTTGATGTAGAAATGCTCAGTGGGGCCACAGTGAGCAGCAGACATTCTCTTTCCCTCCCCTTCCTCGGGAGCAGGTCACATGATGCTGGGGAGCAGGTCACATGATGCTGGGGAGCAGGTCACATGATGCTGGGGAGCAGGTCACATGATGCTGTGCCGTTAGCTTCTGTGCTGTTAGCTTCTGCAGGGTGCCGTTAGCTTCTGTGCCGTTAGCTTCTGTGCCGTTAGCTTCTGCAGGGTGCCGTTAGCTTCTGTGCCGTTAGCTTCTGCAGGGTGCCGTTAGCTTCTGTGCCGTTAGCTTCTGCAGGGTGCCGTTAGCTTCTGCAGGGTGCCGTTAGCTTCTGTGCCGTTAGCTTCTGCAGGGTGCCGTTAGCTTCTGTGCTGTTAGCTTCTGCATGGTGCCGTTAGCTTCTGTGCTGTTAGCTTCTGCAGGGTGCCGTTAGCTTCTGTGCCGTTAGCTTCTGCAGGGTGCCGTTAGCTTCTGCAGGGTGCCATTAGCTTCTGTGCCATTAGCTTCTGCAGGGTGCCGTTAGCTTCTGCAGGGTGCCATTAGCTTCTGTGCCGTTGCTTCTGTGCCATTAGCTTCTGCAGGGTGCCGTTAGCTTCTGTGCTGTTAGCTTCTGTGCTGTTAGCTTCTGCAGGGTGCCGTTAGCTTCTGTGCTGTTAGCTTCTGTGCTGTTAGCTTCTGCAGGGTGCTGTTAGCTTCTGCAGGGTGCCGTTTGCTTCTGTGCTGTTAGCTTCTGTGCTGTTAGCTTCTGCAGGGTGCTGTTAGCTTCTGTGCTGTTAGCTTCTGCAGGGTGCTGTTAGCTTCTGCAAGGTGCTGTTTTGTGTCAGCAGCACCCTTCTTCTAATTCTTCCTTTCAAACTTGCTCTTCACCTCATTTATCCTGCTTTTCCATCTGTGCAGGAAGAAGCTGCTCAGCTTGGGTTCCCTGCAGCAGAGATGTCTCCTCTCTCCTCTTCCTCTTCCTCCTCTTCCTCTTCCTCACACCTATGTCCCCCTCCTCTTCAACATTCCTCCTCTTTCTGTGTTTCTTATCTACTTCATCCTCCTCTTCCTCCCCTAATTGCAGGGAATGGAACCTCTAACCCTAGCAGTGTTTAGTGCCATGCTCTACCTGTATCTCTTTCTCTCTCTCACTCTCTCTCTCTCTCTCTCTCTCCTCTCTCTCCCTTTATCTCTTTCTCGTTCTCTCTCTCTCTCTCTCTCACTCTCTCTCTCTCTCTCCTCTTTCTCCCTTTATCTTTCTCTCTCTCTTTCACTCTCTCTTACTCTCTCTCTCTTTCTCTCTCTCACTCTCTCTCTCTCTCTCTCCTCTCTCTCCCTTTATCTCTTTCTTTTTTGAACACATTTTTTTATAATTTTTTTGACAAGACAAACATTAACAGTAAATATCTCAATAAATCACAGGAATATACATTTCTGTATTTGAATCAATAAATGTAAATTGCGAGATATATACATGATCCCCATTATACAATACAGTACATATGCTCTTGCTCGTTCTTTCCCCCCCCCCCCCCCCTCAGGACCCCCCTTGGATAATCCATCCATTATTCGTTTCTAACCAGAGATTACAATTCACATGCTAACTGTAACTGAGGGGTACAATTCCCTGACTGTATTGTTAGATATGATATTTAATACCACTACCTCATGTACTTTAACTTCTGGCCACCCAGTACAAGATATAAGTATGATGAACACTTTCCCACCTGATGAAACGAACCAACACAAATGTACCAAATCGAATATTTAATACAGCAAAAGGTGTATACAACATTCACTTAATTACATTTATGATTTGAAATATTGAATATGCACTTTTATGGCAAATGAGTATTCGTAGGTAAATCAACATTGAATGTCCAATCTCTGGTTGCGCAGGGAGTAAGTATACAACCTGGAATATTTAGGAAACGATAGCGATGGTACTTAAATGATTATAGCTGGATACACTAAGGGGGGGGGGGGGGTCCCGCTGGTTGTAAGACAGTAGGAGGGGGGGGGTTAGAGAAGCCGCTGGCGGTATCCCATCTGGCCGACGGTGTCTTGGGAGAATCCAAAGTCTTGGACACGGTGCCCACAGAACCTCGGGCCGCAGACGAATACAGCTGGACCCTCTGTGGAACGGTATCTGCCGGTCCACAACGGAGAGACGTGGTGCGACCTCACGTGTAGAGCGCCGCCTCACCTGGAGTCCTCTCCGGGGGGTAATTCCAACACTCGGCAGTGTTGGCCTTTATCCATGGAATAATCAAAGCACACAAAGCATAATCCAAGAGCCGTGGAAGGCTCGCCGTCGTCTGGGGTAGAGTAATCCAATATACAGGTCCAGTCGCTCTTGACCCGGAGCTCCTCGGATGCAATCACCACTAGGGGTCTGACCAGCCTGGTTAAGCGTCCAGATAACGTCAGGAACGATGGGGGGTGCTGATAACTGTAGAACTCTAACCGAACGATGCACCATACATAAATAGACTATTATTAGCTTAATAGAATGCGTCCAACTCGACGGTATGGTGCCAAACTATGACCATTCAACTATTAATCTACACGATATCTCAATGCCTATTCTGGGCCAAGTAGGCCTTACTACACCGCACGTGCGTCGTGGGGAGGCTTTTGCGTCTGTCACTCTGTTGGAGGGTAAAGAACTGGACTAAAAGAAAGTTCTACTTTACGAGCGCCATATATATATGCGCTATGAACAAATAGTACCATTCGTATTTCGCCCGGCATATTACTGCGCGGAACCGGGGGTTGCCTCGACATGTTAGGCGGCACGATTGAACTTGGACCTAGGGGTATGGCAACCTGGCGCCAGGTTCTCGTCCAATGGTAGAATTAAACTATTATGGGCTGTTTAGTAGAAACGGGGATATTCAATGCATATTGTACAAGGAATATACAGGGGATATCAAACGATATACAAATACAATTAAATATATATATATAAATAAATATACATATTCGGTTTAATCTGATCCTTCACAACAGCCGCCCCCTAATTAGTCCCACCTAATTAGCTAAGCAGAGACAGATTAACCGCACTGTCTTCCACTCAAGGTCCGCTGTAAGGGTCAGTCAACTCACAAAGTCATAGGGTCATGGTCATCATCGATAGTATCTGGGAGTCGGGGCAGTTCTATGAGCCTCGCCACGGGACGTGTGTAGGTGCGCCCTTGGACGAGTACTTCAGCTGCTCGGACCTTGCCATCGGCACCGGTGATCACTTTGCTTACGCGGCCAGCCGGCCACATAGCTCTGGGTAGTGACTGAGCAATAATCATGACGACTGTTCCTTCTGTCAAATTGTCTCTCTCTTTTACCCACTTCTGGCGGGTCTGTAGAGACGGTAGGTAGTGAAGTAGGAAGCTGCTCCAAAACTTGTCAGCTAGTACTTGGCTGTACCTCCACATTCTTCGGCCGTTCGCTTCTTCAGGCCTGTACATTGTCTGGGGTAGCGCGGGGTCCAGCCGCACCATTAGGAGTGTGTTGGGGGTGACTGGGTCGACATCTGCTACATCACTGGAGACGTAACCGAGGGGCTTTGAGTTCAATACTCCCTCGATCTCCGTGAGGACTGTCATTAGGACTTCCTCTGCCACAGTCTGGGCTCCGAGTACGGCATACAGGGCTGTCTTTATAGAACGTACTTCTCGTTCCCAGGTTCCACCGAAGTGGGGTGCGTTCGGGGGATTAAACTGGAAGTCAATCTGGGCTGGAGCGAGGTGGGTCTTAAGTTCTGGGCCCATAGCTTGGAAGCTCTCTCTCAGCTCTCTTTCTCCGCCTTTGAAGTTGGTCCCGTGATCAGACAACAATGTAGACGGTTTTCCTTTCCGTGATATGAATCTCCGGAAGGCCATAAGGAATGAGTCTGTGCTCATGGTCGGAAGGAGCTCGATATGTATCGCTCTGGTGGTCATGCATTTGAATACAATACCCCACCGCTTCTCGGTGCCTCTTCCTCTCTTTATATACAACGGGCCAAAACAGTCCATGCCTGTGGAGTGGAATGGCTTGTCGCCGATTCGGAGGCGACAGGGGGGTAGGTCAGCCATCCGTGGTATGCTGGGCTGCGCGCGCCACTTACGGCAGTCTAGACAGGTTCGCTGGAAGCGCCGTACTGCTTCTCTCCCTTGCAATATCCAATAACGACGTCTGATCTCCGCGAAGACTCTCTCTGCTCCTGCGTGGTGCACATCCTCGTCGTATTTCTTTATGATCAGCTCTGTGACCTTGTGTCGGCTGTTCAAGACGATCGGGTGCTTAATGTCATCTGGTAGATCGGGGGCTCTCCGCAGGCGACCACCCACTCTGATGAGATTATGTGCGTCACTCTCTGGTGCCAGGTGAATCAGTCTGCTGTCTGATGGGACGGGGTTTCCTCCCTGTAGACAGTCTAGCTCATCGGGGAACGAGTCTCTCTGGGCTCGTTGTAGTAGAAGAAGTTCTGCTTCTTCGTAGTCAGCTGCTGACATGTCAGTGGTGGACTGAATCTCTGGGTGGTGCCGCAGGAATGTTCTTTGTTGCGCACTCTCTAGGGTAATGCAATCATCTATGTTGGGGTCTGTGGAGGCGACAGTGCTCAGTCCACAGAACATAGGCTTCTTGTTCTCAGCCTCCTCGTTACTTGCTTCCCTCGGGGTGGGCGTAGGCCAATCTCCTTCCGGGAGCTGGAGGAATGCTGGTCCGTCACTGTAGATGTTGCGACGGGTTAGGTCATCCAGGGACATTCCCCGGGTGATGACGTCAGCTGGGTTGTGTTTGGTATCCACATACCTCCAGCTTGCTTCTTCTGTTAATTCTTGAATCTCGGTGACTCTGACTCCCACGAAGACTTTGTATCTGCATGAATCAGACTTAATCCATGTGAGTACTGTCGTGGAATCTGACCACAAGATTGTTCTATGCACCGGAATGGTGAGTTCACGTTGGATTAACGTGGCTAGATGCGCTCCTGCGAGGGCTGCGCAGAGCTCTAGACGTGGGATAGATTGTTGCTTACGTGGGGCTATTCTTGAGCGGGCCAGTATGAAAGCAGTGTGTATCTCTCCTCCCATCTCTTGGGCACGCCAATAGGCAACCGATCCGTAGGCTACTTCGGAGGCGTCGCTGAAGACGTGTAGCTCAATCTCGCATGTCTCTGGCCTCACTGTGGATGGGAAGTAGCTGCGGCGTATATTGACACCTGGGAGTGAGCGGAGTTCCGTCTCCCACTCTCTCCATGTTGAGGCAAGGTGTGCGGGTATTGGGTCGTCCCAGCCCTGGTCCTTGTCCCATAGTGCTCGTACAATCATCTTTGCCCTGGTGGTGTAAGGTAGAATACATCCCAACGGGTCATATTGTCTGGCGAGTGTTCTGTACACACTCCATCTGGTGGTCGGTATCGCCGCCGACCTTCCTTGCTCTGGAGCCAAGGGTTTGTGTCTATAGTGGAGCGAGTCTGTTTTGAAGTGCCAGACTAATCCTAGTGTCATTTCTTGGGCTTCTCCTGGGATTGTCGCCATCCAGGTCTCGCTGCTGGCAGCCTTGTCTGCGGAGGAGAGGCTGCGCAATACGTGCGGGTCACTGCTGGCCCACTGCCTGAGATCAAAGCCTCCTTTGATTAGGGAGGCGCGTAACTTGATTAGGAGAGCCTCGGCTTCTTCTTGAGTCGAGACGCTTTGTAGACAGTTGTCCACGTAGAAACTGTTCTTCACACTGTGTTGGACCTCTTCATCTGCTGCTGGGTCCTCTGTGACGTGTTTCTGTAGTGCAAAGGTAGCACAGCACGGGCTGCATGTGGTTCCGAAGGGGAGTACTTCCCACTGGTAGATGGATGGGTTCTCATCTCCGATCTTCTCTCTCCATAGGAACCGTAGCAGAGGCTTGTCCTCCTCTACTAGTCTCACCTGCAAGAACATCCCTTTGATATCCCCGCTTATAGCCACCTTGTCCTGGCGGAAGCGCAGTAGCACGCCTAGTAGGGAGGGGCCGAGTGTGGGGCCGGGCAAGAGCTCTTTATTCAGATTTTGGGATCCGATCTGGTAGCTGCAGTTAAACACAATGCGATCCTTGCCATTGTGATGGACCTTGTGATGCGGCACGTACCATGATTCGGTCGTCTGATCGGCCTCTTTAATGTCAATCTTTGTTACGTGTCCCGCTGTGATTAGCTTCTCAATCTCAGCTCGGTACACACTCTGTTGAGCGGGGTCTTTGGCTAGGCGCCGCTCTGTGTTCAGTAGATAGCGCTCCGTGGCGTCTTTCTTTGCGTGAAAGGGGGGCATTCCCTCTCGCCTCAGGAGTGGAGTTGCGTATCTCATCACTCCGCCGACTGTGACTCTCTTTGTCCCCTGCTCGAGTAGGTTGATGGCGTAAATGTCTTCTTTAGAGCGAACGTCTTTCTTTTCGTTCTTAAAGGGCATTGTCTCTAGGGTCCATAGCCTCTCGACATGCTGCAGGAGAGTGGTGTCTTCTTCTGTCGTTCTGGAGTGGAAGCAGCTAGTGGCTGCTGTTCGGTTGAGAGATTTAGCGAGGGGGCCTTGCAATGTCCATCCTAGGCGGGTCTCGACTGCTGCAGGACAGCCTCGGGGGCCTGTATGGACCCGGTCAATCGGGACTATGAGTTATGCATGGTCGGAGCCTATCAACAGGGTCGGGGTAGCGCCGTCTCAATGAGCGGGATAGGTAATTGACGCAGGTGCACATATTTATCCATCAACTTGGTGACAGGGTAGGTGTACTGCGATAGTCCTATTTCTTGGCTGGTGAAAGCATATGTGATCTTGTACCGTCACTCTGGCTGCCCGTTGGCTGCGATAGTGAAGGAGACATTCTCGCCCTTTATCGTCTTTAAATCTCTTCTTATTGTCCGAATCGTCATTTCGTTCTTGCTCCCCCGCAGTCCCAGCTGAGTCGCAGCGGAGGCCGAGCAGAAGGGTCTTCTCTGACCCGTCATCAAGGACGGCGTAAGTGTCCATGACTTTATCCTGGTAGCTCAATGTCACACGGACTACCTTTAAGAGCACTTGAGCTCCGTTGCTGCTGGCGGGGGTCAATGTACATGACACTTGCCTTGGTGCCGCTCCGTGGTGCAGGTATAGGCCGGTCTTCCGTTACTATCGTGTAGTATATCTAGATGGGCTCCATCGCACCGGCTGCACCTTTTCTTTAGGCGGCATTCGGCTGCCATGTGGGGCCCGCGCACATCGATAACAGCGCCGGTTGGACTTTATCCATTGGCTCACTTCTTCTGCATTCATCTTTGTGAATGAGTCACATTGTGACAGCCAGTGTTCTTTCTCACAGTAGGGACACGCTATCTTCCACTTCTCCTTTCTCGAGGGGGGTGCTGTGACTCTTACTGCTCGGTACTGACTCTGATTGGTGCATGACAGTCACCGATCTTCTTCCATCACTTATTCTCCTGGGTCCCTCTCTGGAGCTTGGCGTGCTCCGCCACGAACGGTGTCCAGTCGTAAGCTGCTGACCTCTCTCGCCAGGAAGTCGGCCAGATCAAGGAGGGATGGCTCGGGGCCGTCGGGATCTCGGTAGTCCCTCTGCCGCCGAAAGCGCTCCTGTCTTGCGGGTGGCAGCTTCTCCAAAATCCTCTCAACGTTAGAGTTGGCGTACAGCTCATGCATGTCCTTCTCCCCGTTGAGCTCCCAGCATCACCCACCAGGGACTGCACTTTGATTGACAGGTCGTCTAGTGAGCGATTGTCTGTGGCTGGGGGTAGGCGGTCAATATGCCTTATCTCCTGGATTACGTAATCCCATATACGTCCATATCTCTGATCCAGCGCTGCAAGGGCCGCTGTGTATGGGGTCGAGGAGGTAGCATAGGCTAGCGCTATATTGGTGCGCTCGCCGGTACTTTCAGGTGCTTCAATAATATTGCATACTTGTGGCGTTTCATCAGCGACATCCACCATCATTGTCTCTAGCACATCCGGAGCTCCGTGTACTGTGCTCGACTCTCATAGGCGAAGTCTGGGAATGACGGCGTGGCGTTGTATGACGCCGTGGATGGCTGATACATCGGCGAGCGTTGGGGGAGAGACCTCCTGGGCGAGTCCCCTCTTGCGCCTCGCTGTGGGCTGGTACTGTCAGGGTACCATGGCCCGCTGGTCCAGGTACTGTTCCTCGGGGCTGGTCGTGCGTCGTGCTCACCCGTAAATAGAGTCGGGGGTCTGTAGCGACAGCGCCGCCGGGGGTATAGCCTGGACTGTATGGGACCTCTGGTCCGGTGGAGTACTGTGCTGTCGTCGGGCTTGGTTCTCCTCTTCTCCCTCTTCTTCTTCTATCAAATCTTCCAGATCTTGTAATCGTTTATTTAGCTTCTCCGCAGTGTAGGCCGCTCCTTCCTTGTAGCTGGGTCTCGCTTGGACCGGTATGGGAAGGGGGGTCTGCGGGGGGTCTAGACTCGGTCTGTTGGTCAAGTTCAGGGTCGCTTGCTCGTTGCGGTGACGCTGCTCTTGACTGCTGTCTCGACGAGTTCCTTGAGCCCCTGGCGGAGGGGAGAGGGAGTTGTCCTTTTGATCAGCTGCTCTATTAGTTGCGCTTATAGTCTGTCGCGCTCTGCGTCTCTTTGGGCACCGGCAGCGGGGTGCGCTGGGCGTCGGCCCGGTCTCTTGCCATATTCTCTTCCATCTGGAAGCGTCTCATCTCCAGGCGTGTGCGCTGTTCTTCGCTCCGTTGCTGTGCTTGGAGGTGTTCGCGCTCGCCAAGCATCTGTGCTTGGAGCCGATCGCGCTCGGCGGAGGCTGTCAGGCTGACGAGGAACGCCTGTTGTAGTGTCCTCTCCGCTTCGTTGGGGGAAGGCGGTAGTGGAGGTGAGCCGCTCCTGCGTGAGCCGCTCCTGGGGGTACTCGTTGGGGAGTCCTGGAGCTCTAGTTCCTCGGCGCTCTCCTCCTCTTCCTCCGTGCAGAGTTCTCTCTCTGTAGGGTTGTCTTCCTCCCGGGGCTTGTCGGGGACTACTTCTTTAGTAGTGGGCGGGGGGTAAAGGCATGTCAATTCCCTCCTGGTCCCCACCGTGGGCTTGGTCAGTTACATTAGGACCTACTAGGGCCTCTGTGGTCGGGGAAACCTGGTCGTTAAGGTCAGACATAATTTTACTTTCTACTTTTACCACGTTTACCGTTTGTCGAAGGCCTAGGTAGTTGACTGACAGTGTAAGCCTCTAAGTACTGAGGTGTCTGTCGTCTGCGCCGCGGGGGCGTTCTAGGTTAGGAGGATCGTTTCGTGGAGTGTTCATCATAGGCCATTTCGATATTAATAACACTATATTAATATTACACTAGTTACCCTCCGGCTCGAAGGACCAATTGTAACTGAGGGGTACAATTCCCTGACTGTATTGTTAGATATGATAGTTTAATACCACTACCTCATGTACTTTAACTTCTGGCCACCCAGTACAAGATATAAGTATGATGAACACTTTCCCACCTGATGAAACGAACCAACACAAATGAACCAAATCGAATATTTAATACAGCAAAAGGTGTATACAACATTCACTTAATTACATTTATGATTTGAAATATTGAATATGCACTTTTATGGCAAATGAGTATTCGTAGGTAAATCAACATTGAATGTCCAATCTCTGGTTGCGCAGGGAGTAAGTATACAACCTGGAATATTTAGGAAACGATAGCGATGGTACTTAAATGATTATAGCTGGATACACTAAGGGGGGGGGGTCCTCCGCTGGTTGTAAGACAGTAGGAGGGGGGGGTGTTAGAGAAGCCGCTGGCGGTATCCCATCTGGCCGACGGTGTCTTGGGAGAATCCAAAGTCTTGGACATGGTGCCCACAGAACCTCGGGCCCGCAGAGCAATACAGCTGGACCCTCTGTGGAACGGTATCTGCCGGTCCACAACGGAGAGACGTGGTGCGACCTCACGTGTAGAGCGCCGCCTCACCTGGAGTCCTCTCCGGGGGGTAATTCCAACACTCGGCAGTGTTGGCCTTTATCCATGGAATAATCAAAGCACACAAAGCATAATCCAAGAGCCGTGGAAGGCTCGCCGTCGTCTGGGTAGAGTAATCCAATATACAGGTCCAGTCGCTCTTGACCCGGAGCTCCTCGGATGCAATCACCACTAGGGGTCTGACCAGCCTGGTTAAGCGTCCAGATAACGTCAGGAACGATGGGGGTGCTGATAACTGTAGAACTCTAACCGAACGATGCACCATACATAAATAGACTATTATTAGCTTAATAGAATACGTCCAACTCGACGGTATGGTGCCAAACTATGACCATTCAACTATTAATCTACACGATATCTCAATGCCTATTCTGGGCCAAGTAGGCCTTACTACACCGCACGTGCGTCGTGGGGAGGCTTTTTGCGTCTGTCACTCTGTTGGAGGGTAAAGAACTGGACTAAAAGAAAGTTCTACTTTACGAGCGCCATATATATATGCGCTATGAACAAATAGTACCATTCGTATTTCGCCCCGGCATATTACTGCGCGGAACCGGGGGTTGCCTCGACATGTTAGGCGGCACGATTGAACTTGGACCTAGGGGTATGGCAACCTG
>NC_140166.1:144248345-144355225 GCF_963971535.1 Notolepis coatsorum | reverse complement strand
GACCTTTAGCTGCCAGAGTTGTACCCTTCCTGCTGACCTGTTGTACAGAACTTGTAAGTCGCTTTGGATAAGTGTTCTGCTAAATGTAAATGTAAACAGGCAACGCTTTTATCTATAATAAAACAACAACATACTTGTGCCCTAATGATACGGATAAGCACTCAATGAAGAAACCCAATCCCCTTGCTACTCATAGAGGTCAAATTAAAAGGTCATCATATGTGTATCTGTGTGGGCATAGGATACTAACCTGGTTTAGGGTAATAAGGGGTGAGGAAATGGTTAAAATGTGAGCTCCAGGTATTGACAATGCTGATACTACATACATTTAAAATGTCTTGGCCAATATAATAGTGGTACTTTATTACCCCTCTAATGTACAACTAATATACTACCCCTCTAATACTACTAGAGTGAAACAGTCATATTAGTTCATCTCGTGGCTGCTGTAATGTAATCTACCTCCAGCACTACGTCACTGCTAATGCATGACGGCCGAATAACGTCTTTTGACAGTCGAGTCTAATATCTAAATGACATTTGCTCATAACAGACACTAGGGAGTGAAGTTGAAATGAAGATATCCTCATTAACTACAACATTGTGGAATGGATGTTAAATGTAATCTATTCCTTCATAATTTTTAGATTAGATTCAAATGTATTGTCATCTACATGCAGTACAAGTACAGTACAACAAAAAGTGCAAACATAACTGGCCGTCTCAGACCCACTCCTATCCGAGCTCCGGGAGGGTCATCAAGGAGAACCTGCCTTTTCTCAGTCCTTGCCCCACAATGGTGGAACGAACTGCCCACCCGTTAAGACAGCCGAAACCCGTCCAATCTTTCGCCGTCGATTAAAGACGCACTTCTTTAACCATTATCTGAAATTTAAAAAATTTAAAAATCTAACCCTAACTAACCTTACTGTCATGCACTTGTCCTAATAAACTAACCTACACTGTAGCATGCAACACTTTGATGAACATTGTTACTCAGCTGATAAGAGTTGTGCCCTTCCTGATGACTTGTCGTACAGAACTTGTAAGTCGCTTTGGATAAAAGCGTCAGCTAAATGACTAAATGTAAATGTATAACAGTAAAGTGCAACAGCACAATAGCACAAGCAAAGACAGACATTCAATAATGATAATATAATTCTTTTTTAATCAACCGTTTATTGTTGAAGTTGAAAATTTTGCTCAGTAACGAACATGTAATGCAGCGCCAGGCGTGATGACTGGGAGTATTTCCTTGACATTCATTCAGCAGCCCCCCCCCCCCCCCCTCCTGCTAGAAACTTGCCTCTACTGCTGCTAAAAAAATATATAGACAGCCTGTTTTCTTTTTTCCCCAGAGGAGAAACAAATATAGAGCAGTCACAGTGCAATGAGTTCATAAACATAATATCATGATGTAACCTGAAAATAAGCCCGATTATTTACACCACGTTTCTAGAGATTACACTGCAGATAAAAACATAAGAGCTAATAGGGAGGTGTAGTCTGACGTCACTGGTTGTTCCACCCGTATAGGGATTTATCATTGGGAAAATGTATTATCGGCTATTGTAACAATTCTGCCTCATGGAAATTGAAAAGCTTTCCATTTGTGCACAAAGTGAGTTCCCTTCTATCACTAACATGATTGTTTAAGCATTTTTGGTTGAAATTAAATTCTGCAATTTTTTTTTACGATTAATTGCAAATATTTTCATGTTGATCATGATAGACTGTGGATGAATAAGCACATAAAAGCTACACCGTGCAAATGTTCATGCTTTATTTGTTTTTAAAACGAGACGATTTCGAAAAGCGAGGTGGACCGGCCGGAAACGGCAATGACGTAACCACTAGTACACCTCCCTATAATGGGGTGATCTGGAGGAATCACACCGAGACGACCGCTCCGCGACTACAAAACACAGAGGAAACACTGTGGGATTATTCGGGAAAGACGAGAGCCGCGTGGAGCAAGTGCAAATGGCCAACGAGGACAAACGACCACAGCAGGTGCAGCAGAGACACACGCACACGTCTCCAGACGTCCCTCTTCTTCCTCCTCCTCCTCCTCCTCCTCACTTCATCTTGGCCACGAAGTCCTCTCCCTTCTTGATGGAGCCCTTCAGCTCGCCCATCGCCGCCGCCACCAGCCCCTCCTCGTAGGCCGACAGCGCGCCCAGGCCCAGGTTCTTCTCCACGCCGTGCTTGCCCAGCAGCAGCGGGGTGGAGAAGTACTTGCACTCAGTCTCCTCGGACCGCACGTAGGCGCACTCCACCACGCCCTCCTTGCCGTTCATGGCGTCCAGCACGGAGAAGGTGAAGCGGGCGCCGGCGTAGGCCATGGAGAGGGTGGCGGAGCCCGCGCCTGCCTTGGCCTTGACCACCTCGGTGCCGGCGTCCTGGATGCGGGCGGTGAGCGCCGCCAGCTGGTCGGCGGGGAACTCCACCTTGGGGTTGCAGCGGGAGATCAGGGGGATGATGGTGATGCCGGCGTGGCCCCCGATCACCGGCACGTTGACGCGCGCGGGGTCCAGGCCCTTGAGCCCGGCGATGAAGGCGTTGGCTCGCACAATGTCCAGCGTGGTCACGCCGAACACGCGGTTGGGGTTGTAGACGCCGTACTTCTTCAGCACCTCGGACGCGATGGGCACCGTGGAGTTCACCGGGTTGGCGATGATGCAAATCACGGCCTCGGGGCAGTTGCGGGCGCAGGCGTCCGCCAGGGTGGCCACGATGGTGGCGTTGGTGTTGAAGAGGTCGTCGCGGGTCATGCCGGGCTTCCTGGGCACGCCGGCTGGGATGACCACCACCTCGCAGCCCTGGAGGGCGGCGTCCAGCTGCTCGGCGCCCATGTAGCCGGTGACCTGCGCCCTGGTCTCGATGTGGCTGAGGTCGGCGGCCACGCCGGGGGTGTGGGCGATGTCGAACAGGGACAGTTGACTCACCAGCGGGCTGTTCTTCAGCAGCAGAGACAGTGGCTGTCCGATGCCCCCGGAGGCACCCAGCACCGCCACCTGAAGGAATGAATGAAAACTTTATTTAACAGATTGCAGAATGGGTACAATACAGTACAGCTCAATACACACAATTGTTAAGGGGATGCAGACCAGAGAAAGACTTTCGTCTTGTTTACATCAGGGTCCCCCATTTTCAATTCATAGTGACATTATTATGACACACACAACATACATGACATCATGACACATAGGGACACACATGACATACAGGTATAATATAGTACCTTAGCGTGGCTCTGGGAGGACGTGGACAAGGTCCGTGTGGTGAGACACACGGTGGGTCTGACGGCGCGGGAGAACATCTTGTTGTCGGTAAATGAGAGATTATTAACTCTTATTATTTTTAATAAGGTCTACTTGATGTAATGTAAAGTAAAGGCTGCTGCTGCTCTGTTCGCGGTGACACCAACGTCCTCTGTCTGTCTGTAACACACACGCGCGCGCCGGAAGTGACGCGTCTGTCGTGAGCGGGATCACGTGGGGGGGGGGGGGGAAACGATAAGAGGAGGGAAGGGTCGCCTACGTCACTGTGTAGCGCGTGGACGCAGGTCGGCGCCAAAATGTGGAAACGTTCAGTTCGGCGAAGTCAACTTCCTGAGCTTTGACTGATTGATTGAAAAGTCAAAGTGTATTAACAGATTGCAGAATGGGTAAGGGGCGTAGCTGGGGGGGGGGGGGGGGGGGGTAGTTTAGGATGATTCCAAGGGCCCAGCACTGGGGGGGGGGGGCCCAATTTTTTTTTTATTTTTTTTTTTTATTAGACATCACTCAGGTGTATTATTGATGCTCTCATTGATACTATGTTTGTTTCTGAAGTGTGTGTGTGTGTGTGTGTGTGTGTGTGAAACGGCCCTCATTGCGGTCACAGAGGCACTTCACTTAGCAAAAGCGAAAGGCCTCTCCTCTGTCCTGATTCTCCTAGATCTATCTGCAGCCTTCGACACAGTCAACCATCAGATCCTCCTCGCGGCCCTCGCAGGAATGGGAGTGGCTGGATCTGCGCTGACATGGCTGACATCATACCTCAATGACCGCTCCTACCAAGTGTCATGGAGAGGGACTCTGTCGGCCACCCGCCCCCTCCGGACGGGTGTCCCCCAGGGCTCGGTTTTAGGACCCCTTCTCTTCTCCCTCTACACTAAATCACTGGGTAACATTATCACATCTCATGGCTTCTCATATCATTGTTATGCCGATGATACTCAACTCTTCCTCTCCTTCCCTCCCTCAGATATCCACGTCTCTGAGCGGATCTCGGCCTGTCTGTCCGACATCTCCGCCTGGATGACGACCAACCACCTCAAACTGAACCTAAGCTAAACAGAATTGCTCCACCTGCCGGCCAAATCCTCCCCCCTGACCGACCTCTCCATCACAGTCGAGAATGCAGCTGTGACCGCGTCGCCGACCGCCAAGAACCTTGGTGTTGTCCTCGACGACCAGTTGAACTTCTCTGCTCACATCGCAGCGACAACCAGAACCTGCAGATTCCTCCTGAGCAACGTCAGAAGGATACGCCCCTTCCTGACAAAAGAAGCCACCCAACTCCTCGTCCAATCAACAGTCATCTCCCGCCTCGACTACTGCAACGCACTGCTAGCTGGCCTCCCGGCCACTGCCACCAAGCCTCTTCAACTCATTCAAAATGCAGCGGCCCGCCTGATCTCAAACCTACCGAAGTCAGCCCATGTCACCCCACTTCTTAGGGACCTGCACTGGCTCCCCATTGCTGCACGTATCCGCTTCAAGGCCCTCGACCTAGCATACCGTGCGGCAAAGGGAACCGCTCCCGCCTACCTCCGGTCAATGGTCTCTAACTACACACCCTCAAGACCCCTACGCTCTGCGTCTTCTGGCCGCCTCAGATCTACTCCTATCCAAGCTCCCGGAGGGTCATCAAAGAGAAGCCGCCTATTCTCAGTCCTTGCCCCACAATGGTGGAATGAACTACCCATCCCAGTTAGGACAGCCGAATCCCGTCCAATCTTTCGCCGTCGACTAAAGACTCACTTCTTCAACCATTATCTGAAATGACAAAAAAAAAAAAAAAAAAACTAACCCCGACTAACCTTAATGTCATGCACTTGTCCTAATAAACTAACCTACACTGTAACACGCAACACTTTGATGAACATTGTTACTCAGCTGATAGAGTTATACCCTTCTTGCTGTCTTGTCGCACAGAACTTGTAAGTCGCTTTGGATAAAAGCGTCAGCTAAATGACTAAATGTAAATGTAAATGTATATAGAGAAAGAGGCGGGGCTTTGGTAGACTATTGCATTGGTCCATTCATTGAAGATGAACGCAATGCGACATCCCCACCACCTCCTAATAGACGGTCTCCTCCCCACCGCATGTATATATTCCCTCCCCGCCGTATGTATATTTCCCTCCCACCCACCCACCCCCTCCTAATGTACAGTCCCCTCCCCATCATATGTATATACTCTGTCAGGATCTAGGGGTAACAGTACTGTATATTTGAATACCGCTTATGTCACAAATGTATCAGTACTAAATACCTATATGTCCCTATGCCATAAATGTCATGTATGTTGTGTATGTCATAAATGTCTATATGAATTGAAAATGGGGGACCCTGATGGAAACAAGACAAACGTCTTTCTCAGGTCTGCATCCCCTTAACAATTGTATGTATTGAGCCGTACTGTATTGTACCCATTCTGCAATCTGTTAAATAAAGTTTTCATTCATTCATTCATTCATCCTTTACTAGGCTCACCCACCAACAGTGCAGGTGCTGAACTGCTGATCCGAATGTATAGGTAAAAACCATATTATGCGTTTTCAGCAATAAAAAAATGGCAAAAAAAAATTCGCTTGCGCGCGCTCGCATTCACTGGGGGCCTACAAATACATTCTTTCATGGGACCCAGAATCTGGAGCTACACCCCTGTACAGTACAGTACAGCTCAATACATACAATTGTTAAGGGGATGCAGACCAAAGATTTGTTAGTATCACAAACAGTACTGTATTTGAAAATCTGGTACGTCATAAATGTATAGATGTAGCGTCTATCTGTATGTCGTGTGTCTTTCTCAGGTCTGCATCCTCTTAACAATTGTATGTATTGAGCTGTACTGTATTGTACCCTTTCTGCAATCTGTTAATAAACTTTTCAATCAGAAAGACTTTCGTCTTGTTTACATCAGGGTCCCCCATTTTCAATTCATCATAACATATATGACATACATGACATACAGATAGACAGTACTGCTACATCTATACATTTATGACATATCATTTGTGATACAAAAAGTGTCCAGAAAAAGAGTGTATATACATTTGACGTAGAAACTGTACATTGGAGGAGGTTGGGTGGGTGGGGGGCCTGTATCAGTTCCGCAACCGTTTCCATTTCTGGGGTAGGCCTGATTGGCCGCGACAGGCACGTGACGCGCGTGGCACGCCCCCGCGGCAGCCGCAGTGGCAAGCGCGCTACTGCTGGAGTTCACTTCGCCTTTCACATCGCTGCCGTTGGCGAAAGCAGGATGAGAGAGCGTAGATTTCGCTGTGTATCATTTAATCATTTATCATTTAACATTTGAAAGGCATACATTGTTGTCATACAGAAGTACAGAATACTTTTATCCAAAATGCTTCTTACTGTTACACTGTTAGAGACTGTGCTAGACAAATGAATGACTAATTCGGTCAGAAATAACATAACTAATAACGTTAGTAAGCACTGCTTATATGCTTATTATGTCTGCGGGGTACAGTAAACGTTTCTCCCGGTACATTCTGAAGAGCACACCGCTGTATGTTGGAGAACCAGCGGTCTTCCGCTCCTCCTCACTCGAGTGAGAGCAAAGCCGCCTGTGTGAGACGCGAGCAGGAAGGAGGAGATGGGAGTCCTTCCAATCGGAATATGTTGTTTCTTTACACATATGTTGGATTATGAATATGTCTTTATAGCTATGCTGCCAGGCTGGTCCGCGACCCTCCGTGCTGCGATCACCAGCGGGGAGAATATGCTCACGCGAGCGGCATCGCTGAGCTCTGGTGACGGTCTTATTGGGGCTTATGCCGAGAAGCAGTAACACAACATTGCAACTGTTGTGTTACTGCTTTCTGACCGAATTAGTCATTCATTTGTAGCTATAAAGACATATTCATAATCCAACATATGTGTAAAGAAACAACATATTCCGATTGGAAGGACTCCCATCTCCTCCTTCCTTGTGAGGTTTGGTCCGCTCCCCGCCACACGCTCCGTTCCATTAAGGTACTTTGTTGATTAATTGCATTCCCCGCCACACGCTCCGTTCCTGTAAGGTGCCGTGTTGATTGGTGCTCTCCTCGCCACACGCTTCTGGAGCAAGTATCAATTTCATCCCGCAGCTGTCACAGCTTGTAATCAGCGCCCTGTGGCTTTATATACCCTGATCCCCCTACTATCAATGTTGGATCGTTTTGAATACTCCTGCATTTGCCTGCCTTCCCCGTCGCTGTTTGCTGTCTTTTGCTCTCCAGGACTTTCGTGGAGAATCCCTGTGGAGAACCTGGTTTCCCGTTCTGAGCTGCGCCTCGTTATCTGCCCGCTTTACGCGTTGCGCTCTGGTGAGTTTTTGGAAACAGTTCTTTTGGATCATCAGTTTTTTGTGTGTTTGTGAAACACCGAAGAGATCCCGTTTTTGTTTGTACTGTTCTCACCTATTTTTTGTGTTGGATTTACACTTTGGATTACCGTATTGTTTTTTCTCTGGACTCTGCTAACTGTGTGTGGTACACCGAAGATCAAGTCACTTGGATATATACTGGATCAGTCACCTCTCTGTTTCTGTTGTGCGCTGGGCTAACTCAGATTTCTCTCTCTCTCCGTTTCCACCGGGAGTGAAAGCTGGGAGGATCTGCAGAGCGGCTTCAGACGTCACAAGCCAATTCCTCACCACCACCTACTGGGAGAATCTGCAGAGCCGCAACAATCTTCACATGCCAGATTTCCCGTTTGTTCGGTTGCTCAACTTAATTCCATCTTGTAACTCTGAAAATAAATACGCCCTTGCTTTGGCTAACTCTGAACAACTCTCTCTGTGCCGTTGCGTTTGAGGTCAGTTACAAACCCTAACATTACGATCCAACCATGACGACCACAGCCGACACAGAGAGAGTCAGAACAGCGTTGGCAGTCCAGATAGAGTTAACCAACGACCACAGGCTACAGCTAGATGCGGCTGCGGCTGCTGTACAGGAACTCCGAGAGCAGGTCCTGCCTATTCAGGGGTCCCTGGGCTCTCTGGCTAGCCAGCAGTCTAATATTCTCCTCCACTTACAAGCGCTGAGTGAAACCGTTAACACCTTGCTTGTAACCCCACTTCCTTCAGGAGCCTCGGCCGGAGCATCACCCGCAGCCCTGGCAGGCCCCTCGCCTCCCGATCCCGCACCTCGGGAGCCCCGTCTCTCCGAACCACGGTTGTTCGACGGTAACTTCGAGGATTGTGCCACATTCATCATGCAATGTGAGTTGGTTTTTCGTCATCAACCCAGTCGATTCACTTCAAGGGGAGCCCAAGTGGCTTACATGACTAACTTGCTCTCAGGCCGGGCAGCCCAGTGGGTCACTGCCTCCTGGGCAATGGGGGCAGATTTCTGTTTTTCCTACCCAGACTTCGTGGCTGAGCTCCGCAGGGTTTTCCACCACCCAGCCCGTGGCCAGGACCCTGGAGCCCGGTTGGGTACCTTCCGGCAGGGCAGTGGCAGGGTCACCGACTACGTGCTGGAGTTCAGACTGGCGGCAACGGAGAGCGGTTGGAACGATCAAGCACTTCGTCTCACCTTCATGAGGGGCCTCAACGACGCAGTCAGGGACCAGCTCGCGACCCGTGAGGAACCTGAGTCCCTCGAGGACCTGTTCAGCCTCGCCATTCGCATCGACGGACGCCTCCAGGAGAGAAGACGTGAGAGAACCTGACAGGGACCTCCAGAGGTACTCCGGACCCCCCGTACTCGTGACGGTACTGCTGGTCGCCCTGCTCCCAACACGACTGGTGGCTCTTTTCCCTCCCGTTCGGTGCCCGAGGAGGAACCCATGCAGCTGGGACGTTCGCATCTTAGCCAAGCTGAACGGGAGGCGAGGTTCAGGTCCGGCCTTTGCCTCTACTGCGGTCGGGATGGACACCGTATCGCCAACTGCCCCACCCGGCCAAAAGACCAGGCTCGCCGGGACCCCGGGAGATCCTGGTGAGCCGTTTTTCTCGTTCCCAGAGCCGTGCACCACCTAGCCGTCTGATGAGCGTCACCCTGGCCTGGGCGGACCAACGGGCCACGGTGGAGGCACTCATTGACTCGGGGGCTGACGAGAGTTTCCTAGACTTCGAGCTTGCTACCCGGGCCAACATTCCACTTGAGGACCTAGAGAGGCCATTGGAGGTATTCGCATTGGACCAACACCGCCTGGCTGACATCACTCAACGCACCCGCCCTGTCCTGCTCACCATTGCTGGTAACCACGTTGAGAGACTCCAGTTTTTTATCACCAGATCCCCTCTTGTCCCAGTAGTCCTGGGCCGGCCCTGGCTCGCGCTGCACGAGCCCCACATCGCCTGGTCCTCCGGTACCATCAAGGGTTGGAGCTCCTCCTGTCATGCCCAGTGTCTTCAGGCGGCGTCCTGTCCCTCGCCCCGGAGATCCGTTGGTGAGCCGCCTCCGGACCTCTCGACCATACCCCCCGAGTACCACGACCTCATGGAGGTTTTCAGTAAGTCCAGGGCTCAGGCCCTTCCGCCTCACCGGCCTTACGACTGTGCCATCGACCTCCGCGCAGGGGCTCCCCTTCCCGGCAGCCGCCTCTACAGTCTGACCGTCCCGGAGAAGGCAGCGATGGATCAATACATCTCTGAGTCCTTGGAAGCAGGACTCATTCTGCCTTCCTCCTCTCCTGTGGCGGCCGGTTTCTTCTTTGTTGGGAAGAAGGACGGAGACCTTCGACCCTGCATCGACTATCGCCAGCTCAACGAGATCACCATTAAGAACAAGTATCCTCTACCTCTCATGAACTCCACCTTCGAGCCTCTCACCCAGGCTACCGTCTTTACCAAGCTGGACCTCCGGAGTGCCTACCATCTAGTCCGTATCCGAGAGGGCGATGAATGGAAGACCGCCTTCAAGACTCCCAGGGGCCACTACTAGTACCTGGTGATGCCGTTCGGCCTCACCAACGCTCCGGCGGTATTCCAGGCGCTCATGAACGACGTCCTTCGTGACATGCTGGAGGAGTTTGTGGTAGTATACCTAGACGACATCCTCATCTTCTCCAAGACCCTCGAGGAACACATCCAGCATGTCCGCCGTGTGCTGGAGCGCCTCCTCCACAATCGGCTCTTCGTCAAGGCGGAGAAGTGCCGATTCCACTCCGACTCCGTCGATTACCTGGGCTTCATCGTGGAGAGAGGCTTGACCCGAGCTGATCCTCGCAAGATCCAGGCCGTGGAGGAGTGGCCGGAACCCACCTCTCGGAAGGAGTTACAGAGCTTCCTCGGGTTCGCCAACTTCTACCAAAGGTTCATCCGGAACTACAGTCAAGTGGCGGAACCGCTTACCAGACTGACCTCTCCCGCCCTGCCGTTCGACTGGTCCCCAGCGGCGTGTGCTGCGTTCCGCTCCCTCAAGAAGAGGTTCACTTCCGCCCCGATCTTGCTCCATCCAGACCCCAAGAGACAGTTCATCGTTGAGGTGGACGCCTCGGATACTGGACTGGGAGCTATCTTATCCCAGCGGTCGGCAACAGACCAGAAGGTACATCCGTGCGCCTTCTACTCGCGTCGGTTCCTCCCTGCCGAGAGGAACTATGACATCGGCAATCGGGAGCTGCTGGCGGTTGTGGCTGCCTTGGAGGAGTGGCGTCATTGGCTAGAGGGGGCCGAGGAGCCGTTTACCATTTGGACGGACCACAAGAACCTGACGTACATCCGTGCTTCCAAGCGCCTCAATGGCCGGCAGGCAAGATGGGCCAGCTTCTTCAGTCGGTTCGACTTCTCGCTGACATTTCGCCCTGGTTCCCGCAACACGAAGGCCGACTCCCTGTCCCGGTTACACTCCAAGGGGGCTCCAACCACTGAGGACCCGACTCCCATCCTCCCAGAGGCCAGGGTGGTAGGAGTCGTCACCTTGGGCATCGAGGGGGTGGTAAGGCGTGCCCTACGCTTCCATCGCGCTCCAGGCAATGTACCGGTTCATCGTCTCTTCGTCCCCGACTCGGTCCGGTCCCGGGTCCTCCAGTGGGGCCATACTAGCCGGTTCGCCTGCCACCCGGGCGTTCATCGCACGTTCTCCTTCCTGGCTCGTCGATTCTGGTGGCCCACCATGAGGAACGACGTCAAGGAGTTCGTACTGGCCTGCGCAGTCTGCGCCCGCAGCAAGGCCTCCCACCAGGCACCCTCCGGGCTATTACAGCCGCTTCCCATTCCGAGCCGTCCTTGGTCACATGTGGCGCTGGACTTCGTCACGGGTCTTCCCTCCTCCCAGGGGAACACGTGCCTACTGACCGTGGTGGATCGGTTCAGCAAGGGGGTTCACCTCGTGGCCCTTCCCAAGCTTCCCTCGGCGGCCGAGACGGCGGACCTCCTTACACGCCACGTGTTTCGCCTCCATGGTTTTCCCCAGGACGTCATCTCGGACCGGGGGCCCCAGTTCACTTCCCAGGTATGGCGGGCTTTTTGCAAGGGATTGGGGGCAACGGTCTTTCCTCTGGTTATCATCCCCAGACTAACGGACAAACGGAGAGGATGAACCAGAGTGTGGAGTCTGCTCTTCGGTGTGTGGCTGCCGAGAGACCAGCTTCTTGGAGCCGTTTCCTTCCCTGGGTCGAGTACTCCATCAACTCCATGGTCAGTTCCGCCACCAGCCTCTCACCCTTTGAGGTATCCCTGGGCTACCAACCCCCTCTTTTCCCTGCACAGGAGACGGAGGTGGCAGTTCCCTCCGTACAGGACCACCTCGACCGGTGCCGTCGGGTCTGGGAAATCACCAGGACCACGCTGCTCCGGTCATCAGAGCGCGCCTGTCGTGGGGCTGACCGGCGCCGGGTTCCTGCGCCGACGTACCACCCTGGGCAGAGGGTGTGGCTTTCCGCAAGGGACCTTCCACTTCGGTCCTCGGCCAAGAAGCTTAACCCCCGGATCGTCGGACCTTTTGAGGTTCTGAAGGTACTCAGTCCGGCGGCGGTGAGTCTTAAGCTTCCTGCGTCCATGCACATTCACCCCGTTTTTCATGTGTCCCGGGTTAAGCCTGTCTCTCTCAGTCCCCTGATGCCTCCTGCTCCGGTACCACCTCCTCCCGAGATGGTGGACGGTCACCCCCAGTGGCAGGTCCGCCGGTTGATGGGCGTTCGACGGCGGGGTCCGGGGTTCCAGTACCTGGTGGACTGGGAGGGGTACGGTCCGGAGGAACGGAGCTGGGTCTCCCACCAGCTCATTGTGGATCCCGGCCTGATCACCGACTTCCATCGTGCCCATCCGGGCGAGCCGGGTCGGCCTGGTCGCCGGGTGGCTCCCGTGGAGGGGGGGGTACTGTGAGGTTTGGTCCGCTCCCCGCCACACGCTCCGTTCCATTAAGGTACTTTGTTGATTAATTGCATTCCCCGCCACACGCTCCGTTCCTGTAAGGTGCCGTGTTGATTGGTGCTCTCCTCGCCACACGCTTCTGGAGCAAGTATCAATTTCATCCCGCAGCTGTCACAGCTTGTAATCAGCGCCCTGTGGCTTTATATACCCTGATCCCCCTACTATCAATGTTGGATCGTTTTGAATACTCCTGCATTTGCCTGCCTTCCCCGTCGCTGTTTGCTGTCTTTTGCTCTCCAGGACTTTCGTGGAGAATCCCTGTGGAGAACCTGGTTTCCCGTTCTGAGCTGCGCCTCGTTATCTTCCCGCTTTACGTGTTGCGCTCTGGTGAGTTTTTGGAAACAGTTCTTTTGCATCATCAGTTTTTTGTGTGTTTGTGAAACACCGAAGAGATCCCGTTTTTGTTTGTACTGTTCTCACCTATTTTTTGTGTTGGATTTACACTTTGGATTACCGTATTGTTTTTTCTCTGGACTCTGCTAACTGTGTGTGGTACACCGAAGATCAAGTCACTTGGATATATACTGGATCAGTCACCTCTCTGTTTCTGTTGTGCGCTGGGCTAACTCAGATTTCTCTCTCTCTCCGTTTCCACCGGGAGTGAAAGCTGGGAGGATCTGCAGAGCGGCTTCAGACGTCACAAGCCAATTCCTCACCACCACCTACTGGGAGAATCTGCAGAGCCGCAACAATCTTCACATGCCAGATTCCCCGTTTGTTCGGTTGCTCAACTTAATTCCATCTTGTAACTCTGAAAATAAATACGCCCTTGCTTTGGCTAACTCTGAACAACTCTCTCTGTGCCGTTGCGTTTGAGGTCGGTTACAAACCCTAACATTCCTGCTTGCGTCTCACACAGGCGGCTTTGCTCTCACTCGAGTGAGGAGGAGCAGAAGACCGCTGGTTCTCCAACATACAGCGGTGTGTTCTTCAGAATGTACCGGGAGAAACGTTTACTGTACCGCGCAGACATAATAAGCATATAAGCAGTGCTTACTAACGTTATTAGTTACGTTATTTCTGACCGAATTAGTCATTCATTTGTCTAGCACAGTCTCTAACAGTGTAACAGTAAGAAGCATTTTGGATAAAAGTATTCTGTACTTCTGTATGACAACAATGTATGCCTTTCAAATGTTAAATGATAAATGATTAAATGATACACAGCGAAATCTACGCTCTCTCATCCTGCTTTCGCCAACGGCAGCGATGTGAAAGGCGAAGTGAACTCCAGCAGTAGCGCGCTTGCCGCTGAGGCTGCCGCGGGGGCGTGCCACGCGCGTCACGTGCCTGTCGCGGCCAATCAGGCCTACCCCGGAAATGGAAACGGTTGCGGAACTGATACAGGCGGGTGGGGGCTGTACATTGGAGGTGGGGGGGGTTTGGGTAGGGGGGGGGGACACTGTACACTGTACATTGGAATACTGACAAAGCCATACTTGGTCATCTACTGGGGATCATCCCTATGTTCCCCGGGTCCTATGTTCCCCTGGTTATGTTCCCCGCTTTGATTGATTAATAGATTGAAAATTTTATTAATTTTGATTATTTTATTAATTATTAATGTCAGCCTTGTTTCGAACGGTTAAGCTTAGGCCCTCTTTCGAACTGGTTAAGGTTAGAGTTTGGAATCAGGGCTGGTGGTCTAAAATTTTCAATCAATCAATCAATCAATCAAAGTGGGGAACATAGAACCCGGGGAACATAGCGCTGCAGTTGGGACAAAACCTCATAACTCCATTTTTTGAATTTTTTTTTTATTATATAAATCAACTCCGTAGATCATCCTCCATATGTGTGTGTGGGTTTTACAAAGTTTAAACAATGGGAAAGCATTAAACCGATCATCTGTCTAAACCTCCTAACTCTATTTGTTACAAAGGGTCAGATTAAACCGAATATATATATTTATTGCCTGAGATCCCATGTATAATATCTGCATGTCGTTTGATATCCCCTGTATATTCCTTGTACAATATATCCCTTTAGTCTAGCAGGACAGACCATAATATTCATTCCCTTATTGGAAGCGATCCCCTGGCGCCAGGTACCGAGTAAAGCCTTACCCCCTCGAGCTGACTTGAAAGCTGCCGCCGGGACTCGCCCAAACATGCCCGCTTTCGCCCACGGCTACGAGACCGAGAGGCGACAGAAATGAGATAGGTACTATTTGTTCACGGTACATATATATATGGCGCAAGAAATGTAGAACCCCCTTGCAGTTCTCTTTCAGTTCGCCTTCAGTTCAGTCTGGTTCAGTTACCGAGTAAAGCCTCACCCACTACGCAACGTGTGGTGCAGAGTAGGGCTCGTATCGCCCCAAATAGACTCGTGTTATCCTAATACCTTTGTTCAAGGTACCGTTCGCTATTTACTAGTAAAAGCCTTCATTACGAGTCAAAGACCACGTGGAGTGAGTAATTGTGCGTCTATACAGAGCACTTATAGCCGCGTGCAAATAGGAGAGACCAACGTCAAGTTCAACTCTGAACCACCGCGCACTACCGCGCAACACGGAGGATTTACCCCGCCAGCAGAGCCACTTTCCGGCAAGGATTATTCTTCAGTGCTTTGACTGTGGCGGCTGGAGCAGAACCGTCTGCCCACTGCCACTGTGGGATCTACACCTGCCCGTGGGACCATCGCCCAAGCCCGTCGCTGCCGGAGCAGAGACTTGACAGCTCTTATCTGCGCGGAGCGCACCCTGGGATCACCACTGCTTTCCCCGCTGCCACAGGGGTGACATCGCCCCCTTGAACCCTAGACTTGCATAGAGCTTTGGCCCCCTCTGCTGGCTTACAACCGGTAGTACACCCTTTCCCAGAATAACCAGATCTAATTACCTTAATATTCACTATTGATTTGACTGCACATTCTTTGCCTTATAAGCGCAATCTAAATACTGTAAACAATCCCTTTTATGTAATAAATATTGTAAACTAGTATTCTGTGTGGAAAACCCTGTTATTGTGCGAGTGTCGTCATCTAGAATACCTTTGTACGGTGTTGGCCAGTAATGTACAAGTCGGTAGTGATTAATGATATCAGTACTTGATTAATACAGTCAGGGAATTGTACCCCTCAGTTACAATTGGTCCTTCGATAGCCGAGATAATAATTAGCGTAATATTAATATAATATTAATATGGAATTGGCCGATGACGAACACTCCACAAACGGTTCTCCTAAGCTAGATCGCCCGCAGCGCAGATGACAGCCACCTCCCTACCTAGAGGCATACTCTGTCAGTCCAATACCTAGCTTTAAAGGGAAGTTAAACGCGGAAAAAGTAGAAAGTAAAATTATGTCCGACCCTAACAACCAGGCTACCCCGCCAACAGAGGCCCTAGTGGGTTCTAATGTAACTGACCAAGCTCACGGTGGGGACCAGGAGGGAACTGACACGACTTTACCCCCAGACACTACCCAAGAAGTAGTCCCGATCAGCCCCGGGAGGAAGACAACCCTAAAGAGACGCGCACCCAGGAGACGGATCTCCTCGGTACGCAACAGGAGAATGGATCTCCAACCAGTACTGCCGGGAGCCGATCGCCCCGAACGGCGTCTTCCCCCAGCAAGGCGGACAAGATGCTGGCGCAGGCACTCATCGCCACCCTGGCAGCCTCCACCGAACGCGATCGACTTCAAGCGCAACAGACGTGCGAGCGCGAACATTACGCAGGTGAGCGAGAGCGCTTCCAGGCGCAACAAAGGAGCGAGGACGACCGAATAAGACTGGAGACCAGACGCCTCCAGACAGAAGAGAACATCGAGAGAAGCCGCGCCGACGCCGCCCATGCCAGCGCCAATGCCCAGCGCAACGTCGAGAGAAGCCGCGCCGACGCCGCAAATGCACAGCTCCACGCCGCCCATGTCAGCGCCAATGCCCAGCGCGACGTCGCCAACGCACAGCGCGACGCTGCCCAGGCCAGCGCCAATGCGCAGCGCGACGCCGCCAATGCCCAGCGCGAAGCAGCGCGCGACGCAGCCCATGCCCGGCGCGAGGCAGAGCGCGACCGGCTGCAGGCGGAGCTGATGGACAAACTAGTTGCCATGGCGACACCCCCTCACTCCGCACGGAGCTCCCAGAGATCGTCGAGACATGGGTCTAGGACACATTCCCCTACCCGACGAAGCCCCCCTTCACCCCGCCTACAGGAGGATCCTGTCCACGTCTCCGAACCCCCTCCCCAGCCGGTCCATACGAGACCTAGCAACCGGGGTACAGAACCGAACCACGCCGAGAGACTGAACAGACGACTCCAGGTCCTAGCAGAGGGAGATGAGGAGGAAGAGGAGGAGTGTCAAGCCGACCAGCAGCAACGTGCTCTGGCCCAGGAGGCCCAGTACAGCCCCGACCCGCAGCCACGTACTCAGGACCAGGAGGTCCAGTACAGCCCAGAAGTCAGCCCCGAGGCCCTGCGCTACCAACCCCCGACTCAACTCACGGGTGAGTTTGACGCACCGCCAGCCCCGAGGAACAGCACCTGGGTACCCGACCTTCGGTACCCACCAAGTACCAGCCCAAGACGACACGCAAGAGGAGACTCGCCTAGGAGGCCTCTCCCCCAACGCTCACCGATGTATCAGTCACCCACAGCGTCATACATTGCCACGCCGTCAATTCCAGACTTCATCCATGAGAATCGAGCACAGTACAAGGAGCTCCGGATGTGCTTAGAGACAATGATGGTGGATGTCGCTGATGAACGCCACAAGTATGCAATATTACTGAAGCACCTGAAAGTACCGCGAGCGCACAATATAGCGCTGGCCTACGCCTCCTCTTCGACACCATACACAGCGGCCCTTGCAGCGCTGGACCAGAGATATGGACGTATATGGGATTACGTGATAGAAGAGATAAGGCATATTGACCACCTACCCCCAGCCACAGACAATCGAGCACTGGACGACCTGTCCATCAGAGTGCAGTCCCTGGTAGGGATGCTGGGAGCGCAGAGGGAAAAGGGTAGGCATGAACTATACGCCAACTCAAATGTAGAGAGGATCTTGGAGAAGCTACCGCCCGCCCGACAGGAGCGCTTTAGGCGGCAGAGAGACCACCGAGACCCTAATGGCCCCGAACCGAACCTCCTAGATCTAGCCGACTTCCTGGCGAGAGAAGTCAGCAGCTTACGGCTAGATACATTCGGACGGAGCACCCCTGGCTCCAGAGAAGGAACCAGGAGAATAAATGATGGAAGAAGATCGGTGACTGTTATGCACCAAGCCGAAGCAGTACCGCAGCACTCCAACCACAACACCCCCTCGACGAAAGAGGACCAGTGGAAGATTGAGTGCCAGTACTGTGAGGGAGAACATCGGCTCCATCAGTGCGAGGATTTCAAGAAGCTGACCACGGATGATGTGAGCCAGTGGGTCAAGGACCACCGCCGCTGCGCGCGCAGCCACCTAGCAGCTGAGTGCCACCTGAAGAAAAAGTGCAGCAGGTGCGGTGGCACCCACCTGGAGGTCCTGCACGACATCAACAAGCGTCACCCAGGACAACAGAGTGGGCCCGTCGCGGTCATGTACCACGCCGAGGCGGTGGCACCAGAACCAAAGTTCCACCAGACCGCTCCCTACTGTACCTACTGCGACGGCGGACACTGGCTGGCACAGTGCGCCGAATATAAGACACTGAACCCCGTCCAAGTGAACCAGTGGCGCCAGGCGGCCCAGGCGGGCGCCGTTTACCGCGCAGCACGGTGCGGAGCCCACCAGCAGGTCCAAGACAACCAACCAGCAGGAGTGCTCCACATTGATCAGCACAGCGGGACCCCCCGTGTGCTCCTCAAAGTGGTCAGAGTGCTCCTGAGCCACGGGGACAAAGTCATGGACACTTACGCCGTCCTTGATGACGGGTCAGAGAAGACCCTTCTGCTCGCGTCCGCTGCGGCCCAGCTGGGACTGCGGGGGAGCGAGAACCAAATGACGATTCGGACAATAAGAAGAGATTTAAAGACGATAAAGGGCGAGAATGTCTCCTTCACTATCGCAGCAAGCGGGCAGCCAGAGCGACGGTACAAGATCACAAATGCTTTCACCAGCCGAGAAATAGGACTCTCGCAGTACACCTACCCTGTCACCAAGCTGATGGACAAATACGTGCACCTGCGCCAATTACCTATCCCGCTCATGGACGGCGCTACCCCGACCCTGTTGATAGGCTCCGACCATGCAGAACTCATAGTCCCGATAGACCGGGTCCATACAGGACCCAGAGGTTGTCCTGCAGCAGTCGAGACCCGCCTAGGATGGACATTACAAGGGCCCCTCGCTAAATCTCTCAACCGAACAGCAGCCACTAGTTGCCTCCACTCCAGAGAGACAGAAGAAGACACCGGCCTCTCCCCCATACAGCAGAGGCTATTGACATTAAGCGAGAGGCCCGTGAGAGAACCGTGGGTACCAGAGGGAGTTCGGAACTCCACCCCCCTCAGCTGCGCTCCAGACATAGCTGACCTCGAACCCAGCACCCCAAGCGACTCCTTGACGGGGCGGCCGGGACCGGCCCCTCCTCACACGGGGTACAGAGCGAACAAGAGAAACAGACGGAGGAGGAGAAAGCACAGCCAAGCCCAGATCAAAGCAGTCTCAGGCCCGCTTCCTCCTAAGCCCCCCTTCATCCCGTCCAGCCGTCATGACCATAGACCAGTCACCACCCCGAGCTGCGTGGCCGGCCGGCCGCGTAAGCAAAGTGACCACTGGTACCGATGGAAAGGTCAGAGTGGCAGAAGTGCTCGGCCAAGGGCGGATCTACAACCGACCCGTGGCGAGGCTGATAGAGTCGCCAAGGCTCCCCGACTCGCCTAATGACGACCATGACCCCTGACTTTGTGAACTGCCCGACCCCTCGCAGCGGACATTGAGTAGTGGACAGTGCGGTTAATCTGTCCCTGCTTAGCTAATTAGGTGGGACTAATTAGGGGGCGGCTGTTACAAAGGGTCAGATTAAACCGAATATATATATTTATTGCCTGAGATCCCATGTATAATATCTGCATGTCGTTTGATATCCCCTGTATATTCCTTGTACAATATGCACGGAATATCCCTTTAGTCTAGCAGGACAGACCATAATATTCATTCCCTTATTGGAAGCGATCCCCTGGCGCCAGGTACCGAGTAAAGCCTTACCCCCTCGAGCTGACTTGAAAGCTGCCGCCGGGACTCGCCCAAACATGCCCGCTTTCGCCCACGGCTACGAGACCGAGAGGCGACAGAAATGAGATAGGTACTATTTGTTCACGGTACATATATATATGGCGCAAGAAATGTAGAACCCCCTTGCAGTTCTCTTTCAGTTCGCCTTCAGTTCAGTCTGGTTCAGTTACCGAGTAAAGCCTCACCCACTACGCAACGTGTGGTGCAGAGTAGGGCTCGTATCGCCCCAAATAGACTCGTGTTATCCTAATACCTTTGTTCAAGGTACCGTTCGCTATTTACTAGTAAAAGCCTTCATTACGAGTCAAAGACCACGTGGAGTGAGTAATTGTGCGTCTATACAGAGCACTTATAGCCGCGTGCAAATAGGAGAGACCAACGTCAAGTTCAACTCTGAACCACCGCGCACTACCGCGCAACACGGAGGATTTACCCCGCCAGCAGAGCCACTTTCCGGCAAGGATTATTCTTCAGTGCTTTGACTGTGGCGGCTGGAGCAGAACCGTCTGCCCACTGCCACTGTGGGATCTACACCTGCCCGTGGGACCATCGCCCAAGCCCGTCGCTGCCGGAGCAGAGACTTGACAGCTCTCATCTGCGCGGAGCGCACCCTGGGATCACCACTGCTTTCCCCGCTGCCACAGGGGTGACATCGCCCCCTTGAACCCTAGACTTGCATAGAGCTTTGGCCCCCTCTGCTGGCTTACAACCGGTAGTACACCCTTTCCCAGAATAACCAGATCTAATTACCTTAATATTCACTATTGATTTGACTGCACATTCTTTGCCTTATAAGCGCAATCTAAATACTGTAAACAATCCCTTTTATGTAATAAATATTGTAAACTAGTATTCTGTGTGGAAAACCCTGTTATTGTGCGAGTGTCGTCATCTAGAATACCTTTGTACGGTGTTGGCCAGTAATGTACAAGTCGGTAGTGATTAATGATATCAGTACTTGATTAATACAGTCAGGGAATTGTACCCCTCAGTTACACTATTCACCCTCAAATTTGTGTTCGTTTTTTTCATCTGCTGAAAAGTTGGGTTTTTGGAGTTATGAGGTTTTGTCCCGACAGCAGCGATAGGACCCGGGGAACATAGACATGCTTGATTGATTGATTGATTGAAAAGTTTATTAACAGATTGCAGAATGGGTACAGTACAGTACATCTCAATACATACAATTGTTAAGGGGATGCAGACCAGAGAAAGACTTTCGTCTTGTTTCCACCAGGGTCCCCCATTTTCAATTCATCATAACATATATGACATACATGACATACAGATAGACAGTACTGCTACATCTATACATTTATGACATATCAGATTTGCAAATACAGTACTGTTTGTGATACAAAAGTGTCCAGAAAAGGAGTGTATATACATTTGGCGTAGAAACTGTACATTGGAGGAGGTTGGTGGGGTGGGGTTGGGTGGGTTGGGTGAGGGCTGTACATTGGAGGTGGGGGGGGGGGGGGGGGGGGTTGGGTAGGGGACACACACACATTTTACACTGTACATTGGAATGTTGACAAAGCCTTTCTTGGTCATTTACTGTACAACTAGGTTAGGACATTTGTAGGGGCCAGTTTCGAATTGCAGTCTCACGTAGGTGTTTTTTGAGAGTGTTTTTGAAGGTGGGTAGTGATTCACATTCCTTTACAGCTTTAGGCTCCCGTACTGTTGTCCCATGTATGTTGAGTATGTCATAAATGAAATGGGGGACCCTGACGTAAACAGGACGAAAGTCTTTCTCTGGTCTGCACCTTAACAATTGTGTGTATTGAGCCGTACTGTAGTTTTCATTCATTAATTCATTCATTCATTCTGACGTGACGACCCTTCCTTCTTTTTATAGTATCCTCTGGGTCACGCTGCATAATATGGGATCGTCACGACTGACGTCATCACGTAACAACACACGTAACACTACGTAACCTTACGGTGAGGCGTGTCGATCCTCCGCTTCTCGTCGTTTCTCAGATGAATTGTTTTTCTTCTCGGGAGGAAAACAAAGCAGCTTTGCGGGAGAACAGTGATATAACTATTCTACATCCAACCAACAACACGAAGCCAGAACACAACCACACCGCAGGTAACGTTCACACATTACGGGACCTCCATGTTGTCTAAATGTTTAGTTGCTCCCCTATCTGGCGTTAAGCTGACGTTTTGTCGCCGAGCAGAACGGCTGGGGCTAACGTTAGCTTCGGCTAACATGGCTACTAGCTAACGTTGCTACTTGCTAACATGGCTACTAGCTAACATGGCTACTTGCTAACATGGCTACTAGCTAACATGGCTACTAGCTAACGCTACAACAACAGGGCTCCTTGTTGTGATCCCCTTCGCGTGTCTCCCCAGACTTATCACGAACGTTAATCGGCCTCCTCTTTGTGCACAGGTCAGTGTGTCGCCATTTAACTTAACTAGCATCAACTAATTGAACAACCTAACCACGCTTTGATAATACAAAACAAACAAAAACAAACCGCCCCGTTAGCCACCGCTTGTTAGCTGGCTGGTTGGTGTTTGACTTTGACAGCTGGGTTGGTTTAGCTGAGAGCCAAAAGGCCAGCCGGGCTAACCTAGCTAACATAGTTAGCAGCAGTATAGTCACTGATGGTCTCTCAGGCAACAAGCCTTGTCTTTAACGTTACTCGGCCAACGGAACCAACAAACAAGCCTTTGTTCCTCTGCTCACGGTGCTAGTTGTAGTGTAACGTTAACCAACATGGCTCCCAGCTAACCTAACGTCGGTGTCTGACGGTCGCCGTCGGTTGTGTGATAGTAAAGGGTTAACATTCTGCCTTGTGACAGTGAAAGGGTTAACCGGCTGTCGTGTGGCAGTGAAAGGGTTAACCGGCTGTCGTGTGGCAGTGAAAGGGTTAACGTTGGCATGCTCTTACCACGGTAAGTCAACTAACGCCACCATTTGCGAAACGAATAATCCAAACGACGTGTAATTTATTGAACCGTTTATTTTACCAGGTTTAGTCACACCGATATTAAAAGTTATGTTCCCAGAGAGACCTGGCCAAGAATGGCAGCAGTTAAGCCTACATCGAACAGGTCGAAAAATACCTTGCGGAAAAAAATCTAATCTACGAATTCCAATCTGGCTTCAGAACATCCCACTCCACTGACACATGCCTTCTCTATTTAAACGACCACATCAAACAAGAGGTGGACGCGGGCAAATACTGCGGCATGGTCATGCTGGACCTACAAAAGGCCTTCGACACTGTCAATCACACCATTCTGATTGACAAGCTAAAAGCAATTGGTTTTGATAGTCTATCAGTGAGCTGGATGCAATCCTACCTGGAGGGGAGAGAGCAGATGGTGGAGGTAAACGGTACCCTATCCCCCCCCCCTCACAGTAAGCTGTGGTGTTCCACAAGGAAGCATACTAGGTCCGCTACTGTTCCTAATTTATGCAAATGACATGTCGTCAGCCTGTGACTGCAACTTGTTCCTGTTTGCGGACGACTCAGCCCTGCTGGTCTCTGACAAGAACAAGTTACAGGTTGAAAAACCCTCAGCTCAGAACTAGGCAAAATCTGCATATGGCTCGCTGATAACAAACTATCATTACACATGGGCAAAACAGAGTCCATTCTCTTCGGTTCAAATAACAAACTCAGCAAGACCGACGGCTTCTCAGTTACAGTGGGTGACAATATTGTCACAAGGAAAGAAGATATTACCTACCTGGGTTCCATCCTAGAGGCAAATCTTTCCTGTGACAAAATGGCATCCAATGTAATAAAAAAAAGTCAACCAACGAACTCGATTCTTGTACCGGATCTCCTCACTGGTAAACAAGAATACCCTGAAGACTCTAGCAGGAGCACTCATTCAAGGGTACTACGACTATGCTTGCACCTCATGGTACCAAAGCACCTCAAAGGCGCTAAAAACAAAATTACAAACATCTCAAAACAAACTGGTCAGACTACTGCTTGACCTTACTCCTAGAACCCACCTCACCCCTGCCCACTTTGACAACCTAGGATGGCTTAGAGTAGATGACAAGAGTACAGCAACTTGCAATGGGCCTGGTCTACAAGATACACTACACGACCAAGGTACCCATGTACATGTCAAAATACTTCCCAAAGGTCAGTGAATACCACGATCACAACACCAGAGGGAGCTCCACAAATCATGTTAAACCCAGATTCGGCTCAAACAAGGGACTAAACACGTTTCGCAATTATGCCACATCAATGTGGAACGCCCTACCCAAAGCTGTAAAGGAATGTGAATCACTACCCACTTTCAAAAACACCTAAGGGAGACTGCAACTCGAAACTGGCCCCTGTAAATGTCCGAACACAACCCCCTCCAATGTACAGTAAATTACCAAGTATGGTCTTGTCAATAATCCAATGTACAGTTTTGTATGTACAGTTGTACAGTGTCGCCCACCCCTCCTACACAACCCCCCCACTCCTACCCAACCCCCCCCCCCCCCCCCCCCCAACCACCTCCAATGTACAGTCCCCCCCCACCCCCACCTACCCAATCCAATGTACAGTTTCTACGTCAAATGTATATACTTTTTTTTTCTGGACTCTTTTTGTATCACAAACAGTACTGTAATTGCAAATCTGATATGTCATAAATGTATAGATGTAGCAGTTCTGTCTATCTGTATGTCATGTATGTCATATATGTTACGATGAATTGAAAATTGGGGACCCTGATGTAAACAAGACGAAAGTCTTTCTCTGGTCTGCATCCCCTTAACAATTGTATGTATTGAGCTGTACTGTACTGTACCCATTCTGCAATCTGTTAATAAAGTTTTCAATCAATCAATCAATGCAACATAAAACTCACACCAAGACCACCACCGCCCAGCTAAAACTAGTACAAGAAGGTTCAGGGTGGAAATACTATCATATCATCAATTAAAACATTTACAATGATCAATACTCTTTACAGTGGCTTTAAACTCTTTTAGCTTTAGGAACGGTCATAAGCATCACATTTAGGCATGCATCGCAAAGTAGAGACAGGAGGTGCTCGAATTAAATGCAAAGTCAGAATGAGATACAAAGGCCCACAAACAAAGCGAGACTGGCCTGTCTTATCCTCATGGGATGTCGCCTAATGCAGAAGTCGATATGAATGTTATAGCTCTTGTTGTAGCTAGTAGCTTCTTATGAGTATGAAAGTATGTGCTTTGACTAATTGCGTTTCTCTCCCCATTTGGCAGTGGCACGTCTGAAGATCCAACACGGATCCTCATGATACACCAGCAGTAACAGTCCTTACAGTAAGTATATTAAGGTTCAAGTTTTGTTTTATTTGTCACATTATACGGTACATGTACATTACAGTGAAATGCTTGGTTCTGTATGAGGCCCCTGACATTGTGCTTCATACAGTAAAAAGAATAAAGACCAAACACGATACAAAATATACAATATACAAAACTAAAGTACAAAATGCAACAAATGTAAATATGAGGTAGAGAAGTAGTGCAAATCTTTAAGTAATAAATAGATAAAATATGGTGTAGTGTTAGAAAGTGTTTAAAGTATCCCTGCCCTTATTTGATTGAAGTTTATTTCAAATATGCAACAACATCAAGTACAGATTAGGGCTGAACGATTAATCGATTTTAAATCGAAATCGTGATTTGAAATGATGCAATTAGCAAATCGCAAAAAAATAAACGCTAATGCTTTTATTTTATTTTTTAACCAGGAAGTCCCATTGAGATACAAGATCTCCTTTGCAAGTTGTTATTGTTGTAGGAACGGTTTGGGAGACGGAGGTAAGGGGTTTTAGATAGTGTGTTGTGAAGTTTAGTCTTCAGAGAGGTAGAGTAAAGTACAGAAAAAAAGGTACCGTTGGGTACCGGTATCGATTCCCAGGTAAAAAGAAACATTTTCAGGCTCGGTGTCCCGAACGCGTGTATGCCTTCTACATCAGAACTTCGTTTCCGCGTTCGAGTTTTGCGCTCTTAAGCTTAACCGTCGGAATCAGGGCAGGCGTTCTATCGCCATGCTCTAAGACAAACTCTAACCTTAACCAACTTCGAAAGAGCGCCTAAGCTTAACCAGTGTAGAAACTTGCGGTCCCACGATTGGGCGTACATGTCACATGACCAGAAATGACCTGGCCAATCAGAGACGCGGAAACAAAGTTCTGTTGTAGAAGGCATTCAGGCGTCCCGAACAGACCCACCGCGTAGGCCAGATGCAAGCCGCATTTTACAATAAACCACTGTGGGGCTGCTTAAAAAATATATATATATTATAATTGCAAATTTTATCGCAATCGCAATATCTGTCAAAAAAATCGCAGATTAGATTATTTCCCAAAATCGTGCAGCCCTAGTACAGATATAGCCTTAACCTCTTAAACCCGGAGCCCTATTTTCTGAAAATCCGCATAAAAATACATAAGTAAATGGAAGATTGCTCCACTTCTACAAGGTCCATTTTTATGTTCTTGGTATCTAGGGACATCTATGGATCTCATGGAATGTATTCCCAGTGTCAGAAATATTGTGTCTGTTACTAGGCTTGAGTAAATTGTGATTAAACAAAGGAGAATATAAATTATTTTTCTTTGCATCTTTGACAGTGAATAACACCATGCTAAAAAATTACCAGACATGGAAAAACTGAGATAGAGCTGTACGCTAACTTTTTTTGCAAATGTTTTGCACGCAGGGCTGTACACTGCGACGAGGTTATTGCAAATTGCCCCTTAATTTGGCCCGTGCGAGTGGTAAATAATATTTGGGGTAGGGCTGGGCGATATAACGATAACTATAAATATCGCGATATATTTTAATCGATTTTTTTGTGTGACCTGCAACAGGGCAGTTTTAAAACCAGAGACAGTGGACAGACTTGTCTTTCTTGCCTGCAACTTAAAGTAATGGCTTTGCTTGTCCAAATGACAATACTGACCAAATTGAGATTTATTTTTCTCTTGTCCATTTATTTAGTTTGCTTTCTAATTTAAAATACAGTTTGAAACCGTCTGTACACAGTAGGCTATGTGTGCTAGCAGAGCTAGACTCCAGTCACGGTGCACATGTGCGGTGGTTTGTCCACTAAAAAAGGGCCAAAAGATAGAAAAGAAACTAGCAGAGCCAGAACTGTTCAACTCCCCTGGAGCCACAGCCAGCAGAGAAGCCGGTTTACTTTAGCTTTTAAACCAGCTGCAGCCTGAGAACTGGAGTGTGAGGGGATGTAACACTAAAGATGGCGGCAACGACAAAGAATTGCTTCAAAATAAACATACATGTTGTTTAAAATTTAAATTTAAACAAATTTAACATAACAATTTTGATAATTATCGATATCGAGTGATATGATAACATTATCATATCGCGATATGATTTTTTGCCATATCGCCCATCCCTAATTTGGGGGCAACCTTGCGAGTAGTGATTTAAACCCTTCATTCGCATTTCACTCCTAAATTAATCCATACAAATTGGATAAAAAAAATAGTAAAACATTAGCCTACAACCAGGGCTGTACAGTGCGACATAATGTTGCGGTGCTATGAAAAAAATCTTGTCGGCGATGAATGAAAAAAAGATTTGAGTGTACTGTGAAGTGAATCTGGGCCACGCTATTCTACTTGGTAGTTGTAGTCTATCGTGCGATAAAATACCATGTCTGCGTAGAGTCCATACACCCAACACCAAATCCCATAGTTCCTAGCGAACAATCGAATCGAAACTGAATGTGGGCTATTGCATCGCCAAAGAAGAACTTCCTTTCAATAAGTTTAAGCCGCTAATTTTGCTCTGCAAGAAGAACTGAGCGGATATCAGTCCATCTTATGACAACCACGTCCGATGTGGAGAGATAAGAGACCATAGCCGATTAAATTAAGTCGGATCTGGCAGTGATGATTGACGGGGACACACTTCTAACGTTCAGCCATGCATTAGGTGCGTAGCCCACTATTAGGATGTTTTTCAATACTTAAATACTGTCTACTTAAATTTCCTTCCGGGGATAAATAAAGTATCAACCTATCTATCTAATAATGAGACAATATGCAAATAAGATAATACTAATAATTGTCACGGTTCCCCGTATGAAAGTGGCTTGCAACTTACTGCTGGTAAAATCACCCGAGGGCTTTTCAAAATGCTATAAAACGGAAATGAACCAATAAAAAAACAATCCGCTTTGACAATGTTGACTGGAAATGAGTCATTGATAAGCGACGGGCAGATTAGACACATAGCCATAATTTAAAACATAGATTAGGCGATATTAATGCTAACATTGAAGTGGATGGTGGGCATTCAAGCACTAAATGTGCGCCCCCTGCTGGGCACTGAAAGTGTTAAGATTGTAAGAGTAATCCGTTAGATTACTTGTTACTGAAAAAACTAACGCCGTTCTTTATAACGCCGTTACTCCTAGGGCTGGGCGATATGGCCAAAAACGTTATCGCGATAAAATTATAAAATTATTTTCATATAACTCGATATCGATAATTATCGTCGATATAATGTCTGTCAAGTTTAATTAACTTCTTATGCCCGGCGCCGATGGACGGGCTATTAATAGACTTGTTTTGCTGCTGCGAATGTCTCGAGTTGATGTCGTCATCAGTCCGCGCACGTTAGCAGTTAGCCAGAGCAAGCAGTGTATCCCATGACAATGTACTAAATATCCCTAAATACGCCACACACACACTCGGCACGTAAACTATAAAATAGCGCAGTGCAAGCTAATTATCCTAGCCAGCCATGTTCCCAATGTACTAAATATCCCTAAAATACTCTGTTCCGCCCCAATACATTGCAACGACGTCCACCGTATACCCCACACTACTATAACCGTGGCGTCAGAATTCACGCCACACACACTCGGCACGTAAACTATAAAATAGTGCCGTGCAAGCTAATGATCCTAGCTAGCCTTGTTTACTACCCAGAGGTGCAGCGCGGGTCTCCTTCGCTCTCGGCCATCTCCTTCACTGATTGGTTGTTAGTGCGTGTGCTCATATCCAAGCTTGGAAAATCGATATATCGAAACTTTGCGACCACGTTTCATGTTTATTTCGAGGAAATAATTTATCGCAATAGTTATCGTTTTATCGCCCAGCCCTAGTTACTCCCATCACTGCTCATATGCTATTTTCAATTAATATCATCAACAACATAAGGAATATTAGCATAATTTTGAGTGGACTGAAGGAATGAGTCAGCGTTTATAGTTTTAAATGCAAATAATTTATTGAAACATAGAAGTGGGGTCGGGACACGCACACTGTTTCAACTCACCACCCTGCATCATATTGTAGTCTAGTCTGTCTTCAAACTTCCACTCCTCTCGAAACTTTTTTTATATTTGAATATCAACATTATCTGTCCATCCTCAGTAATCCTCAGTTTACTATAATATACTCCTGTCCTGACTAGTGACTTCATCGTCTTTCCAAACGCACGCACACACACAGAGAAAGGGAGAGTGCCCCCCCCATTTCCCTTTCCCCAGTCCACACAGTGCTGTTCTCTATGGCTCTGCCGCTGATCAGGATTAGCTTGTAACGTAAATTTCGGGCGATGTGGGCATAAAGGAATGGTGACTGTAACTGAGGGGTACAATTCCCTGACTGTATTGAGAGTATGGTATTATTAAACCACTACTTAGTTATGTACTTTAATTACTGGCCATACAGTACATGATATATCTGGTGAACACCCACACAAGAATACGGCAATGACACATACATTTCTAGTTAGAGGGATTTATTATTATTAGAGCAGCAACGGTAGGTTACAGATTGAGAATTATACTTGCGCTTGTAAGGCGAAGAACACTTAAAGTAGGTCAACAGCGTAAGTCCATGAGAATAGTAAGATGGGTATAACTGACGCCACCTGTAGCATAGCAATTACATAAGGCACCCTCGTAGTCAGCTGGAGACACTAGGGGGTTCCCTCCGGTTGTAAGCCGGCAAGGTAGAGGAATGTTCGGGAGCAAAGTCTGGGTCAACGCGGAATAAAGAAGCTCCAGCTACGGGAGTCGGTGCAGTACTCCCTTGATCCTTAGACAAAGCAACAGCTATAATCCAGTATGCTCGACAGCATGGATGAAAGCTAGCCAGCCTCTGTGGTCCTAGAGGCGGGCTCGAGGGTACTCCTCACAGGGGTAGATCCCACACAGCAGTGGGGTAGACGGTTCTCTGCTCCAGCAGCCACAGTACCAAAGCAATATAATCCAGCCGGAAAAGGCTCTGCATTCGCCGGTGTAGATTCTCCTGTGCACTATACTTTACATTAAACTAGGTTGAACTCGACGTTACTTCATTAAACTCTGACACTTTTACTATCCTATTCGCACATATTATAAGTGCTCTATTTAGACGCAAGGTTGCTCACTTCACTTGGTCGTTGACTCGTGGTGAAGGCTTCAACTTTGGGATAAGACTACTGCTGTATCCACGTGCAACGTATTTATACGTAAGGTGAATAATCTAGTGCCAACCTCAGTTCTGTCTCGTATTACTGCGCAAACCTGGACATGTTGAGACATGCCTTGGCGGTGGCTTTGAACTTGCCATTGGGGGTATGGCCGTTGGCGCCTAGGTAGAGCCATATGAAATCCGCGTTCACGGAATCGCGGACGGAATCGCGGAATTAACCAATAAAAATGGAATCAACTGCAAAACGTGGAATATTGCAGAATTTGGCCTAATCTGGACTGAAATTTCGTTTTTGGGTGGAACGTTTGGTGCACACGCGACCGGGGAGGCGGGGACTCTACAGCGTGTTACACACAACACAGCCGCGGTGCTCAAGCGTCTGGCTGCTTCAGTGTTAACATCGTCAAGAAGCTAAACAATTCCACAATAAGCCCTCAATTCAGAGCAGAACAGTATCCTAATGACTTTTATGCCTCCGGTGATGAGGTGTTTTGCTAATTCTGTCAACGTTCCGTGGACTGGACCCGCAAAAACACTTGCGACACTATTGTGATTAAATAGCTATAACGTTAGGACATGAATACATGATGGCTTCTAGCTAAATCTTGTGCACCCATCCATTTGTTTAATGCAAACGATTGTCATTATACACTGCCCTTTATAAACTAAATACACTTAAATAGCCATGTAACGTTATAGGACTATAGATGGAAAATGATAGCTTCTAGAAGTTCTAGCTAAATCTGGTGCGCCCATCCATTTGTTTAATGCAAACGATTGTCATTATACACTGCCCTTTATAATCTAAATAAACTTAAATAGCTATGAAACGTTACAGTACATAGGACTATAGATGGAAATGATAGCTTCTTGCTAAATCTAGTGCACCCATCCATTTGTTTAATGCAAACGATTGTCATACACTGCCCTTTATAATCTAAATAAACTTAAATAGCTATGAAATGTTACAGTACATAGGACTATAGATGGAAATGATAGATTCTTGCTAAATCTAGTGCACCCATCCATTTGTTTAATGCAAACGATTAGGGATGCCCCCCGGACCCCGGTTTTAAACGGGAACCGGTACTATATTAGAAAATACCGGAGTATTTATAAGCTCCGACGTCCTCGGTACTGCTATCGATACTCTAGAGAAATTATTATTATTATTATTATTATTTAAAAGTTGCAAACGATCTATCCTCTCTCTGTCTCTGCACGAGAAGCGAGCCACAGCAAGTCATTATTACACACACTCCTCGCGAGTCGCTCGCTAGTAGTGCTACATACGGGTACTCCTTAATGAAAGTTCTCCGTGCTGAAGCGCACTGCACACAGACACAGACGGCTCTGAGTCTGCATGCACCGTGACTCGTGATGGCGGATAGAGCGAAGCGTTCTAAAGAAAGTATGGATATACAACGCACGTTGCCACAAGTGCAACAAAACATTTGCCAGTAAGGGTGGCAATACGAGCAATTTATCAAAACATCTGTTGGCAAAACATGATATTAGTGTGCAGAAATGCGCGTATTCGACTGCCTTGCGCGCAGTGTTCCATCTGCATCCACGTCCACTGCCGCCGGTAAGCCAAGATACGGAGTTTCCTAGGCTAATAACGAATTATTACAAATAGGCTAATAAACAAAATAATTGTTTAGCTACAAATACTACAATCTAAACTTTTTATAGATCGTCAAGCTGAGGCGTCAGCCACCAATGTGTCCCAGGCCAGTGAGCCCAGGGCCACCACACATCTTCCCTCTACCTCCCTCCACCACCCAAAGTCCTTTCACCCTAGCAGCTAGAGGAAGGATGACAGAGGATAGGGTGAACGAGTGTCACAGTTCTGTTAGCCTTTTGCATTTGTTGTTTATTATAAAAAGTCTATAATTCAGAGTCAGACACATTTAAAACATTGTTGCTGCTGTTGCTGAAGAAATTATATTCATTTATTATATTTATTTATAAAGTTATATAAAAGAACATTGCTGCTGCTGTTGCTGAAGAAATTATATTTATTTATAATACTTATTTATAAAGTTGTATTTATAAATAATAAAGCAATGTTGATTCTGTTCTTAATTAATTGTCTTTTTTTCTTGCAAAAAAAGAACCAAAAAGAACCGATAAGAGTATCGATAAAGTACCGAACCGTTAAGCAGTATCGATAAGAGTAGTAGTATCGATAAAATCCTAACGATACCCATCCCTACAAACGATTGCCATTATACACTGTCCTTTATAAACGAAATAAACTAAACTAAAGGTGCCTAAATTATGCATTACTATATTTCATCACAATATAATAGATATAGCTAGGTTACTGACATTGTCATTGTGATAATGTCAGTAGTAGCTAGCTGTATCTATTGTTTACACTTGAAATATGTATTTTTATTTTGTCACAATATTAATTGAAAAATATTGTGTAAAATGTAACTGTATTTCTGAGTTGCAGCACTTAAAAACATTAAATGGACTGTTATATCTTATTCAATTGTGGACATTTATTCATTCCCACTTATTAGACACTATTTCTGATGGTAAAATGAGCATAAAATGCAAAATACAGAATTCTGAAATATTAAAACGGAAAAAATGGAATTTGGGAAAAAATGGAATTTGGAAAATAATAAAACGGATTTCATATGGCTCTACGCCTAGGGGTCGCTGTCCAATAGGAGAACGAATATTATGGTCTGGCTTGTACCTAGGTAAAGGGATATTCCGTGTATATATACAAAGAATATACAAGGGATATCAAACGATATACAAATATTATACATGGGATCTCAAGCAATAAATATATATATTCGGTTTAATCTGACCCTTTGTAACAGTGACGATGCAAAGCATGTTGGATGCATTTGACCCATTGTGAGAGAAAAAAACACGACAGACTTATTTCGGGTCGCAAAATAGGCACACTGCTGTGTGTAGCCTTGCTCCTCTGCTTGCCCACCCTGCGCCACACAGACATTAGCACGGACTGGGCGGATATGACTCGTCGAGTTGCCACAGGGTTTTTCAAAATAAAAGTATCGATATGAACCAAACGGTGCTAGCTGCCGCTCAGATATTATGACTGGAGCTGCGCTTGGGGCGGAAACGAGACCCCCACAGGATTTTCAAAATAAGATTATCGATATGAACTATATCTATACGTTAACGTTACCCCGTTTCCATGAAATTTTTAATTAGCAGCAATCTGTTGTTGAAAATTTAACGTTAAACCGGAAATGGAAACACGAGGACAGGAAGCCGGCATGAAATTGTTGTAGTCATAATGTAGTCTTTTAGTCTTATTAACTAAAAGATTTTAACAAAATAAAAAGCAGCAGCACTATTGGATAACCGAGTCATGTTTGCTATGTATTTCTTTCTTTAGGGGAGTAGGACATTTGTTTCACAGTTTTAGCATGATGTTTTATAGATGGCTAGGTTAAACACAGGTTTTTGTTTTTAAGAGGGGGGTTTGATTTGATTTGATTGAAGTTTATTTCAAATATGCAACAAACAAACATCAAGTACAGATATAGCCTTAAGCCGTTCATATAATAATAAAAAAAAAAATAATGTAATAATAATAATCTAAAAGAACCAATAAGAGTATCGATAAAATCCTAACGATACCCATCCCTATTGTTCAGGGAGACGGATTGTGAATTTTGTGATTGACTCAAATTATATTTATTTGGAAAAATAAATATAGTCACTTTATTTGAAGAGTCAAAACTGTTCTCTTGGCTTTGTTTTGTTCATAGTAGTAACACTCATGTCATGATAAATCTGGTCAAAACTACAGGAATATACATAAAAGAAAAAAAATTATAATACAATAAATATATATATATATCGGTATCGACCTTGAGGAGCAGAAAGTTATCGATATCTGGTTCAAAAAATCAATATCGTGCACCCCTAGTAGATGCAGTACTGAATTCTGCCATCCGGACACATAATATTATATATATTATAGAATACCAGGCCTATAAGGGGGCTTTCTCACTGCCATTCGGGGTCGAATCAGCTCCGCTCCGTCCTCGCTCCGTCCTTGGGTGCGAACCCTCCCTCTCCCCCCTCTGGTTTGTGTACACACTGCAGTCTTGATGCGCTCCGGGTTTTGTTTACGGTTTGCGTTTTGAGCGTGTAAGCTTGCCGTAGGCAATGATGTCACGCTCGAACGTCAACACAGGAAGAGTTTAACACACAGTGGTGGAAACTGGATGCTGATATAAAGAAACAAATAACCAATAAATATGAAGTTATATTTGAACCTCTGTTGTCAAGCCTTGTCAATATAACCCACCCCCTTTTCTCACAAATGGAACTGGTGTCGTGGAGTCCGCTTTGAGCGTTTTCCAGGGTTAGCGGCTAATGCTTAGCCTATTTATTACTAGTTAGCAGCTAACATTGCTCACCTCAATTATATTGCATGTCATTGATCTACCGGTCGATCACGGCCGACTGGTTGGGCACCACTGGTCTATAGAAAATAAATGCATTCGAACAAGAAACCAATGTATAGACATAGCAATGGCAATTGTGCTTGTAACGTGGCTTCATGTTTTCATCCGCTGAGCCGTGATGCTCAACATGCTTGTTTGGTTGAGGTCTGAACTCGCCAAATTGCCCATACATATCGTTTTGTGGGTATTGTCCAGTTGTTGCTGTATGTTTTTATCTGCCCAAAATTCAAGCAAGCATGAAAGCATTACAGTAACGACGTTGTGCGTGTCAGCAAGTTGATACAGAAGCCTCTTCCGTGTTTTGGTACAAGCTTGTACACCACGCACGCCCCCCACTCCCACCTATTTCAGCGGTCCAGGTTTGGAGCCAATCAGCGTCCCCGGGGACGGGGGGGAGCGTTCTCAGTAGGACGACCACACCCTATTTGGGTGCGATCGGGCTGTGATTCGACCCCAAATGGTTAGTGAGAAAGCCCCCTAAATGACATAGCCAACTTGCACATCTATGGATCAGGCCAAATCTTTCCAATGGCAGAGTTCAATTTGGATTTAGTATCACCAGGCGTGCAGGAAGAACTGAGAATGAAATCTCTCCGCTTCTTTTCACCTGACAGCGAGGACTCTCACTTCCTTGCTGAGCAGGCGCCCCGACCGACCTGTAGGAGTCGCTGTTCACAACGACCAGGATACATACCCCACCGGCTTCCCACCAGCTAACACTGCCAATTGTGTTAGTATGGACGACCGACCAAGCCGGAGGTACCGCTGGCGCTGACAGCTGGATTCGATCCTAGTGTCTCTGCGGTGGTAGGCAGGCGCTTAGTCCGCTGCGCTACCCGGCCGCCATGTGTAGTTCCATTCTTTTTTTTTTATCCACTTTTTTTCTCCTTATTTTCCCCAATTCTCCCCTCCCCTGTCTTGAACGTTGCTCGCATATGCCCCCCACTGGTCGGTTGTAGGTAGGATAGAAGCCTTGCATCACGTGTCCCCTCCGGTACACGAGGAGGCAGCCTGTCGCATCTTTTCACCTGCCAGCGCGGACTCTCATTGGCGAGGTGTAACGTGTGGGAGGCTCACACTACCCCCACCATTTCCTGTCTCTGCTGTGCAGGCGTGTTGTGGACAGCGACCTGTAGGAGTCGCTGTCCACAACGTCCAGATTACCACCCATCGACTTCCACCCGCTGACTCTGCCAATTGAGCCAGTATGACGGCCGGTCCAAGCCGGAGGCAACGCCGACAGCCGGATTCGAACCCGGTGTATCTTGCGTTGGTGACGAGCGCAATGTCCGCTGCGCCACCCAGCCGCCTTAGTCGGTTCCATTCTTATAATGGATATGGCTCTGCCATTTTGGATCGGATTGCAACAGGGATTGTTGCTAAATGTTCACAGAAAGTAGACACTAACTGCGCTCCAATCTATGCCAATAACATTCAGTTTTCTGATGGAGAATCCAGAGAAATAAGAGCGGGGAAAAAAATCATACAGAAGTCATTTGCTTGCAGGAAGCTGGAATCGGCTGGGAAAGGTAGTTTTTTTTCATTGAGAGCTCTGGATGCCCTCTCCTCATATGACTACAATCGGCGACATTTAGCTAATTCAAAATGGCAGATATTTGCTAAATTATAAACACATTCCATAAACTAAAATCTCACTAATTACACTTTACCCTATTGGTAAACACAGATATTGGTGAAAATATACACCATGACTGCTGTTTTGTCAGGATTATGGTCTTTACTCTTGGATACATTTGGGGGGGAACATTTCTAGAGAGATTGATTTATGACGTGATGACATTTTGGGACCGGTACTGGACCCGTCAGGCTTAAGAGGTTTTAAGCCAATCAAATAATAAATGTATATTAAAATAATAAAAGTCAAACTCAAATATCTTTATTTTTTTATTTACATATTTGAAACGGAGTGGGAAGAAGTATACTTATTTAATACCACTCCTTTTTACTCATCATCAGATCATACTTTAGTAACTTTACTAATTCATTCTTTACTAATTGCTAATTTTATTGTCAGTAGGGATGCATCGAAATTTCGGTGGCCGAAAACTTTCGGCCGAAAATGGCCAAGAAAAGGCCTTTCGGCTTTCGGCCGAAAGAGTTTTTTCACCGAAAATATGTCACCGAAACAGAAACAACCTGTAACCTAACGCGTGTTGTTGTGATGATGTCGCGCTGTCGGGAGTCGCGCTGTTTCTATGTAAACTCTGCGCGCAACGCCTCCAATAAATGCGTCTTTAACATGCTTTTATATCCTTATTTACTATATGCCCGTCGCGGTTAATCACTGAGTGATCTAATATGCATATTATTCAGAGCGAGAGGGGGGGGGATTGTGTTTCTCACATTGACGCTGTCTGTCTGTCGCGCGTCTACTGTGCCGAGTCAAGCGAGCACATTCAGCTGGGGACTAGAAAGGTGTGCTCAGTAGAGTACAGATGTCCGCTGCGCAGCCAGAGAAAAGATGGAATTAATGTACTGTATGCATTCAGAAGTGCTGAATAAATGTTTTATGGACCCATAATAGTCATTATTTATTATTTAAGTTAAGTTTGGCCATAATCATATTTTTCCATAACCATAATGTTCCACAACATTGGTAAAAAAAAATTCTATTCTTTTTCGGCCTTTCGGTTTTCGGCGTTTCAATATATTGTGGCGGAAGAGAGTATTTTAGTATCATATTGAGCACATTGTCATGGAATACACCGCTTAGGAACAACAGGCTGGCTAGGCTAACTAGCTTGCACGGCGATGTTTTATATATTTACGTGCAGAGTATGTGTGCGGCGTGAATTCTGAGGCCACGTTCATAGTAGTGTGTGGTATACAGTGGACGTCGTTTCAATATATTGTGGCGGAAGAGAGTATTTTAGTGTCATATTTATTACATTGCCATGAGATATTCCGCTTGTCGGCTAACTTCTAACGTGCGCGCACTGATGACGACATCAACTCGACTCGAGACATTCGCAGCAGCATAATAAGACAACAGGCTGGCTAGGCTAACTAGCTTGCACGGCGATGTTTTATATATTTACGTGCAGAGTATGTGTGCGGCGTGAATTCTGAGGCCACGTTCATAGTAGTGTGTGGTATACAGTGGACGTCGTTTCAATATATTGTGGCGGAAGAGAGTATTTTAGTGTCATATTTATTACATTGCCATGAGATATTCCGCTTGTCGGCTAACTTCTAACGTGCGCGGACTGATGACGACATCAACTCGACTCGAGACATTCGCAGCAGCATAATAAGTTAATTAAACTTGACATGCATTATATCGACGATAATTATCGATATAGAATTATATGAAAATAATTTTATAATTTTATCGCGATAACGTTTTTGGTCATATCGCCCAGCCCTACCCTGTATAGTTTCTCTAGCCATTTTATATACATAATATATATACAACTACATACCTACTAGGGGTGGAACGGTTCACAAAATCCATGGTTCAGTTCATATCACGGTCTTGGCGTCACGGTTTTCGGTTCGGTATACGTTGTTTAAAAAATACCAGCATAAAATATATAGCCTAAAAATAATCCAACTTTTCAGTTATTCTCAAGGACGTAGTCATGCAAAAACAGAAAGAATGAGGCAGTTTGACATCAGGCACATCATTTTGACAGTGACCGGGTTAGAGCAAGGAGAGATTTTGGTACAGCAAGAGGGGAGGCATTGCTGATTTAAACATGCTTCTCATTTATTTGGTAAAAAAAAGGTTTACAGCGGTTTGCCTTAAATAATGTTTGGCACACAAAGACCGAACTGACTGAAAAATATAGGCAACATTTGTCAAAGTATTAAAACCTCTTAAGCTGCAACGTCCCTCATATGGAAGTTTTTCGGATTTTTTGCAACCGTCACTTTGGCGACCCCTAGTGGCTCGGGTGTGCATATTTTGTAATACAATATATATATCGAATTGAACGCTTATTTGTTGCCTGTCGATGGCGACAAAATCCGTTCAGCGGTTCTCGAGTTGCATGCCGGTATTTGAGGCTTGTGCAAAGTACACGGTATTGCGCAAAATACCACCCCCGACTCAGGCTGCAGTAGTTCCGTCAATCTAGATCCGATCTCGAAAATGATTGTGCATTGTTGTAACCAATGAGTGTGGCTTTCCAATGATACCCCACATGGGGATCTAAATTAAAAAAGAAAAAGAAAACACGAAGAAACAGGAAGAGCAAAACAGCAGAATTAATTGAAAACTGAGTTTTTCTTTGTACACAGTTTACCAAAATCACTCATTTCTGAATGGATCTTTATGAAATTTGGATATGTACTACATAAGGCTTCAGGCTATGACTCCGTCTGGATTTGTAAGCCATACCACCTTCTGGGGAAATACTACCTCTGGACTAACTACTACAGAAAAACTTGAGTAACAAGTTTTCTTTACAACTCAAGTTCAGACCTATGTTACTCTATTACGTTAGCACTAAAAGTGAATTTTTTTTCTGGAATCAGAAACTTCAGAATGTCATCTTTCAAAAGAGACCAGGCTCATGCATGTGCTATAATTATAGAGTATGTTGTTTTGGTTTGCAAAAAAAGTATGCAGTCCTCAAGTTAAAGTGTTCAAGTTAAAAAAATTCCACTTTTGTGCCCGCTTGTTAAGAGGTTTTAACTTGGTGCAAACAAACAAAATAATTAAACCTTTCTATTTTTGTGGCCACATTATAGACAAAGGCCATCAACATAAAGTATGCATATGATCAACCAGCACTAGACTTTCTTATCAAAAAGGAAAAGTCACTGTTATTTAAAATAAATAAATCATGTGTACTAAATATATATTTACTTTTTAATTGCATGAAACATTATGAAGTATTCTCTTATGCCGCTTTTCACTGCATGGTACCTAATCGACTCTACTCGCTTTTGCTTTTTGAGTGTCTTAGTAGCCATATTTGAAGTGACGTCACACGAGGAAGTAAATAAGTCAACAGTAACACGGCGTTGGAACCTGGAGATGCCCTGATATAATATAAACCAAAATTTGAACCTCTGTTGTCAAGCCTCGTCAATATACCCCCCCCCCCTTCCCCACTAATGGAACTGGTGTCGTGGAATTGTTTCGCTGTGAGCGTTTCCACCGTTAGCTCGCGGCTAACGTTAGTTAGCTTACCTCGCGGCTAGCTGGTGGCTAACGTTAGGTAACAGTGTTTCCCATAGGATTTTCAGAGACTATGGGGGGTGAACCTCCAACCCTCTAGGGGGGTCCGGGGGCGTGACCCCCACCCCCCGGAACTTTTTTTTTTGGTACATTTTAAAGTTAAATGCATCAATCTGGTGCACTTTGAGAGCAAAATAAAGAGGCTAGATCTATGATGAACTTTGTGCTCAAAACACAAAACCTCTCCTCGAGACACCCCAGCCGTTCAATGTATTTTTTAAATTCCACCACCAGCACACCTGATTCAACTTAACTAGCCCTTTATTAGTTTAATCAGGTGTGCTGGTGATGGAATTTAACAAATATAAAATACAAAATAGAGCATACATTTGAGCCATCAAAGAAATTAAGCAAAAGTGGTTACCTGTGTTGAACTGGTTTATTTTTTCGAAAATAAAAAAATATAGTGGATTACAATTAGGGATGCACGATATTGATTTTTTGACACCGATACCGATAACTTTATGCTCCTCAGGCCGATAACCGATATCGATAACCGATATTTATTGTATTATAATTTTTTTTTTTATTTATATATATATATTTTTATCAATTCTTTTTTTCAACATGAAACAAAACATATCACAATACAATAATAATACATAAAAAGACTTCCCAGGACAATAACTTAACACCAACTTAAATGTGACCTAACCAGACAACAGAAACAAAAGCCAAGACAACAGTTTTGACTGATAAAGTGACCATATTTATTTTTCCAAATGAAAATTCACAATCCGTCAACAACTTATAATACATCCAACCTAAGACGCTCAAAGCTTTTTGTTCTTTTTTCAAAGCGGAGCCTTGAAAAAAAGGCTTTGAGTGGACACATCACCACCACAACAAGTCACCTGCAACAAGCTAGAAGCTAGAACCTAGAAGCTAGAAGCTGCTGTGAATCCAAAGCCAGCTATTGACGAGTCGTTTGCTAAATTAAAGAAGTTTGACAGAATTGACCCAAGGGCTCAAGCCGCTAGCTTTTAAGCAGTCCTTGGTGGTGCAAATTAACCTGGCTACTATGGAGCAATAAGTGACTGCGTTCAACCGAGGGTTGCATCACAGCCATGGAAGGGGCTAGCTTTGCTTAGCTCCTCGCGTCGTCGTAGGCTTCTAAGTTAACACAATAACACACCATCGTAGCGGTGGTGATGCCGCAGGTGACCCGTCAGGCTGGATGTATTACAAGTTGTTGCCCTTTTCCCTCCTTGTGGAACTTCTGCATTGCATTTATTACAAATAGCAAGCAATCTTTTTCCTCTGAAATTCAGAGTACCGACGCGGCCATCTTTGTTTTTAACGTCCGCGCTGATTCAGAAACTTACGTGCCTACGTCACAGCCAAGAAAGGGAGCGCTGGATTTGTGTAAAACGCCCTGTTCCTAAACCACACGCTGTCAGTCGTACCACAGTACTGGCAAAACGGGATGAGCCTACAGTCAAAACAAACGCACTTCATTCCAATTCACCCACACAGCATTTTTTTTTACCAAAAAATATATTATATTATCGGAGCTATTAATAACGTTATCGGGTTTATCGGGATGACGTCATAATTGCTGATATCGGCCCGATAATTATCGTGCATCCCTAATTACAATTACTACCACTGCCAATACTACTGATACATCCCTATTGGCAAACTTTATATTTAAAAAAAAAATAGTTAAAAAAAAAATATATATATATATATCTTTTTTTTTAACAAATGTTTTTGTTTCATTATACAACTGTGGCGGGCCGCCACAGTCTAGGTAATTAATGGGAAACCCTGGGTAGCTTAGCTCGCGGCTAACTTAGTTACTGCCTCTCTGCATCCCAATAACCGAACAATACACACATGCCCCAAACCGTGGAGGTCGTACCGAACGGTCTACTGTTCGAATGCGTACCGTTCCACCCCTACTCTCTACACAACAGGTAAACACTACACAACAACAGGTAAACACTACACAACAGGTAAGCACTACACAACAACGGGTACACTCTCTGTACTCACCGTCTCTCTCTCTCTGTCCCCACAGTACTCCCCCAGGATGGCCAGCTGTGGCGAGGTGGACCACTCCATGAACTCGCTCCCATCCAGCAAGAAGGGCAGCGGCGGGGGGGGCAGCGGGGGGGGGAACGGCGCTGAGTCGTCGTGCTCCGGGTCGGGAGGCTCCTCCCCCGCGCCGCCGCTGGTCCCGCCAGAGTGCGCCATCTGCCTGCAGAGCTGCGTCCACCCGGTGCAGCTGCCCTGCCGCCACGTCTTCTGCTTCCTGTGCGTGAAGGGCGCCTCATGGCAGAGCAAGCGCTGCGCCCTCTGCAGGCAGGAGGTGCCCGAGGACTTCATGGAGAGACCCACGCTGCTGTCCCCCGAGGAGCTGAAGGCGTCGGCGGTGGGCCGGGGCGGCGCGGCCGGGGACCACGCCTGGTACTACGAGGGCCGCAACGGCTGGTGGCAGTACGACGAGCGGACCAGCCGCGAGCTGGAGGACGCCTTCTCCAAGGGCAAGAAGACGGCGGAGATGCTGATCGCGGGCTTCCTGTACGTGGCCGACCTGGAGAACATGGTGCAGTACCGGCGCAATGAGCACGGCCGCCGCCGCAAGATGAAGAGGGACGTGGTGGACATCCCCAAGAAGGGCGTGGCCGGCCTGCGTCTGGACACCACCACCACCCCCACCGAGAGCGGGGGCGCCGGGGCAGGGCGGGAGAACTCTGCCGACGGGGCAGACACCCTGCAGCCGCCGCCACCTCCCCCCGGCCTCCCCTATCCCGCCACGCTCCCCCCTCCCCCGGCCACCACCAGACCCCCCACCTCGCTCGGGGGCCAGCCGACCCTGGAGGGCGCTCTCTCCCAGCTGCAGATCGGCCCTGGGAGGCCCCAGGCCGGGGAGGAGGACGAGGACGAGGCGTCTCCCTCCAGGTCCTCAGACCCTCACACCTCCGTGGACGAGTCCGGCTCCGGGGACTGGAGCGACGACGAGCAGGACGAGGAGGAGGATGACGAGGAGGAGGAGGGGGGAGACGGGGAGCGCGTGGAGCCTCTGGAGGAGAGGCCGAGGAGGCAGAGACTGAGCCCCGAGGACAGAGCCCCTCCCGGGGCAGAGTCCTCCAGCGCTCCGCCCTCCTCCAGCGGGAGGTCCCGGCAGCCCGACGGCCAGTGTACAGTGACTGAAGTGTGAAGTGGAGTCCTCATGATCCTTGGAGACTGCATTCCATTCCAGTAAATAATTCCTTTACACGCGCGCCCCCGTTCACTTCCTGTCACAGATCTGATGTGGTGGAGGACTTGGTCTTAGAGACACGAGACTCTCCATTACTGAAATAACCTCATCTAATTAGAAAGATTGAAAGATACGATTTTTTTTCCAGTCTTTCTGTCAAAAGACTGAAATGTTATGCCTTGTCTCCATTAGCTATGTTCAGCCTGGCTGGGGCTAGCCATGGTCTAGCATGGTATGGTTGGGTTTGTGTCTCCATTAGCTTATGTTCAGCCTGGCTGGGGCTAGCCATGGTCTAGCATGGTATGGTATGGTTGGGTTTGTGTCTCCAATTAGCTTATGTTCAGCCTGGCTGGGGCTAGCCATGGCCTAGCATGGTTTGGTTGGGTTTGTGTCTCCGTTAGCTTATGTTCAGCCTGGCTGGGGCTAGCCATGGTCTAGCATGGTATGGTATGGTTGGGTTTGTGTCTCCGTTAGCTTATGTTCAGCCTGGCTGGGGCTAGCCATGGCCTAGCATGGTATGGTTTGGTTTGTGTCCCCGAAAGGCTGTTTCTGGGATTCGAACTTCGTCAGGGTTTCGTGAAAAAAAGAATCTAAATTTTTATTTTTTATTTTTTATATAAATATCCTCAAACTAAATCCTCAATTTGAATAAAGTGATTAATCTGATTAAATGGGTCTTTTTTTTATTAAATCAACTTTCTTTAATGAATATAACTTAGCATTTTTTTTTTATACTATAATATTAGTGTAGCCTAATCTTTATCTGCAACTGTGAAGAAAAACCCCATTGGTTTAAACAAAAACAAAAATAATAAAAAAAACATTTCTTTTATGTGTCTATTCATTCTATTAAAAATTAAAAATTTTGATTTAGAATTCTAATGTTAACGTAACGAACGAATGTTCGAACATTCGGGCTCAGCCTTAGTCTCCGTTAGCTCCATTAGAGACATGGCCACAGCACGGCTAAACCCTGGCTAGTGGAGACCAGGCCACAGCTAAACCCTGGCTAGTGGAGACCAGGCCACAGCACGGCTAAACCCTGGCTAGTGGAGACGAGGCCACAGCACGGCTAAACCCTGGCTAGTGGAGACGAGGCCACAGCATGGCTAAACCCTGGCTAGTGGAGATGAGGCCACAGCACGGCTAAACCCTGGCTAGTGGAGATGAGGCCACAGCACGGCTAAACCCTGGCTAGTGGAGATGAGGCCACAGCTAAACCCTGGCTAGTGGAGACGAGGCCACAGCACGGCTAAACCCTGGCTAGTGGACACGAGGCCACAGCACGGCTAAACCCTGGCTAGTGGAGACGAGGCCACAGCATGGCTAAACCCTGGCTAGTGGAGATGAGGCCACAGCACGGCTAAACCCTGGCTAGTGGAGATGAGGCCACAGCACGGCTAAACCCTGGCTAGTGGAGATGAGGCCACAGCTAAACCCTGGCTAGTGGAGACGAGGCCACAGCACGGCTAAACCCTGGCTAGTGGACACGAGGCCACAGCACGGCTAAACCCTGGCTAGTGGAGACGAGGCCACAGCACGGCTAAACCCTGGCTAGTGGAGACGAGGCATTGTACTTTTATCAAAATGAATAACATGGTGGGGTTTGCAGATGTATGTTAAGCTGGCTAGAGAGTTGCTGGTGTACTCAGTCTGGTCTTGGATTACAGGAAGTAAAAGTAATCGGCTTTAAGCCGCGTCTCGGACACTAATCGTGTTTCATTGTCTCACCTAATGACCCGCGTGCCCAGGGGAGACCAGGCGTGGGTCTGTCTCACCTAATGATCCGCGTGCCCAGGGGAGACCAGGCGTGGGTCTGTCTCACCTAATGACCCGCGTGCCCAGGGGAGACCAGGCGTGGGTCTGTCTCACCTAATGACCCGCGTGCCCAGGGGAGACCAGGCGTGGGTCTGTCTCACCTAATGACCCACGTGCCCAGGGGAGACCAGGCGTGGGTCTGTCTCACCTAATGACCCGCGTGCCCAGGGGAGACCAGGCGTGGGTCTGTCTCACCTAATGATCCGCGTGCCCAGGGGAGACCAGGCGTGGGTCTGTCTCACCTAATGACCCGCGTGCCCAGGGGAGACCAGGCGTGGGTCTGTCTCACCTAATGACCCGCGTGCCCAGGGGAGACCAGGCGTGGGTCTGTCTCACCTAATGATCCGCGTGCCCAGGGGAGACCAGGCGTGGGTCTGTGAAGCGAAAGTGAAAGAAGATACTTGAGGCGGAGGAGTTACTTGGTGATGTGGAGCTCAGGCTGGGAACTGTATCATGAAACCTCTGTTCAGCCACAGTTTAAGTCTCTCAGTGAAGGTAGGAAGCGGCTTCACTCTCATCACTACTGTCTCAAAGACCTTCCAGTTTTAATCTTTCATCACTCGTGTCCCTGTGAAAAGATCCCTTACTCCAGATTTACCCAACTAAGAAGTCTTTTCTTAACATAACTGAGCGTAGTCGGACCGGCGGTGGTTTTGGGTTTTGGGCGGTTTCTCGAGGTGTTCGGCCTTTATGTGGTGAGATGGGATATTTAATTAATCATACATATATATATATATATATATATATATATACACACAACGCTTTGATTGAATTGTTGTTGCCTGCTGTAATGGTTTGTTGATCCAAGGAGAGGGTCGCTTGACAAACCGCCTGGATGTTGAGCTCACGTCTTTTCTTTGTTTTGCAACCAGTCGTCGGGGGAAACGGACCTTGAAGGGCGGTGTGGGTCGAGGGGGGGGGGGGGGGGGGGGTGAAATTAGGTGCAGTTTTTTTCTTCTTCCCAATAATAAGATTGATAAGATTCCTTAAAGGTTTGAAATTGTGTGTCTGTTGTAAATGAATAGGAAGCTCAGATACAGTTGATTGATCTTGATCTCTGTCATGTTACACTGGGTTTTATTAAAGAGTGACACCCAGGGTCATTTTGCTGCCCCTAGTGGTTGATATCTTCACCCTGTTGCACACTCTGCCCCGCCCCCAGCTGTGATGTCAGAGTACCTCCTGCCCCGCCCCCAGCTGTGATGTCAGAGTACCTCCTGCCCGCGTCTATGCCCAACGCAGTTCGGTTTCCGGGTTCCTCTGATTGGCCGCGACGCCCACGTGACCCGCGCTGGCACGCCCCCTTATCCACCGCTGCCGCTACAGCTCGCCTGTGTGTTGCAGTGCGCGTGGCAGAGCGGCTTTGACGCTCGCTTCCTGAGTCAAGAAACGCGCTGTTGGTAACACCACCCACTTCAATGACAGAGCTCTCTTGTTTAATAATATTGTCGCGCCGCCACTCTGAGTCAAGAAACGCAGTCATCTTAATATTCTGCTTATGCAGTTATCAGCTGTATTTGGCATAGACGCCTGAGTCAAGAAACGCGCTGTTGGTAACACCACCCACTTCAATGACAGAGCTCTCTTGTTAATAATATTGTCGCGCCGCCACTCTGAGTCAAGAAACGCAGTCATCTTAATATGCTGCTTATGCAGTTATCAGCTAGCTGACTAAATGTAAATCTTATGCAACGCCAGTCAAGAAACGACCGCCTCAGCAGCATCACGCATCAACTGTAATGTGGAGTGGACTTAAACATATTTACAATTAGCATTTTATAAAGTAGAACTGTAATGTTTACTTTCTCAGTCAGCTCTAAGTGCAGCATCCCTTTTGAAAGCGAAAGTCAAGTCCATGCCGCTCTGCCGCGCGCGCGTCAACACACAGGCGAGCGGCAACACACAGGCGAGCTGTAGCTGCAGCGGTGGATAAGGGGGCGTGCTAGCGCGCGTCACGGCCAATCAGGAACCCGGAAACCGAACTGCGTTGCGTTTGGCATAGACGCCTCCTGACATGACAGAACAGAACCTGACATGACAGACGGAACAGAACCTGACATCACAGAACCTGACATGACAGACAGAACAGAACCTGACATGACAGACGGAACAGAACCTGACATCACAGAACAGAACCTTCACGCCGGCCGGCTCCCGAACGTAATCTCGAACCGGCCGGCGCGTTCACACACCGGGAATAATTGGTTCCGAACATGACGGAGGCTTTAGTTCGGCCCTCTTAACACTTTGAGTGCCGGGACCCGTCTTTAGACGTCTTTCCTGGCCATGCTAAAGTTGCCGGGGGACGCTGTACAGCGTCCTTATATCAATATTTCAAAAATCTGCGATCGGATTCATAATGTCCCTCCGCTGGCCTGAGATCCACCAGCAGGACCCACTGAGCTCTCTGGCGGTTCAGGAGCGCCATCTGGTGGCCGATCGGCGCAACCGCTTAACAGGAAGCGCAGTAGAGGTTTTGCTGGTCGGCCATATTACTTCCGGGCACTCGGTATAGGTTCCGGCACTCTAGCTCGTCACACTACATAGCGATCGATTGCCAATAACTCTATAAACAACATGATTTGGACGTATATACCATTATACAAGCTGGAGATGGACCGGGTAATAATATATCCCATAATGATAAAATTTCTACTCGACGATGATCGCCCAACGGCGCGCGGAGACTGGGGTGAGTTTCAGCGTGTAACGTTACCGTCTTCGATAATAACTGATATTATCAACATTTGACCCACATTAGATGATTGGTATAACGCTGCCCACGGAATTATAAACGCCCCCTCGCCCATCCGGTCAACATCAGATGACGTGTAGTAACTTCTAGAAGTACGTCTAGTTGGAATTTTTTATATCGCGCTGATTGCCATCAAACTGTATTTCATCATCAATATAATGCATTTGAGGCTATATATCACGTTCTGGAGAAAGCTGCAGAAAGAGATGAAAACATACTTATACATTAGACCATACTTTACTATGAATAAGTGAATGAAAAAGTTTAACGTTGCTACACAATGAACAATACATATAGGACTTTGAATGGGCCCTAATAATGGCAATGTAGCAATAGAATTTAAAAAGTTATAGCCCTGCAAAGAAGGGGACTTTCTCCATAGACAAATAGCGCTGGCAATCTATGGTATATCATTAATTTAACCTTAGGCAACCAAAGTGTTAAGAAAACACTGAGCACCGATTTTTTTTTTTATGTTCCGAACCAATTATTCCTGGTGTGAACGCGCCGGCCGGTTGGAGATTACGTTCGGGAGCCGGCTCCGGCCGGTGTGAAAGGCCTAAGACGGAACCGACATCACAGTGGGGTGAAAATGCTGGACCCCACTATATGGCACCAAGTTACTGTACAGAGACCCTGAGTTACCAGTATCTGCTTCCTGCTGCGACCCCCCCCCCCCGGTCCTCCAGAGCTTCCTGTTGTGACCCCTCCCCCCCGGTCCTCCAGAGCTTCCTGCTGTGACCCCCCCCCTGGTCCTCCAGAGCTTCCTCCTGTGACCCCCCCCCCCCCCCCTGGTCCCCCAGAGCTTCCTGCTGTGACCCCTCGTCCTCCAGAGCTTCCTGCTGTGACCCCCCCCCCCCCCTTGAGTGACCTGAAAGGAACTTGGCCTTTTTAAAATGTGAAGTGGTTCAGTGTTTTTTTTACCCCTGTTTTTGTTTTTTTCTTATTTTGTTTTTCTGAAACCGTTTAGGTTAAGTATTCATACTAGCCCCAACTAAAAAGTATTCTTAATTGGTGTGTTTTTATTAAAAAAGCAAAAACATGGGTCTTCTGAGTGTCCAGTTCATCTTTAGTCGGTTTGATAACTCGTGTTTTGAAGAGAGGCTTTCTTTTTAACACTACTGGGCGGGAGGACGGTCTGGCTGACCTTTTAGATTTTAGTTTGAATAAATAAAAACATTTTGGGTTGGTTTTTATTTTTTGTTGCATTTTGTTCCTCCGTTTGTAAAATGTGTCTTGTAACGTCTGGCGTCTGCAGCAGTGAGGGGTGAAGGACATCGGTCTCCTGTTGACGTGTTAAATGTGTTTTTTAATAACATATACGTGTTATTTCGTATCCGCATACATCATTTCGGCCAGCAGCTCGGTTCTAGAATTCTTAATTTTGAAAAATAAAGTAAAGGTAACTGTTCTTTTTCTTTTCTTTTGCTTTGGAATCTTTTGTTACATTGTTTGTAATTTAAGAATAAATTGTGTGTCATTTCATCATGATTTCTTCTGTGTGCTGTCGTCTCATTGATCCTGAACTCCTTATCCTGCTGTACAAGGGCTCACATGGTGACGCAGCCAGAGACCGTTATTATTGATATTGATATATAATAAAAATATAACTTATGTGTAGTTCAGGGCTCGGTAAACAATGGTAGATGTTGGATGTTTTAGATTAGATGCAAATGTATTGTCATCATGCAGCACAAGTACAGTACAACAAAAAAGTCTGGCATCCAACCAGACTGCAAATGTAACGGTAAACTAATATACAATGTACAGCTGATTAATCTGGGTATAAAATATATAAATTAGTACTACTGAGTAATAGTGCACTCAGATGTATGTACAGAGTTGTAGTATTAATAGGTACATTGATACAGGTATAAAGACATGGTATGGTAGTAAGTACTGGCCAGCAGTGTAACTAGTAAGGGATATGTACAGATAAGATCAAATATTCCTTTATTAATCCCCTTGGGGAAATTCAGGCATAGCAGCAGGGGAGGTACAGGTAGTAGAATTATAGTACAGAGGAGAAGTAAAAAATGTATACAATATAATTAACTATGGAAATGCGCATATGGGCAACAAGGTGCTAGATGAGGGTACGTATGCCCTCTCACTCAGTTATATTTGAAAACTTATTTTATCCCACTTTATGCTTTGCTCTTGCTTGTTTTACACAGATTTTATGTCTTATTTCTTACTGATGTAAAGCACTTTGAACTGCAATCCCCTGTATGAAAGGTGCTATACAAATAAAGTTATTACTTTCCCTACAATAAATATAGTTGCAATATATAATCTAAAAATGCTAAATATATGCTCTGATGACTATACAGTATACACATAAGGTAAGTATATATTGTCCTTTTAGGTGGGAGTCAGCTACTAGGTTCCTTGTAGTTGAATGTCTGGCAGCAATCCCTGCCCACTGTTGTGGAGCCTGATGGCCGCTGGTATGAAGGACTGGCCGAGGTGGTTAGTTAAGGGGGGGTATAGTATCTACTATAGTATCTATAGAGCAGGATGAGAAGGAAGCTGGCTGCTATCCTGGAGAACCCCTCCCATCCCCTCTACAAGGAGCTAGTCAAGATGAGGAGCACGTTCAGCCACAGACTCACACCCCCCTCCCCCGACACTCCACTAACCGCCCCAGACAGTCCTTTGTGCCGGCGGCCATCAGGCTCCACCACCGTGGGCAAGGAGCGCTGCCATCAGGCTCCACCACCGTGGGCAAGGAGCGCTGCCATCAGGCTCCACCACCGTGGGCAGGGAGCGCTGCCATCAGGCTCCACCACCGTGGGCAAGGAGCGCTGCCATCAGGCTCCACCACCGTGGGCAGGGACCGCTGCCATCAGGCTCCACCACCGTGGGCAAGGACCGCTGCCATCAGGCTCCACCTTTCCTGATTGGCCACCAGGAATGTCTGACCACAGGGCGGTCAGGTGGCGTAGCGGAGATTGCGTTCGTCACCAAATGCCGGAGACGCTGGATTCGCCTGTTCGAATCCAGCTCACAGCTCCGGGGTTGTCACCAGCTTGGCTGGCCGTTCACACTAATACAATTGGCAGTATTAGAGGGTGGGAGAAGCTGGCGGGGTGGGTCCGGGTCGTTGTAAACAGCGACTCCTACAGTTCAGTCGGGGCGCCTGCTCAGCGCGGATAGGATCTAAGGGGGGTAGTGTGATCCTTCCACACGTTACACCCTCTCAGTGAGAGTCCGCGCTGCCAGGTGAAAGGAAGCGGTTGATTGGCTAGACGTGTGTCGGAGGAAGCACGTGATAGCCTCCACTCTCCCAGACCGACTGTGGGGGGTAAGTGCGCAGCGACCAGGAAGGGGATTGGGAATTGGCATAACGACTAACATTGGGATGGGAGAAAAAAGGAGGGGGAAAAAGATAAAAAAAAAACAAAAAAAGGGAATGTCTGACCACTAAGTGTGTCTTGACTAGGGGTGTAACGATGCGACCTCACAACCATTCGATTTGATTAAGATTATTCAGGCAACGATTCAATCCATCATGAAATCTCTTCATTTGACCAAGATTCGATTCGATTAATTTTCAATCAGTTAATTCCCCAATAAATGTTGAATACACAAATGTGGCTGGGGGAACTGATTCACTCAGCATGATGGACTATAGGTCAATAAAAACAATACACAAATAAATTTTTCTTTTCTCGATTATAATCGATTCTAACACATTAGAATTAGGGATGCTCGATATTGGCTTTTTTACCGATACCGATATTCCGATATTGTCCAACTCTTAATTTCCGATACCGATATCAACCGATACCGATATATGCAGGGTTTCCCCCCCCCAAAAAACTGAATAATTTCAGGTAACTAATAATTTCACTGGATATAAATATAACAAATATTGTTATTTTTTTTTATTTTTTTTTAACCGATACCGATATTTTCCGATATCACATTTTACTGCCGATATCGGCCGATAATATCGGACATCCCTAATTAGAATCGATGCATTTTGATTAATCGATGCATCGTTACACCCCTAGTCTTGACTCTTATCCACCAAAACCTGCACGGACTATGACGTATATCATGCCCGTTAAGGTACAAACCCTCACCTGCACCTGTTTATTTTTCTCATATTTCTATCTTCAGATACAATTGTATTGCCTATATTTATGTATTTCTACTATTACCCTACCCATGCCTGTACTTCCCCTCCCCCCATGCTGCGATGACGCCCACATTTCATCATCTACTGTATCGGATTGTCTTATTCACCTCCTCTGTGTGTGTGTCATAGGTGGAGACATGGAGTGGGAGAGATGGGAAGAAAGTGATTGAAAGAGAGAGAGGAGTGTGTGAGAGAGAAGAGAGAGAAAGGGAGAGAGCGAAACAGAGATGAAAGAAAGACACAGAGAGATGAGAGAAAGAGACAAGAAAGAGTGAGAGACAGAGGGAGACAGACCGCTGCAAATCAAGCGATACCCAGGCTTTAAAAAACTTTTGTATGCACGTCTGAGACGTTATGCTATATAGTTACATATAGCATAACTATATTGTATAGTAGTGTATATAGGACTCATTACCTTTCATTCGTAAGCTTAGCATTGTATAGTATTTTATCTTGGTACCTTTTATCATGTCTATTATCTATTATTATTATTATTATTATAATTATTATTATTATTTTTGCACAATCAAGGCGGGCATGGCCACCTTCATTTCACTACACGTCTTATGTATGTGACTAATAAATCTCTTGAATCTTGAAACCTTAAAGGAAAACTAGATAGATAAAGATAGATACCAGTTTCCTCTCTGTGCGTTCAATAGAAAGCTATCTGGCTGCATGTTAGCCTAGCTTAGCACAATGAATGGAAGCGGACATGACCGGGTAGCCTAGCCATTGTCCAACTAACACCTCTCCCGAAGGCTACCCGGTCATGTCCGCTTCATTGTGCTAAGCTAGGCTAACATGCAGCCAGTCGAGCCAGATAGGTTTCTACTGAACGCACAGAGAGGAAACTGGTATCTATCTTCTCGTCTCTCTCTGGAGAAGACGGTAAGCTCATTTCCCAAAATGTTGGAGTGTTCCTTTGAGACAGCTTTTGTCCCAGCTTTTCGAGATCCTTCAGGGTTTCAACACGGGCAGAAAGAATCACAAGGCCCATGTGCTGAGAGACGGAACGAGAGGTTTCTGTACGGGCAAAAGAACGAGCCGCCCCATGGCTCGTCCTCAAGCATCTCAAGGACAGATGGGTCCTTATCCAGGCCAGCCAGCCAGCCTCAAGACAGAACAATGAAGGAGCCTGGAGACACCGCAGCTCTCCTGTTGAACGTGAAGATAGATTGGACTGACCTACAAACCTACAAGAACAGTAGCAGACATACATTACTGCAGTCAGGATGAAGAGGAAGAGGAGAACAGTAGCAGACATACAGTCCTGCAGTCAGGATGATGAAGAGGCTTAATGCACACTAATAGAATAGAATAAAATAGAATAGAAGTACGTCATTGATCGCAAGGGACACTCAGCCAGGAGAGAAAGGAAACGGACCAACACCATTGTTACACAAACTTGAAAAAACGGTTATGTGGCTGCAGACAATAACTCATAGTATATAATCAGATTCAAATTCGTTATTGCCTATATCATTTATTGTAACATAATATAACCGATACATACAGACCCTCATCTGCACCTTTGTTTACAGTTTATTTTTATATTCAGTTAATAGTTTACTTAAATCTTTTTCTAGGGATGTTCGATGTTGGCTTTTTTTTACCGATATCCGATATACCGATATTGTCCAACTCTTAATTTCCGATACCGATATCAACCAATACTGATATATGCAGGGTCCAAAAAACGGAATAATTTCAGGTAATTAACATTACATATCTCTTGTCGTGGAATTAATACATTATGCATACTTTTCACAATAAATAAAATAAGAATTTGTTCTTACTTGCTTGCCTGGGTAAATAAAGGTTAAATAAATGTAAAAAGAAAAACTATACAGATAATTTCTGATATTACATTTTAATGCCAATATCGGCCGATAATACCTGACATTTTCTGATATTCAGATATAATTTTATTGACTATATTTAAAGTATAGTCACATTTTGATGTACCCCCTATGTGATCTCTATAATCTGTCTTTATTATCACATGAAATACCATCTATCTGGAAGCACTCAAAAATCACTCCTCTCCACAAAGCAGGCAATGTACTAGATCCCAATAATTACAGACCAATAGCAATTATCTGTTCCATAGCAAAAGTCTTTGAAAAGTTAATTTATAAACAACTGTCTAATTATCTCAGCAACAACAATATTTTATCACCTTCGCAATCTGGTTTTCGCTCCAATCATTCCACAACTACTACTTTATTAAAACTCACTAATGATATATTTTCTTCATCTGGTAATGGTAATCTCACTGGTGCAATATTTATTGATTTAACAAAAGCCTTTGATTTGGTCAACCATTATCTCCTATTAGACAAACTGTACGCTATTGGCCTCTCACGCAATGCCCTACTTTGGTTTAATTCATATCTGCACAACAGAAAACAATGTGTTGCTATACAGGATGGTAGATCTGAATTGGCAGTACAGGAATGTGGGGTGCCACAAGGCTCAACATTAGGCCCGCTCTTGTTCTCAATATTTATTAATGATCTCCCCTCAATTTTCACAGGTTGTAATACTCAACTCTATGCCGACGACACAGTGATATATACATCTCAAATTACCTTACCTCAAATTCAGTCAACACTGCAATCAAATTTCAATAAACTCAAATCATGGCTCTCGGCTAATAAACTTTTAATCAACAAAACTAAAACTAATACTATGCTCTTTGGGACCACCCGTAATCTTGCATCCAAAACCATTAATCAACCATTTAATATCACTTGTCTGGACGGTACACAACTACATAGAGTTGATCACATTAAATACCTTGGTCTATGGCTTGATTCAGAACTCTCATATAAATATCACATTGATAATATTGTTAGAAAAGTCAACTTTAGTGCTGGTGTTCTCTACCGCAACAGAAAATGTTTCACACTCCCTGTCAGAAAGAAACTGGTTCAGCAACTAATTTTACTAATTTTACCCATCATGGATTACGCTGACGTAGTTTACCAAACTGCATCTAAAACCAACCTTCTTCCACTAAACACACTATTCAGCCGAACGCACAATTGGAGGGGGGCTTCCCACCCTCCAGAACATTTACAACAAGCGGTGCAGGGGGAAGGCTAAGAGAATCATCAAGGACTCCAGCCACCCGAACAACTGCCTCTTTGAACTGCTGCGGTCAGGCAAGCGATACCGGAGTCTTAAGGCGAGCACAGAAAGACTCAGAAGAAGCTTCTATCCCCAGGCCATCAGGCTGCTCAACGAACAATAAACACTATGCAACAACCATCAAATGCACACAGCACACACATCCACACGCACACACTCACTTTAAACAAACAACTCACTGCAGCACCCACTTTACACACTTTAGAACACCTAAACACACTTTACACTTTATATTTATTGGTAAAGGATTTGCACTACAACTCGTACACCTTACTGTAAATTGTACCTAAATTGTACCTCATCCCATGTTTGCTCTGCACTATATAGTATTGTATATTAGTACATTGCATAGTATATTGTATATTGTATGGTAACTCAGTTACTTCTATTCTGCATCGAACATTGTACGTCTATACTGAACACTGTGACCTCTATTTTTACCTCTATTTTACATGCTATACTATTTTATTTCATACTTATCTTGTCTAACACAGTCTCTGGAGGGAAACAGTAAGAAGCATTTTGTATAAAAGTATTCTGTACTTCTGTATGACAACTATTAAAGAAACTTGAAACAACCGTCTATGCAGATTTGCTCTTGGCTGCCCATATTTGACACACCACTGCACCATGTATGAACATCTTAATTTGCCAGCTCCCACAGTAAAACGACAGCAGCACTGGTTACAGTTCATTTTTAAATGTATTCACTTCAATTATCCGCAATATCTCAAACAGTATATGGACCCTTTCACCTCTAGACATCAACTGAGACACTGTGCACAGCTATTTTTTAAAGTTCCAACAAATGTTACTACCTCAGTTGGCAAAAAAGCATTCATGTTCAAAGGTCCATCTGACTGGAATAATCTCCCAGTTCATATTCAAGCTATAACATCCTCACAACTGTTTAAAACTGTGCTGTCCTCTCACCTTGAGATTACTTGTTCATTTTTCCACCAATAATAGTATAACAGATCTTTGAAGCAATCACTTGAATATGTGCTCTGTGTTTTGTTGTTTGGTTGTCTTATGTTCCTCTTGTTTGATGTTGTTTGAACCTGTTTATTATTAATTTTATCTTGTTTTGTGTTTGGTTTTTGTTTGCTTCTTTTGTTTTGTTATGTCTAATACATAATAATTTATGTATTCTGTAAGCTGTGGACCCCCTTGAAAACGAGATGGTTCATCTCAAGGGGTAATTCCAAATAAAGAATTTCAATATATAATACACACAATTGTTAAGGGGATGCAGACCAGAGAAAGACGTTTGTCTTGTTTACATCAGGGTCCCCCATTTTCAATTCATAGTGACATTTATGACATACACAACATATATGACATCATGACATTTATGGCATAGGGACATACATGACATACAGGTATATAGTACTGTTACATTTGTGACATATACGATATGCAAATATACAGTACTGTTACCCATAGATCCTGCCAGAGTATATACAAATGATGTGGAGGGGACTGTACATTAGGAGGGGGTGGGTGGGTGGGAGAGAAGTATACATACGGTGGGGAGAGAATATACATACGGTGGGAAGGAGACTGTACATTAGGAGGGGGTGGGTGGTTGGGAGAGAAATATACATACGGTGGGGAGGAGGCTGACTATTAGGAGGGGGGGGGGTTGGACATTTACGGTGGCCAGTTTCGAATTGCAGCCTCCCGTAGGTGCTCTTTAAGAGCGGTTTTGAATGTGGGTAGGGATTCACATTCCTTTACAGCTTTGGGTAGGGCGTTCCACATTGATGTGGCATAATTGCGAAACGTGTTTAGTCCCTTGTTTGAGCCGAATCTGGGTTTAACATGATTTGTTGAGCTTCCTCTGGTGTTGTGGTCGTGGTATTCACTGACCTTTGGGAAGTATTTTGACATGTACATGGGTACCTTAGTCGTATAGTGTATCTTGTAGACCAGGCCCATTGCAAGTTGCTGTACTCTGTCATCTACTCTAAGCCATCCTAGGTAGTCAAAGTGGGCAGGGGTGAGGTGGGTTCTACGGGTAAGGTCAACTAGAAGTCTGACCAGTTTGTTTTGTGATGTTTGTAATCTTGTTTTTAGCGCCTTTGAGGTGTTTGGTACCATGAGGTGCAAGCATAGTCGTAGTACCCTTGAATGAGTGCTCCTGCCAGAGTCTTCACGGTATTCTTGTTTACCAGAGAGGAGATCCGGTACAAGAATCTAGTTCGTTGGTTGACTTTTTTTATTACCTTGGATGCCATTTTGTCACAAGAAAGATTTACCTCTAGGATGGAACCTAGGTATGTAATTTCATCTTTCCTTGTGACAATATTGTCACCCACTGTAACTGAGAAGCCGTCGGTCTTGCTGAGTTTGTTATTTGATCCGAAGAGAATGGACTCTGTTTTACCCAGGTGTAATGTAATGATAGTTTGTTATCAGCGAGTCAGGTGCAGATTCTGCCGAGTTCTGAGCTGAGGGCTTTTTCAACCTGTAACTTGTTCTTGTCAGAGACCAGCAGGGCTGAGTCGTCCGCGAACAAGAACAAGTTGCAGTCACAAGCTGACAACATGTAATTTGCATAAATTAGGAAGCCTGCATTTCCCCAAGGGATCAATTAAGGAATATCTGATATTAAAGAGCTTGATCTATAGAGGTTTTACTTACTACACAGTACTTTAACTTACTACTTGCACAAACCAATGTAAAAACAAGCGTTTTACAGCCTCAATGAACAGTGAACACAATAAAATACTCACAATATGACAAGATCTTCACATTACATTTATTATATCTATATTAACAACAATCACATCAAATATTCATCACAGGGGCTACATTGAAAATGGCCCTCCCTCATTTTGAGTCTCAATTTGTACTTCCAGGCACTTTCTGAAGTGCTTTTGATAGTCTATCAGTGAGCTGGATACAATCCTACCTGGAGGGGAGAGAACAGATGGTGGAGGTAAATGGTACCCTATCCCCCCCTCACAGTGAGCTGTGGTGTTCCACAAGGAAGCATACTAGGACCGCTACTATTCCTAATTTATGCAAATTACATGTCATCATTACATGACTGCAACTTGTTCCTGTTTGCGGATGACTCAGCCCTGCTGGTCTCTGACAAGAACAAGTTACAGGTTGAAAAAGCCCTCAGCTCAGAACTAAGCAAAATCTGCATATGGCTCGCCGACAACAAACTATCATTACACATGGGCAAAACAGAGTCCATTCTCTTCGGTTCAAATAACAAACTCAGCAAGACCGACGGCTTCTCAGTTACAGTGGGTGACAATATTGTCACAAGGAAAGATGGAATTACCTACCTGGGTTCCATACTAGAGGCTAATCTTTCCTGTGACAAAATGGCATCCAATGTAATAAAAAAAGTCAACCAACAAACTCGATTCTTGTACCGGATCTCCTCTCTGGTAAACAAGAATACCCTGAAGACTCTGGCAGGAGCACTCATTCAAGGGTACTACGACTATGCTTGCACCTCATGGTACCAAAGCACCTCAAAGGCACTAAAAAACAAATTACAAACATCTCAAAACAAACTGGTCAGACTACTGCTTGACCTGACTCCTAGAACCCACCTCACCCCTGCCCACTTTGACAACCTAGGATGGCTTAGAGTAGACGACAGAGTACAGCAACTTGCAATGGGCCTGGTCTACAAGATACACTACACGACCAAGGTACCCTACCCATGTACATGTCAAAATACTTCCAAAAGGTCAGTGAATACCACGATCACAACACCAGAGGGAGCTCCACAAATCATGTTAAACCCAGATTCAGCTCAAACAAGGGACTAAACACGTTTCGCAATTATGCCACATCAATGTGGAACACCCTACCCAAAGCTGTAAAGGAATGTGAATCACTACCCACCTTCAAAAACACTCTAAAAAAACACCTACGGGAGACTGCAATTCGAAACTGGCCCCTACAAATGTCCTAACCCAGTTGTACAGTAAATGACCAAGTATGGCTTTGTCAGTATTCCAATGTACAGTGTACAGTGTGTGTCCCCCCCCCCCCCCCCCACCTCCAATGTACAGCCCCCCACCCACCCACCCCACCTACCCAACCTCCTCCAATGTACAGTTTCTACGTCAAATGTATATACACTCTTTTTCTGGACACTTTTTGTACCACAAACAGTACTGTATTTGCAAATCTGGTATGTCATAAATGTATAGATGTAGCAGTACTGTCTATCTGTATATTGTGTATGTTATATATGTTATGATGAATTGAAAATGGGGGACCCTGATGTAAACAAGACGAAAGTCTTTCTCTGGTCTGCATCCCCTTAACAATTGTATGTATTGAGCTGTACTGTACTGTACCCATTCTGCAATCTGTTAATAAACTTTTCAATCAATCAATCAATCAATCAATCAATCAATCAATCTCCTAAAACAGCAGCAAAGGAGAAGGGGGGAGGGAGGAGAGAGGAGAGAGGAGAGAAGACGCAGGAGGGAGGAGAGAAGATGCAGGAGGGAGGAGAGGAGGGAGGAGAGAGGACGCAGGAGGGAGGAGAGAGGAGGGAGGAGAGGTAAATGTCAAGACAGCTGTCACCTGGTCCCAGCAGACAACAGCTGGCATTTAGGAGAAAAACAAACACCATATTGTTTACACTGTTTATTTCTCCTCATATTTTTTTTATTCAGATCTAATTTCATTGCCTATAATGAAATGCTAGTCCTTTGTGCCAGTGGCCATCAGGCTCCACCACACTCTATACCAGTGATGGCTGTTTACTGCAGAGTGGAGGGACTGGGAGATATGTTACTGACCAGACACTCTGTATCAGTGATGGCTGTTTACTGCAGAGTGGAGGGACTGGGAGACCGATGTTACTGACCAGACACTCTATATCAGTGATGTCTGTTTACTGCAGAGTGGAGGGACTGGGAGACCCATGTTACTGACCAGACACTATATATCAGTGATGACTGTTTACTGCAGAGCGGAGGGACTGGGAGACCCATGTTACTGACCAGACACTCTATATCAGTGATGTCTGTTTACTGCAGAGTGGAGGGACTGGGAGACCCATGTTACTGACCAGACACTTTGTATCAGTGATGGCTGTTTACTGCAGAGTGGAGGGACTGGGAGACCCAAGTTACTGCCCAGACACTATATCAGTGATGGCTGTTTACTGCAGAGTGGAGAGACTGAGAGACCCATGTTACTGACCAGACACTCAATATCAGTGATGGCTGTTTACTGCAGAGTGGAGGGACTGGGAGACCCATGTTACTGACCAGACACTATATCAGTGATGACTGTTTACTGCAGAGTGGAGGGATTGAGAGACCCATGTTACTGACCGGACACTCTATATCAGTGATGGCTGTTTACTGCAGAGCGGAGGGACTGAGAGACCCATGTTACTGACCAGACACTATATCAGTGATGACTGTTTACAGCAGAGCGGAGGGACTGGGAGACCCATGTTACTGTCCAGACACTCTATATCAGTGATGGCTGTTTACTGCAGAGCGGAAGGACTGGGAGACCCATGTTACTGACCAGACACTCTATACCAGTGATGGCTGTTTACTGCAGAGCGGAGGGACTGGGAGACCCATGTTACTGACCAGACACTCTATACCAGTGATGGCTGTTTACTGCAGAGTGGAGGGACTGGGAGACCCATGTTACTGACCAGACACTATATCAGTGATGGCTGTTTACTGCAGAGTGGAGGGACTGGGAGACCCATGTTACTGACCAGACACTCTATATCAGTGATGACTGTTTACTGCAGAGCGGAGGGACTGGGAGACCCATGTTACTGACCAGACACTCTATATCAGTGATGGCTGTTTACTGCAGAGCGGAGGGACTGGGAGACCCATGTTACTGACCAGACACTATATCAGTGATGGCTGTTTACTGTAGAGCGGAGGGACTGGGAGACCCATGTTACTGACCAGACACTATATCAGTGATGGCTGTTTACTGCAGAGCGGAGGGACTGGGAGACCCATGTTATGACCAGACACTCTATATCAGTGATGGCTGTTTACTGCAGAGTGGAGGGACTGGGAGACCCATGTTACTGACCAGACACTATATCAGTGATGGCTGTTTACTGTAGAGTGGAGGGACTGAGAGACCCATGTTACTGACCAGACACTCTATATCAGTGGTGACTGTTTACTGCAGAGCGGAGGGACTGGGAGACCCATGTTACTGACCAGACACTATATCAGTGATGACTGTTTACTGCAGAGTGGAGGGACTGGGAGACCCATGTTACTGACCAGACACTATATATCAGTGATGGCTGTTTACTGCAGAGTGGAGGGACTGAGAGACCCATGTTACTGACCAGACACTATACCAGTGATGGCTGTTTACTGCAGAGTGGAGGGACTGGGAGACCCATGTTACTGACCAGACACTCTATACCAGTGATGGCTGTTTACTGCAGAGTGGAGGGACTGGGAGACCCATGTTACTGACCAGACACTGTATCAGTGATGGCTCTTTACTGCAGAGTGGAGGGACTGAGAGACCCATGTTACTGACCAGACACTCTATACCAGTGATGGCTGTTTACTGCAGAGTGGAGGGACTGGGAGACCCATGTTACTGACCAGACACTCTATATCAGTGATGGCTGTTTACTGCAGAGTGGGGGGACTGGGAGACCCATGTTACTGACCAGACACTATATCAGTGATGGCTGTTTACTGCAGAGTGGAGGGACTGAGAGACCCATGTTACTGACCAGACACTCTATACCAGTGATGACTGTTTACTGCAGAGTGGAGGGACTGGGAGACCCATGTTACTGACCAGACACTCTATATCAGTGGTGACTGTTTACTGCAGAGCGGAGGGACTGGGAGACCCATGTTACTGACCAGACACTATATCAGTGATGACTGTTTACTGCAGAGTGGAGGGACTGGGAGACCCATGTTACTGACCAGACACTATATATCAGTGATGGCTGTTTACTGCAGAGTGGAGGGACTGAGAGACCCATGTTACTGACCAGACACTATACCAGTGATGGCTGTTTACTGCAGAGTGGAGGGACTGGGAGACCCATGTTACTGACCAGACACTCTATATCAGTGATGACTGTTTACTGCAGAGTGGAGGGACTGGGAGACCCATGTTACTGACCAGACACTCTATATCAGTGATGGCTGTTTACTGCAGAGTGGAGGGACTGGGAGACCCATGTTACTGACCAGACACTATATCAGTGATGGCTGTTTACTGCAGAGTGGAGGGACTGAGAGACCCATGTTACTGACCAGACACTCTATACCAGTGATGACTGTTTACTGCAGAGTGGAGGGACTGGGAGACCCATGTTACTGACCAGACACTGTATCAGTGATGGCTCTTTACTGCAGAGTGGAGGGACTGGGAGACCCATGTTACTGACCAGACACTGTATCAGTGATGGCTCTTTACTGCAGAGTGGAGGGACTGAGAGACCCATGTTACTGACCAGACACTCTATACCAGTGATGACTGTTTACTGCAGAGTGGAGGGACTGGGAGACCCATGTTACTGACCAGACACTGTATCAGTGATGGCTCTTTACTGCAGAGTGGAGGGACTGAGAGACCCATGTTACTGACCAGACACTCTATACCAGTGATGGCTGTTTACTGCAGAGTGGAGGGACTGGGAGACCCATGTTACTGACCAGACACTCTATATCAGTGATGGCTGTTTACTGCAGAGTGGAGGGACTGGGAGACCCATGTTACTGACCAGACACTATATCAGTGATGGCTGTTTACTGCAGAGTGGAGGGACTGGGAGACCCATGTTACTGACCAGACACTCTATATCAGTGAGTGCTGTTTACTGCAGAGTGGAGGGACTGGGAGACCCATGCTACTGACCTGACACTCTATATCAGTGATGGCTGTTTACTGCAGAGCAGGAGGGACTGGGAGACCCATGTTACTGACCAGACACTCTATATCAGTGATGGCTGTTTACTGCAGAGTGGAGGGACTGGGAGACCCATGTGCTCAAGGACACTTCCACACGCTGCCCGGGAATCAAACCGGGAACCTTCTGATTACCAGACAACCCCTCTACCTCCTGACCCACTGTCGCCCTTCCGATGAACTCATTTACAAGCGGTGAGTGGATCGGTTTTGTGTGTTCAGACCGTCTCATCGTTAGCTGGCACACCGACGTCGGGTGTCATCGCTTTTCAAACTAACCAATCCGGTTGTCATCGCATTTCAAACTAACCAATCAGGTTGTCATCGCATTTCAAACTAACCAATCAACAAATCCAAAATGTCAATATTTAAAAACCTTCATTCAAATTGATCTGATTCCATGTGTTTTAATGTGAACTGCATGTGGGAACAGAGCAGGAGGAAGACCAGCCTCTGGGACATAGATATATATAACTAGATGGTGAGAGGCGGAGTCTCCAGCGTAGTTCACCGACGGCCACCATAAACTAATTAAAAGACAACAAAGCCACAGGTCTCGATAATATACCGGCCAGGTTCTTAAGGCATGCAGCTGGTAACTCATATCATTAATCTCTCCATAGAACAGGGCAAGGTACCTTCTGATTTTAAAAGTTCTAGAGTCATCCCCCTCCATAAGAAGGGAAAAACATCTGAAAAGGGTAACTACAGACCAATTTCAGTTCCAAGGTCATGGAAAAGATTATTCACGAGCAGATTAATGCATTTTTAACAGGTCACAATATTTCATTCGAACTTCAGTCAGGTTTTAGACGATCCCACTCTACGGAAACATGCCTCCTTTATTTAACGGACCGCATCAGAAAAGAGGTTGACACAGGCCACTTTTGTGGAATGGTCTTGCTCGACCTCCAAAAGGCCTTTGATACGGTCGACCATGGCATCCTGCTAATGAAATTAAAGGCCATAGGCTTCAGCAGGTTGTCAATTGAATGGGTAAACTCCTACCTTTCGGGAAGGACCCAAATGGTCGATATAAATGGTACCTTTTCCTCCCCCAAGAATGTTAGCTGTGGGGTGCCTCAAGGGAGTGTGCTAGGGCCACAATTTTTTTTATTATATATTAATGACATGAAATCTGCCTGTATGTCTGACCTGTTTTTATACGCTGATGATTCTGCCATTCTTGTGTCTCACAAAGACCTAGGAGAGGTAGAGAAGACCTTAAGTAAGGAGCTGTGGAGTGTGGGAACATGGCTGGTCGACAATAAGCTGTCTCTCCACCTTGGTAAAACTGAGGCCATACTTTTTGGATCCAAAATAAAGCTGCAAAGGTCCCCAGGGCTGAAGATCCAGGCAGGAGAGTCGGTCATTGCTGGTAATGATTCGGTAATATATTTAGGATGCACCTTGGACGAATGTCTCACAGGGGAGGCTATGGCCTTGAAAGCCCTGGCTAGGATAAGCCAAAGGACCAAATTCCTAGCACGTAAGTCGGATATGTTGGATAGAAAAACACTTAGGACGTTGTCAGGTGCCCTGATAGTCATTTTGACTACGCTGCCTCCTTCTGGTACAGTAGTGCACCCCAGAAAATTAAAAATAAATTTCAGACTGCCCAAAACAAATTGATTAGAGTAGTGTTAAAGCTTCCTACCCGCACTCACCTGGATGTAGCCATATTTAATCAACTTAATTGGCTCCCAGTGGAAAAACGGGTTATTCAAATCAAGTTGGGCCTTACCCATAAAATAATGTATAATAGGGTCCCCTCAGCCTATTCTTTATTCCCAGCGGAAGAGTGCTGCCGAGTGCTTCCGCGTTTTCCCTGATTGGCTGCGACACGCCCCGCGGCAGCCGCAGAGCGGAGCAGCAGAGCTTGCGGCATTATGTAGCCGTAATCCCCAATGTTTTTCATTCGACGCTTAGCTCAACTGGTATGCCGCCGTGCTGTGGATCCTGCGGTCCGTTGGTGACAAGTTCGATTCCCTTAAAAAAAAAATTAACATGCATTCTTTCGCTGGTTAAGTTTAGGCATGTTAACTTTAAGCATTGTTTCGGAGTTGGTTATGGTTAAGGTTAGGCATTGTTTCGGAGTTGGTTAAGGTTAGAAGGGTTAAGTTTAGGCGCTGTTAAGGAGCTGGTTAAGGTTAGAGTTTGTCTTAGAGAATGGCAATAGACAGCCTATTTCCGCACTGCCGCTCTCTCGCGCTGCCGCGGTCACATGGGCGTCGCAGCCAATCAGGGAAAACGCGGAAGCACGCGACGCACTCTTCCGCTGGGAATAAGCTACACGCGTCCCCTCATATCTCAAATTATTTTATGTGCTTTAGGGACACCCACTCCTATGCAACGAGGGGCAGTTTAACTGATATCAAACTGTGCATTTTCAGTAGCTCAATGGGGAAAAATACCTTTCAGTACTCTGCAGCCTATGAGTGGAACAAACTGCCAGTGTCCTGTTACGAACTGGCTCAAGCTCGCAACAAGAATAGGGAGACACAGGCACAATTTAAGAAATAACAAAGAATTTATTATAAGTAATTTAAAGGAGCAGCCAATATATATGAGTATCAGTGTGTCAGCAGTGTGTGGATGAGTGTATGTGCAGCATGAATGTGTAGGTGTAAAAGCAAAGAAAAGCAACCAAAACAAATGAACCAAAAGTAACAGCCAAATGACCAAAGAAACAAATAACCAACAAACAGCAACCAGACAAACAAAGAACAAAAAAATGGGGAGTTCGCCAGAGATCAGAGGCAGCCTCTCTCTGATATCCTGTGCCTGGGACACCCCGGCCCAGGTGTGCCCCAATTAGCTGACGAGCCTTCCCCAGCTCTGCTCTGCCAGCCAGAGCAGAGGAAGACAACACAGTGTGGGGGAGGGTCGTCACAGTCCATAAAAATGATTGTCTCAGAAGGATTTTTTTTTAAAAGATATGAAGAAATGGCTTAGTCACGTAGGATGATGATATATGGGGGTGTGCTGTAGACTTTGTGTTTTGTTTGTGTTATTGCATTTATTTTGTATTGTATTTATATGTCTTATTTGTGCATGGTGGATACTAGTCATCTTGTCCATTGTCCATTGTGAGGACCACAATGGAAATAAACCGTAAGGTTTTATTGTGTTTTAATCCTCAACGATTTTAGATTATATGTGATGGCTGTACATGTGTGTACCGGTATTGTATGTAATTTTGATTGTCAAATAAATTCAATCAATCATCTTGTCACTTGTCTCATAACATGAATGTCTACTCTATGGTGCATGTACTATTGAAATAACCATAGCTTGCTAAATTTTCAACCGATTTACAAACGGTTTGGTTTATTACAAACTTTATTAACACTTTGATTGCCTAAGGCTAAATTCATGATATACCATCCGTTGCCAGCTCTATTTAACATGGAGAAGTTCCCCTTCTTTGCAGGGCTATAACTTTTTAAATTTTATTGCTAGATTGCCATTATTAGGGCCCATTCAAGGTCCTATATGTATTGTTCATGGTGTAGCAACGTTAAACTTTTTCATTCACATATTCATACTAAAATATGATCTAAAGTATAAGTATGTTTTCATCTCTTTCTGCAGCTTTCTCCAGAACGTGATTTATAGCCCCAAATGCATTATATTGATGATGAAATACAGTTTGATAGCAATCAGCGCGATATAAAAAATTCCAACTGGAAGTACTTCTGGAAGTTACTACACGTCATCTGATGTTGACCGGATGGGCGAGGGGGCGTTTATAATTCCGTGGGCAGCGTTATACCATTCATCTAATGTGTGTCATATGTTCATCAGATCAGTTAGTATCGAACACGGAAATATTACACGCTAAAACTCACCCCAGTCTCCGCGGGCCGTTGGGCGATCAGCGTGGGGTAGACAGTTTTCCATTATGGGATGTAAAAATACCCGGTCCATTTCCAGGTTGTATAATGGTATATATACACGTCCAAATCATGTTGTTTATCGAGTTATTGGCAACGGATCGCTATGTATTGTGTCAAGATGGAGTCGCGGGAGCTATAGAGAGTGGCCGGAAGTAATATGGGTGATCAGCACTTCATCCACATCACTTCCTGTTTGGCGCTTCTGCCGATCGGCCACCAGATGGCGCTCTTGAACCGCTAGACTATTGAGAGGAGCTCAGAACTGTGTGTGAAGGCTGCGGATGGAAAATATGATTCCGATCACAGATTTTTGAAATATTGATATCAAAGACGAGTTACGGCGTCCTCGGCAACTTGAGCATGTCGGGGAAGGACGCCTAAACACGTTTTCGGCACTTAAAGTGTTAACGTGGCTATGACTCAGGGTGCTTGGACATGTTGAAATTATTTTCATATGAAAGTCCATTATATAAGTATGCGGTATGATAACTACATCTCTGCCGTTTATAACAAACCAAACCATTTGAAAATCGGTTGAGAATTGACCAAGCTATGGTTATTTCAATAGTACATGCACCATAGACATCCATGTTATGAGTGCTGCCTGTGGCAAGATGGCCGCCACGTGGCAACGTCGGTCTCCATTGGCCAGCAGCACGGGTGAGTCATCTAGCCTTTATATATGTCTATGCATTCAAGGGGATACCAAAAGGAAAATAGAGCAGGAAAGCAACTCTGTCGGAAAGTTCACACTGCAAGCTCTAGTGCTCAATTCTGATTTAACACATTGGTCGCCATAAACGAGTTACGCCGTTTTTGGCAGCCATGCGTTGTTCGCCAACAACGGCGTAAGCCGTTTTTTAAATCAATATTTCATTTTTTTGCCATGGCATTCATAATTCATCCAGCCAACCTCCGGTGCTGCAGCGGGACCCGGAATGAGATTGCAACGCCTCAATACCGCCGCCTGGTGGATGGTCGGGAGAGTTACACTCTCAAAAAAAAATTGTGATCGGTGCGTCGAGGAAATTCCTCCGGCAGTAATATCTTGTTACGTGGGTCCAGACAAACACTTGCGTGCATATGGATCGCTTCCATAACGCAATCATCGATATTATTGCGGCATTTATTGCGCCATACAAACCGGAAATGGATCTAGGCGATTGGCGTCAAATAATTGGGATCTTTTTCTTCCAGTCTCATCGGCGAACGGTAAGAGGACAGTAACGTTATTTTCAGCCCGATTGTGCGTTTCTTTATTTGCAAACAGTCTGATCAATATATCAACCCATACTACATAAAGCCGTTACCGACGATAAAGGAATTATAGACGACCCCGCCCCCCCTTTCCTCCACGCATGATGAGGGCATAATGTATACCGATCATATACATTTGAATTTTTTAATATAGCGTGTATAGGAAAGAAACGGCAATCCATAATCTATCATATGCGTTTGGGCCTATAACTAGCGTTTTTCGAATTACAGCAGAAAAGCTTATAAACATACTTATATTCAAGACGGTATTAACACAACAAGGTATGAATGAAAAAATATAACGTTCCCACATCCGGAACGATAGATAATCGATGTTGAATGGGCCATAGTAATATCAATATAGCAATACAATTTAAAAAGTTATAGCCCTGCAAAGAAAGTAAACATCTCCATAGGCTTACAGTGCTGGCGGAGAGTGGTATAAGATGGGCACAATGCCCGGCGCCCAATGTGTTAATGTTCAGATCAGATTGTTTTGTTTAATGTGGCCAATATCAGATACCAGTGTGAACTAGTCACACGCTCCTGAACTGACCCGCATGCGCAAAAATGAACAATAAAGAAGATGGCCGTAAACATAGAGGACAATGAGGTCACCGTTTATGGTTTATATATGATGTCTGCGCTCTGGGAGCCCAGCTCCTCTGTGCTTGGCCCGCTCAGCCAGGGCCTCCTGCAGGTTGGGAGCCTGGGAGTTCACTTGTTAATAAATTTGATGGCTTTGTCATTATAAATGATTTCCCATATATTTTTTATCTTTGCAATTTTGTAATACAATACCAATGGGTTCAAATGGTAAAATCAGCCATTTTGAAATCCAAAATTATGCAGGTTATATTTATCCTATCCCAAAAATGACCTCATATTTGAATTCCCCATTAAGAAACACATCATTTAGACACCTTGCATGTTATGATTTCCTTCAGATTCATCTTGGCATCCATGTATGGCCAAGGGGTGAAAAATGGTCAAATCGGCCATTTTGAAATCCAAAACAATGTAGGTAGGAGTTATCCGATTAGAAAGATAATCCCATATTTGAATTCCCCACAAAAAAACACATATTTTAGACACCCCACTCGATTGATTTTCCAAAAAAAAAAAAGTATGGCCCGCCCTACCGCCCGCTCATCTGTGCTTGGCCCGCTCCGCCAGGGCCTGCAGGTTGGACTCCCCGCCCCACAACTCCCCGAACACGTCCCTCTCGCTCCTCAGAGCCTCCGTCAGCGGCAGCTCCCGCCCCGACACCACCACCCTCTTCACCGCCCGGACCACGGGGGCGGGGCCTCCGGTGAACCCGCCCAGCCACGCCTCGGCCTGCCGCAGCAGGGCCCCCGCCCCCTCCCCTGCCCCGTCCAGGACCCCGTCGGCCAGGCCCGTCCGCAGCCCCAGGTCGGGGTCCACCTTCACGGCGCCGGCCAGCAGCCTCAGGGCGTGCTGGCTGCCCACGATACGCACCAGCCGCGCCGCCCCGCCCCAGCCCGGCACCAGGCCCATGCGCTTGTGGACGAACTGGACCACGCTGCCCGGTGCCATCAGCCTACAGGCGGGTGTGTGGGGGGGGGGGGGGGGGGAGAGAGAGGGGGAGGGGGAAGGGGGGGGGAGAGGGAGAGAGAGGGAGAGGGGGCAGACTGTTAGAGGATTTAATGCACATCCTTGGGTGTAAAATAATAGTTTGGGGAAGATTTAAGTGTGAAGCAGAATCATTTCTTTCACAAACAAAAGTCTCTTCTGAACCCCTCTCTCTCCCCTCTACCTCTCTATCCCCCCAATCTCTCTCCTCTCTATCTCTCTCTCTCCCCCTATCTCTCTATCCCCCCAATCTCTCTCCCCCCCCCTCTCTCTCCCCCTCTCTCTCCCCATCTCTCCTCTCTATCCCCCATCTCTCTCCTCTCTATCTCCTTTCTCCCTCCTCTCACCCTCTCTCTCTCTCCCCCCTCTCTCTATCTCTCTCCCCCCATCTCTCTCCTCTCTCTCCTCTTTCTCTCTCTCCTCTCTATCTCATCTCTCTCCCCCCTCTCTCTCTCCCTCTCTCCCCCTCTCTCCCTCTCTCTCTCTCCCCCTCCTCTCTCCCCCCTCTCTCTCCCCCCTCTCTCTCTCCTCTCTCTCTCTTTCTCTCTCTCCTCTCTCTCCCCCTCTCTCTCTCCTCCTCTCTCTCCCCCGCTCTCTCTCTCCCCCCGCTCTCTCTCTCCCCCCCCGCTCTCTCTCTCCCCCCCCTCTCTCTCTCTCCCCCCCCTCTCTCTCTCTACCTGAAGTCGCAGGCGGTGGTGAGTTCTGAGCCTCCCCCCACAGCCCTCCCCTCCACCAGCGCCAGGGAGATGAGAGGCAACCTGTCAACAGAGGACAACAGACATCACAGCTGAGGTCCGTATGATATATAACTTCATGTTTCATATTCTGTGCATAAGCTACACATCTTATTTTCTGATACAGTCAGATCATCTTCACTGTGTTTCATAAAAAAAAAATCCATCTTAACTCAATGAGCGCCTAGAGGTCACTGTTTACCGTCTGGTAAGAAGGCCAGCGCTGTAATGCAATGGGGATAATGCCGGTGTTTGCGAGTGCTAAAACTATATTAAATATTATAGCTATGGATCTAATAAACACGTCGATTGTCAGTGAGTTTCTTCCGGTCAACATGCAAAAAACAGATTCATACATACATTTCCGTTTTATACCGCGGTGAATATGAGTATAATTTTAGAGTGATCCTGTCGAATCCCAATAAACTCCAGCAAACGGCGCTTCAATGCATTTCCTTAGAAATCGTGCCATTTGTCACTTGATTTATGAATTGTTCTGAAATAAACGCTAGATTATTGGTATTATATGTTTCATCATGCGCGCACGGAAGCGGAGGCTGAAAAGTCGCCCCTCCGTGCTTTGGTCGGTGCCAACCGCACGCACACACACACAGACAGGTTGTGATCGTTACGAAAGAAACATCGGATTAACCCAAGATTGATAACATAGAGTCCTTACCTCACATCTGATGTACTGCAAAAAGATTAATCCAATTCCTGATCGCCATTCCAAATATTGATTGCGTTTATTGATCCAACGTTTCTCAACCAAAACACATGAATCCACGCTGCTCCAGTGTCCCCCAATCAGTGTGTTATAACGTTAGTCATGACCGAGAAGGAAAACCTGGACCGGACTTCTTAGATCGATGCACAGCCTCAGCCAGAGGGATTCCAATGATGTGCAATACCGGCCGCAAGGCGTTAGGCTGCGGTATTGGCCTTTTGCGAGCTCAGACCCATTCCCAATGATAACATCAGGCTGGATGGATGAAAAATGAATGGATATAGCGAATAAAAGAAATAACGATTAAAACCCAACTTTTCTCGTGATTGGCGCTCAACCACCGGCGAGATAACCCGACTTTTTTCGTCATTGGCGCAGAATGAGTTAATCTTAAAATCAATATTAATTTGATAAATTTTATTTAAATATTCAGTAGTTATGTTTGTTGATAAACCACTTCTAATAACAACTCAGCTCATCACTTCTCTAGTCAAATAGTCAACCAGTCAACTAGTATCTTTTGTATTTTGTATTTATTTATTAACACAAAGAGTTAAACAAAAGTTAAAAAAAAAAAATACATAATAATAACCATATTGTGTATGAGAAGTTTAGAAGCCTACAGGCTTATCGAGAACTTCCCCTGTTTTGTAAAATCAAACATACAAAAATATAGATATTATTTAAAGAAATACCAGTAATACATTCAAAAGATATGTGTTAATACAAACATAAATACACACAGTACATACATGCATATATACTGCATACATAATAATACATAACCACCCACCCACCCACCTGCCTACAAACCTACCCACCCACATAACCAAATGCATATCTACATGTATGACCTATTTATCTAGTCATTTACATTTAGTCATTTAGCTGAACGCTTTTATCCAAAGCTTACAAGTTCTGTGCAACAAGTCAGCAGGAAGGAAGGTCCAACTCTGACAGCTGAGGGTCAGTGAAATACTGTTCATCAAACAGTGTTTAACTTGAGTGCTACAGTCTTGAGTGCATATTAGTATAGACATTAGCATAGTAGGTAGTAGAGACATATTAGCATAGTAGGTAGTAGTAGAGACATATTAGCATAGTAGGTAGTTGTTGTGAAGGATCAGATTAAACCGAATATATATATTTATTTATGGATATATATTTAATAGTATTTGTATATCGTTTGATATCCCCTGTATATTCCTTGTACAATATGCACTGAATATCCCTTTAGTCTACTAAACAGCCCATAATAGTTTCATTCTACCATTGGACGAGAACCTGGCGCCAGCAGCCATACCCCTAGGTTCAAGTTCAATCGTGCCGCCCAACATGTCGTGGCAAGCCCGGTTCCGCGTAGGAATACGTCTGGCGAAATACGAATGGTACTATTTGTTCACAGCGCATATATATATGGCGCAAGTAAAGTAGAACTTTCTTTTAGTCCATTAGTTCTTTACCCTCCAACCGAGTAACAGACGCGAAGCCTCACCCACGACGCACGTGTGGTGCAGTAAGGCCTACTTGGCCTCAGAATAGGCATTGAGATATCTTGTGGATTAATAGTTGAATTGTCATAGTTTGGCACTATACCGTCGAGTTGGACGTATTTCTATTAAGCTAATAATAGTCTATTATGTATGGTGCATCGTTCGGTTAGAGTTATAAAGTTATCAGTACCCCCATCGTTCCTGACGTTATCTGGAGTCTTAACCAGGCTGGGCAGACCACTAGTGGTGCTTGCATCCGAGGAGCTCCGGGCCAGGACGAGGAGACCTGTACATTGGATTACTTTACCCGGACGACGGCGAGCCTTCCACGGCTTGGATTATCTACATGCTTTGGGTGCTTTGATTATTCCATGGATAACGGCCAACACTGCTGAGTGTTGGAACTACCCCCCGGAGAGGAGTCCAGGTGAGACGGCGCTCTACACCAGTGAGGTCGCCTCACGTCTCTCCGTTGTGGACCGGCAGCTACCGTCCACCAGAGGGTCCAGCTGTATTCATCTGCGGCCCGAGGTTCTGTGGGCATCGTGTTCAGGACTCTGAATTCTCCCAAGAAATCGTCGGCCAGATGGGATACCGCCAGCGGCTCTTCTAACCCCCCCTCCTACTGTCTTACAACCAGCGGGACCCCCCCCCCCTTAGTGTATCCAGCTATAATCATTTAAGTACCATCGCTATAGTTCCCTAAAGAACCGGGTTGTATACTTACTCCCTGCGTAACCAGAGATTGGACATTCAATGTTGATTTACCTACGAATACTCATTTGCCATACAAGTGCATTTCAAATCATAAATGTCATCAAGTGAACGTTGTATATACCCTTTGCTATATAAAATATTCGATTTGTACATTTGTGTGGACTTCGTTTCATCAGGTGGGAAAGTGTTCATCATATCTATATCATGTACTGGATGGCCAGAAGTTAAAGTACAAGAGGTAGTGGTTTAATAATACCATACTTATCAATACAGTCAGGGAATTGTACCCCTCAGTTACAATTGGTCCTTCGAGCCGGAGGGTAACTAGTGTAATATTAATATAGTGTTATTAATATTAAAATGGCCTATGATGAACACTCCACGAAACGGTCCTCCTAACGTAGGACGCCCGCGGCGCAGACGACAGACACCTCAGTACTTAGAGGATTACGCTGTCAGTCAACTACCTAGCCTTCGACAAACGGTAAACGCTGTAAAAGTAGAAAGTAAAATTATGTCTGACCTTAACGACCAGGTTTCCCCGACCACAGAGGCCCCAGTAGGTTCTAATGTAACTGACCAAGCTCACGGTGGGGACCAGGAGGGAGCTGACATGCCTTTACCCCCCGCCAATCCCGAAGAAGTAGTCCCCGACCAGCCCCGGGAGGAAGACAACCCTACAGAGAGAGAACTCTGCACGGAAGAAGAGGAGGAGAGCGCCGAGGAAATAGAGCTCCAGGACTCCCCAACGAGTACACCCAGGAGCGGCTCACCCAGGAGCGGCTCACCTCCACAACCGCCTTCCCCCAGCGAAGCGGAGAGGATGCTACAACAGGCGTTCCTCGTCAGCCTGACAGCCTCTACCGAACGCGATCGACTTCAGGGTGAACGCGATCGTCTCCAAGCACAGACGCTTAGCGAGCGCGAACAACTCCAAGCGCAACAACGGAGCGAAGAAGAGCGCATACGCCTGGAGATGAGACGCCTTCAGACGGAAGAGAATATGGCAAGAGACCGAGCAGACACGCAGCGTGCCGCTGCCGGTGCCCAAAGAGACGCAGAGCGCGAACTCGCTCTCATCCAGCGCGAAGCCGAGCGCGACAGACTACAAGCCGAGCGCGACAAGCTACAAGCGCAACTAATGGAGCAGCTGATCCTCAAGGCAACACCCTCTCCCTCCGCCAGGGGTTCAAGGAACTCGTCGAGACAACAGTCAAGGGCAGCGTCTCCTAACCGAGCAAGCGACCCTGAACTTGACCAACAGACCGAGCCTATACCCCCCGCAGACCCCCTTCCCAGACCGGTCCAAGCGAGACCCAGCTACAAGGAAGGAGCGGCATACACTGCGGAGAAGCTAAACAAACGACTACAGGATCTGGAAGACCTGATAGAGGAAGAAGAGGGAGAGGAGGAGAACCAAGCCCGACGACAGCACAGTACTCCACCGGACCAGGAGGTCCAGTACAGCCCAGGCTATACCCCCGCGGCGCTGCGCTACAGACCCCCGACCCTATTCACGGGTGAGCACGACGCACGACCAGCCCCGAGGAATAGCACCTGGACCAGCGGGCCATGGTACCCTGTCGGTACCAGCCCACAGAGAGGCGCAAGAGGGGACTCGCCTAGGAGGTCTCTCCCCCAACGCTCGCCGATGTATCAGCCATCCACGGCGTCATACATTGCCACGCCGTCGTTTCCAGACTTCACCTATGAGAATCGAGCACAGTACACGGAGCTCCGGATGTGCTTAGAGACAATGATGGTGGATGTCGCTGATGAACGCCACAAGTATGCAATATTACTGAAGCACCTGAAAGTACCGCGAGCGCACAATATAGCGCTAGCCTATGCCACCTCTACGACCCCATACACCGCGGCCCTAGCAGCGCTGGACCAGAGATATGGACGTATATGGGATTACGTAATCCAAGAGATAAGGCATATTGATCGCCTACCCCCAGCAACAGACAATCGATCATTAGACGACCTGTCAATCAAAGTGCAGTCCCTGGTAGGGATGCTGGGAGCGCAAGGGGAAAAGGGCATGCATGAGCTATACGCCAACTCTAACGTCGAGAGGATTTTGGAGAAGCTGCCACCCGCAAGACAAGAGCGTTTTAGGCGGCAGAGAGACTACCGGGATCCTAACGGCCCCGAACCATCCCTCCTTGATCTAGCCGACTTCCTGGCGAGAGAAGTCAGCAGCTTACGACTGGATACGTTCGGGCGGAGCACGCCAAGCTCCAGAGAGGGACCCAGGAGAATAAATGATGGAAGAAGATCGGTGACTGGCATGCACCAATCAGAGTCAGTACCGAGCAGTAAGAGCCACAGCACCCCCTCGAGAAAAGAGAAGTGGAAGATGGTGTGCCCCTACTGTGAGAAAGAACACTGGCTGTCACAATGTGACCTGTTCACAAAGATGAATGCAGAAGAAGTGAGTCAATGGATAAAGTCCAACAGGCGCTGTTACCGATGTGCACGCAGTCACATGGCAGCCGAATGCCGCATAAAGAAAAGGTGCAGTCGGTGCGACGGAGCCCATCTAGATATACTACACGACAGTAACAGAAGACGGCCTTCACCTGCACCATCGAGCGGCACCAAGGCAAGTGTCATGTACATTGACCCCGCCAGCAGCAGCGGCGCCCAAGTGCTCTTAAAGGTAGTCCGTGTGACATTGAGCTACCAAGATAAAGTCATGGACACTTACGCCGTCCTTTACGACGGGTCAGAGAAGACCCTTCTGCTCGCGTCCGCTGCGGCCCAGCTGGGACTGCGGGGGAGCGAGAACCAAATGACGATTCGGACAATAAGAAGAGATTTAAAGACGATAAAGGGCGAGCATGTCTCCTTCACTATCGCAGCAAACGGGCAGCCAGAGCGACGGTATAGGATTACAAATGCTTTCACCAGCCAAGAAATAGGACTATCGCAGTACACCTACCCCATCGCCAAGTTGATGGATAAATATGTGCACCTGCGTCAACTACCTATCCCGCTCATAGACGGCGCTACCCCGACCCTGCTGATAGGCTCCGACCATGCAGAACTCATAGTCCCGATTGACCGGGTCCATACAGGACCCCGAGGCTGTCCTGCAGCAGTCGAGACCCGCCTAGGGTGGACACTACAAGGCCCCGTCGCTAAATCTCTCAACCGAACAGCAGCCACTAGCTGCCTCCACTCCAGAACGACAGAAGAAGACACCACTCTCCTGCAGCATGTCGAGAGGCTATGGACACTAGAGACAATGCCCTTTAAGAACGAAAAGAAAGATATTCGTTCTAAAGAAGACATTTACGCCATCAACCTACTCGAGCAAGGGACAAAGAGAGTCACAGTCGGCGGAGTGATGAGATACGCAACTCCACTCCTGAGGCGAGAGGGAATGCCCACCTTTCACGCAAAGAAAGACGCCACGGAGCGATATCTATTGAACACAGAGCGGCGCCTAGCCAAAGACCCCGCTCAAGAGGGTGTGTACCGCGCTGAGATTGAGAAGCTAATCACAGCGGGACACGTGACAAAGATTGACATTAAAGAGGCCGATCAGACGACCGAATCATGGTACGTGCCGCATCACAAGGTCCACCACAACGGCAAGGATCGCATTGTGTTTAACTGCAGCTACCAGATCGGATCCCAAAATCTGAATAAAGAGCTCTTGCCCGGCCCCACACTCGGCCCCTCCCTACTAGGCATGCTACTGCGCTTCCGCCAGGACAAGGTGGCTATCAGCGGGGATATCAAAGGGATGTTCCTGCAGGTGAGACTAGTGGAGGAGGACAAGCCCCTGCTGCGGTTCCTATGGAGAGAGAGGATCGGAGATGAGAACCCAGCCATCTACCAGTGGGAAGTACTCCCCTTCGGAACCACATGCAGCCCGTGCTGTGCTACATTTGCACTACAGAAACACGTCGCAGAGGACCCAGCAGCAGATGAAGAGGTCCGACACAGTGTGAAGAACAGTTTCTACGTGGACAACTGTTTACAAAGCGTTTCGACTCAAGAAGAAGCCGAGGCTCTCCTAATCAAGCTACGCGCCTCCCTGATCAAAGGCGGCTTTGATCTCAGGCAGTGGGCCAGCAGTGACCCGCACGTATTGCGCAGCCTCTCCCCCACGGACAAGGCTGCCAGCAGCGAGACCTGGATGGCGACCATCCCAGGAGAAGCCCAAGAAATGACACTAGGACTAGTCTGGCGCTTCAAAACAGACTCGCTCCACTATAGACACAAACCCCTGACTCCAGAGCAGGGAAGGTCGACGGCGACACTGACCACCAGACGGAGTGTGTACAGAACACTCGCCAGACAATATGACCCGTTGGGATGTATTCTACCTTACACCACCAGGGCAAAGATGATTGTACGAGCACTATGGGACAAGGACCAGGGCTGGGACGACCCAATACCCGCACACCTTGCCTCAACATGGAGAGAGTGGGAGACGGAACTCCGCTCACTCCCAGGCGTCAATATACGCCGCAGCTACTTCCCATCCACAGTGAGGCCAGAGACATGCAAGATTGATCTACACGTCTTCAGCGACGCCTCCGAAGTAGCCTATGGATCGGTGGCCTACTTGCGTGCCCAAGAGAAGGGAGGAAAGATACACACTGCTTTCATCCTGGCTCGCTCAAGAATAGCCCCACGAAAGCAACAATCTATCCCGCGTCTAGAGCTCTGCGCAGCCCTAGCAGGAGCGCATCTAGCCACGTTAATCCAACGTGAACTCACCATTCCGGTGCACAGAACAATCTTGTGGTCAGATTCCACGACAGTACTCACATGGATCAAGTCTGATTCATGCAGATACAAAGTCTTCGTGGGAGTCAGAGTCACCGAGATTCAAGAGTTAACAGAAGCAGCGAGCTGGCGGTATGTGGACACCAAACACAACCCAGCTGACGTCATCACCCGGGGAATGTCCCTGGATGACCTCACCCATCGCAACATCTACAGTGACGGACCAGAATTCCTCAAGCTCCCGGAAGAAGAGTGGCCTACGCCCACCCCACGGGAAGCAAGTAACGAGGAGGCTGAGAACAAGAAACCTATGTTCTGTGGACTGAGCACAGTCGCCTCCACAGACCCCAACATAGATGACTGCATTACCCTAGAGAGTGCGCAGCAAAAGACATTCCTGTGGCACCACCCAGAGATTCAGTCCACCACTGACATTTCAGCAGCTGACTACGAAGAAGCAGAACTTCTTCTACTACAACGAGCCCAGAGAGACTCGTTCCCCGATGAGCTAGACTGTCTACAGGGAGGAAAGCCCGTCCCATCAGACAGCAGACTGCTCCACCTGGCACCCGAGAGTGACGCCCATAATCTCATCAGAGTGGGTGGTCGCCTGCGGAGAGCCCCCGATCTACCGGATGACATTAAGTACCCGATAGTCTTGAACAGCCGACACAAGGTCACAGAGCTGATCATAAAGAAATACGACGAGGATGTACACCACGCAGGAGCAGAGAGAGTCTTCGCGGAGATCAGACGTCGCTATTGGATACTTCAAGGAAGAGAAGCGGTGCGACGCTTCCAGCGAACCTGTCTAGACTGCCGAAAGTGGCGCGCGCAGCCCAGCATACCACGGATGGCTGACTTACCCCCCTGTCGCCTCCGACTCGGCGACAAGCCATTCCACTCCACAGGCATGGACTGTTTGGGCCCGTTGTATATAAAGAGAGGAAGAGGAACCGAGAAGCGGTGGGGTATTGTATTCAAATGCATGACCACCAGAGCGATACATATTGAGCTCCTTCCGACCATGAGCACAGACTCATTCCTTATGGCCTTCCGAAGATTCACATCACGGAAAGGAAAACCGTCTACATTGTTGTCTGATCACGGGACAAACTTCAAAGGCGGAGAAAGAGAGCTGAGAGAGAGCTTCCAAGCTATGGGCCCAGAACTTAAGACCCACCTAGCTCCATCCCAGATTGACTTCCAGTTTAATCCCCCGAACGCACCCCACTTCGGTGGAACCTGGGAACGAGAAGTACGTTCTATAAAGACAGCCCTGTACGCCGTGTTTGGGGCCCAGACTGTGGCGGAGGAAGTCCTAATGACAGTCCTCACGGAGATCGAGGGAGTATTGAACTCAAAACCCCTCGGTTACGTCTCCAGTGATGTAGCAGATGTCGACCCAGTCACCCCCAACACACTCTTAATGGGGCGGCTGGACCCCGCGCTACCCCAGACAATGTACAGGCCTGAAGAAGCGAACGGCCGAAGAATGTGGAGGTACAGTCAAGTACTAGCTGACAAGTTTTGGAGCAGCTTCCTACTCCACTACCTACCGTCTCTACAGACCCGCCAGAAGTGGGTAAAAGAGAGAGACAACTTGACAGAAGGAACAGTCGTCATGATTATCGACCAGTCACTACCCAGAGCTATGTGGCCGGCTGGCCGCGTAAGCAAAGTGATCACCGGTGCCGATGGCAAGGTCCGAGCAGCTGAAGTACTCGTCCAAGGGCGAACTTACACACGACCCGTGGCGAGGCTAATAGAACTGCCCCGACTCCCAGACACTATCGATGATGACCATGACCCCATGACTTTGTGAGTTGACTGACCCTTACAGCGGACCTTGAGTGGTAGACAGTGCGGTTAATCTGTCTCTGCTTAGCTAATTAGGTGGGACTAATTAGGGGGCGGCTGTTGTGAAGGATCAGATTAAACCGAATATATATATTTATTTATGGATATATATTTAATAGTATTTGTATATCGTTTGATATCCCCTGTATATTCCTTGTACAATATGCACTGAATATCCCTTTAGTCTACTAAACAGCCCATAATAGTTTCATTCTACCATTGGACGAGAACCTGGCGCCAGCAGCCATACCCCTAGGTTCAAGTTCAATCGTGCCGCCCAACATGTCGTGGCAAGCCCGGTTCCGCGTAGGAATACGTCTGGCGAAATACGAATGGTACTATTTGTTCACAGCGCATATATATATGGCGCAAGTAAAGTAGAACTTTCTTTTAGTCCATTAGTTCTTTACCCTCCAACCGAGTAACAGACGCGAAGCCTCACCCACGACGCACGTGTGGTGCAGTAAGGCCTACTTGGCCTCAGAATAGGCATTGGGATATCGTGTGGATTAATAGTTGAATTGTCATAGTTTGGCACTATACCGTCGAGTTGGACGTATTTCTATTAAGCTAATAATAGTCTATTATGTATGGTGCATCGTTCGGTTAGAGTTATAAAGTTATCAGTACCCCCATCGTTCCTGACGTTATCTGGAGTCTTAACCAGGCTGGGCAGACCACTAGTGGTGCTTGCATCCGAGGAGCTCCGGGCCAGGACGAGGAGACCTGTACATTGGATTACTTTACCCGGACGACGGCGAGCCTTCCACGGCTTGGATTATCTACATGCTTTGGGTGCTTTGATTATTCCATGGATAACGGCCAACAATGCTGAGTGTTGGAACTACCCCCCGGAGAGGAGTCCAGGTGAGACGGCGCTCTACACCAGTGAGGTCGCCTCACGTCTCTCCGTTGTGGACCGGCAGCTACCGTCCACCAGAGGGTCCAGCTGTATTCATCTGCGGCCCGAGGTTCTGTGGGCATTGTGTTCAGGACTCTGAATTCTCCCAAGAAATCGTCGGCCAGATGGGATACCGCCAGCGGCTCTTCTAACCCCCCCTCCTACTGTCTTACAACCAGCGGGACCCCCCCCCCCCTTAGTGTATCCAGCTATAATTATTTAAGTACCATCGCTATAGTTCCCTAAAGAACCGGGTTGTATACTTACTCCCTGCGTAACCAGAGATTGGACATTCAATGTTGATTTACCTACGAATACTCATTTGCCATACAAGTGCATTTCAAATCATAAATGTCATCAAGTGAACGTTGTATATACCCTTTGCTATATAAAATATTCGATTTGTACATTTGTGTGGACTTCGTTTCATCAGGTGGGAAAGTGTTCATCATATCTATATCATGTACTGGATGGCCAGAAGTTAAAGTACAAGAGGTAGTGGTTTAATAATACCATACTTATCAATACAGTCAGGGAATTGTACCCCTCAGTTACAGTAGTAGTAGAGACATATTAGCATAGTAGGTAGTAGTATAGACATATTAGCATAGTAGGTAGTAGTATAGACATATTAGCATAGTAGGTAGTATAGACATATTAGCATAGTAGGTAGTATAGACATATTAGCATAGTAGGTAGTATAGACATATTAGCATAGTAGGTAGTATAGACATATTAGCATAGTAGGTAGTAATATAGACATATTAGCATAGTAGGTAGTATAGACATATTAGCATAGTAGGTAGTAGTATAGACATATTAGCATAGTAGGTAGTATAGACATATTAGCATAGTAGGTAGTAATATAGACATATTAGCATAGTAGGTAGTAGTATAGACATATTACCATAGTAGGTAGTAGTAGAGACATATTAGCATAGTAGGTAGTAGTATAGACATATTAGCATAGTAGGTAGTAGTATAGACATATTAGCATAGTAGGTAGTAATATAGACATATTAGCATAGTAGGTAGTAGTATAGACACATTACCATAGTAGGTAGTAGTAGACATATTAGCATAGTAGGTAGTAATATAGACATAATTAGCATAGTAGGTAGTAGAATAGACATATTACCATAGTAGGTAGTAGTATAGACATATTAGCATAGCAGGTAGTAGGATAGACATATTAGCATAGTAGGTAGTAGTATAGACATATTACATAGTAGGTAGTAATATAGACATATTAGCATAGTAGGTAGTAGTATAGACATATTAGCATAGTAGGTAGTAGTATAGACATATTACATAGTAATAATAATAATAATGACTTGGATTTATATAGCGCTCTTCACTGACCCAGAGCGCTTCACAGAGTCCATTATTAGGACTATAGTAGGTAGTAATATAGACATATTAGCATAGTAGGTAGTAATATAGACATATTAGCATAGTAGGTAGTAGAATAGACATATTAGCATAGTAGGTAGTAATATAGACATATTAGCATAGTAGGTAGTAGAATAGACATATTAGCATAGTAGGTAGTAGTATAGACATATTAGCATAGCAGGTAGTAGTAGAGACATATTAGCATAGCAGGTAGTAGTAGAGACATATTAGCATAGTAGGTAGTAGTATAGACATATTAGCATAGTAGGTAGTAGTATAGACATATTAGCATAGTAGGTAGTAGTATAGACATATTAGCATAGTAGGTAGTAGTATAGACATATTAGCATAGCAGGTAGTAGAATAGACATATTAGCATAGTAGGTAGTAGTATAGACATATTAGCATAGCAGGTAGTAGTAGAGACATATTAGCATAGTAGGTAGTAGTATAGACATATTAGCATAGTAGGTAGTAGTATAGACATATTACATAGTAGGTAGTAGTATAGACATATTAGCATAGTAGGTAGTAGTATAGACATATTAGCATAGTAGGTAGTATAGACATATTAGCATAGTAGGTAGTAATATAGACATATTAGCATAGTAGGTAGTAGAATAGACATATTAGCATAGTAGGTAGTAGTATAGAGATATTAGCATAGTAGGTAGTAATATAGACATATTACATAGTAGGCAGTAGTAGACATATTAGCATAGTAGGTAGTAGTATAGACATATTAGCATAGTAGGTAGTAATATAGACATATTAGCATAGTAGGTAGTAATATAGACATATTAGCATAGTAGGTAGTAATATAGACATATTACATAGTAGGTAGTAATATAGACATATTACATAGTAGGTAGTAGTATAGACATTACCATAGTAGGTAGTAATATAGACATATTACATAGTAGGCAGTAGTAGACATATTAGCATAGTAGGTAGTAGTATAGACATTACCATAGTAGGTAGTAATATAGACATATTAGCATAGTAGGTAGTAGTATAGACATTACCATAGTAGGTAGTAATATAGACATATTACATAGTAGGTAGTAGTATAGACATTACCATAGTAGGTAGTAATATAGACATATTACATAGTAGGCAGTAGTAGACATATTAGCATAGTAGGTAGTAGTATAGACATATTAGCATAGTAGGTAGTAGTATAGACATATTAGCATAGTAGGTAGTAGTATAGACATATTAGCATAGTAGGTAGTAGTATAGACATATTAGCATAGTAGGTAGTAGTATAGACATATTACATAGTAGGTAGTCGTAGACATATTAGCATAGTAGGTAGTATAGACATATTAGCATAGTAGGTAGTAGTATAGACATATTAGCATAGTAGGTAGTCGTAGACATATTAGCATAGTAGGTAGTAGTATAGACATATTAGCATAGTAGGTAGTAATATAGACATATTAGCATAGTAGGTAGTATAGACATATTAGCATAGTAGGTAGTAATATAGACATATTAGCATAGTAGGTAGTAGTATAGACATATTACCATAGTAGGTAGTAGTAGAGACATATTAGCATAGTAGGTAGTAGTATAGACATATTAGCATAGTAGGTAGTAGTATAGACATATTACCATAGTAGGTAGTAGTATAGACATATTAGCATAGTAGGTAGTAATATAGACATATTAGCATAGTAGGTAGTAGTATAGACATTACCATAGTAGGTAGTAGTATAGACATATTAGCATAGTAGGTAGTAGTATAGACATATTAGCATAGTAGGTAGTAGTATAGACATATTAGCATAGTAGGTAGTAGTATAGACATATTAGCATAGTAGGTAGTAGTAGAGACATATTAGCATAGTAGGTAGTAGTATAGACATATTAGCATAGTAGGTAGTAGTATAGACATATTAGCATAGTAGGTAGTAGTATAGACATATTAGCATAGTAGGTAGTAGTATAGACATATTAGCATAGCAGGTAGTAGTAGAGACATATTAGCATAGTAGGTAGTAGTATAGACATATTAGCATAGTAGGTAGTATAGACATATTACATAGTAGGTAGTAGTATAGACATATTAGCATAGTAGGTAGTAGTATAGACATACTAGCATAGTAGGTAGTAGAATAGACATATTAGCATAGTAGGTAGTAATATAGACATATTAGCATAGTAGGTAGTAGTATAGACATATTACATAGTAGGCAGTAGTAGACATATTAGCATAGTATGTAGTAGTATAGACATATTAGCATAGTAGGTAGTAATATAGACATATTAGCATAGTAGGTAGTAATATAGACATATTAGCATAGTAGGTAGTAATATAGACATATTACATAGTAGGTAGTAATATAGACATATTACATAGTAGGTAGTAGTATAGACATATTACATAGTAGGTAGTAATATAGACATTACCATAGTAGGTAGTAGTAGACATATTAGCATAGTAGGCAGTAGAATAGACATATTAGCATAGTAGATAGTAGTATAGACATATTAGCATAGTAGGTAGTAATATAGACATATTAGCATAGTAGGTAGTAGTAGAGACATATTAGCATAGTAGGTAGTAGTATAGACATATTAGCATAGTAGGTAGTAGTATAGACATATTAGCATAGTAGGTAGTAGTATAGACATATTAGCATAGTAGGTAGTAGTATAGACATATTAGCATAGTAGGTAGTAGAATAGACATATTAGCATAGTAGGTAGTAGTATAGACATATTAGCATAGTAGGTAGTAGAATAGACATATTAGCATAGTAGGTAGTAGTATAGACATATTAGCATAGTAGGTAGTAGTATAGCCATATTAGCATAGTAGGTAGTAATATAGACATATTAGCATAGTAGGTAGTAGTATAGACATATTAGCATAGCAGGTAGTAGTATAGACATATTAGCATAGTAGGTAGTAGTATAGACATATTAGCATAGTAGGTAGTAGTATAGAGATATTAGCATAGTAGGTAGTAGGATAGACATATTATCATAGCAGGTAGTAGTAGTATAGACATAGTAGGTAGTAGTATAGGCAAGGTAGATTACTTAGTAGCAGGTTAGTATATATATATTTTTTTTTAATTTCACTTCAGATATTTAAATATGCAAGCATTTGCATATCATATGCAAAGAAAAGAAAAACCCTAAATATGTTGCATGTATGCGTGATGAAGCTCTTACCTCAGTAATCTGGTCAGTGTGTCCTGCATGAACATGCACATCTTCATCCCATCCTACAAGGTAAAACACATCCTTCAAGGTGATGCAGGGAGGAGGCAGTGGACCGTATACAGTCTATCTCTGTTTGTTTGTCTTCCTCTTTCTGTTTTATTTCATCTTCGTTCGTTTTGCTTCGTTTTACTATGATGTTGTTTTATTTTTTACATCTCACTTTTCACATTTCTGCTCTGTGAAGCATTTTAGAATGTTGCTTTGAAAGAAGGATATTCTATTAACTCAATCAGCGCCAGATGTCGCTGTTTACCGTGTGGTAAGAAGGCCGCCGCTTTAAAGAATAGGAATACATGGCGGTGTTTGCAGGGCTCAAACTATATTAAATATCATAGCTATGGATATAATACTATTTCCCATTTGACATCGAGTAGTAGGAACGTATAGATGTGGTCACTGCAAACAATGCGATGTGGTGGTAAGATCAAAAGGATTTACCCACCCAGCTACAAAACAGACATATACTTCTAACAGCTTCATTAATTGTCAAACGACACATGTTATTTATATACTGTCCTGTTCCCAATGTGACTCTTTTTATGTTGGTCGTACGAAACGCCGCCTACTTGATTGACTGGCAGATCATAAATATGCTATATATAACATGGATTATGCAATGGCTAAACATATTCATGATGTTCACCAAAGTACCTCTGTTTTATTTACAGCTATCGGCATTGACAGTGTTCCACTCACATCTAGGGGAGGAAATAGACAAAGAATTCTAAACCAGAAAGAAAGCCGCTGGATCGATAGACTGCAGGCCACCTCACTCCCAGGTTTAAATGATTCTATAGACATGGTGTCATTTTTATAGGCCAGTAGAACACTTTATTTATTTATTTATTGTATTTATACATTGTTATTTATTGTATTTTGATAGAATACAGGCCATATATTTTAATATACACATTTTTTATTTCTATTTAGTATTATTGTATATTCCTTCAACGTAGACATAGCTTATAAGTAGATTGTATTCTAACTATATCAAGTTAAGAATATGCTGTGCCTTCATCCATTTAACACCAGCTCTCCCCCATTGTAATTAGTCTTTCCCAGAGTTCTGTTTTTTTCCCTTTTTTCTTTATTTAGTTACAGTTTTGTTTTGTCACAGTTACAACACCCTGAAGAAGGCCATGTGTAGGCCGAAACATGTCGGTATTTTAGTTTCTAAATAATGTAAGCCAATTAATAAAGGCATTTTAAAATTGTAGAGCTGCCTTGGATCTCAACTTTTCTTTAATAACAAAAAGTTTTCTTGCACTACCAGATACAGGAAAACTACCAGTCCTACTAGGGGAGGACTGAACAAGCTGTGAGCTAGCAGCAGCCTATGTTAATGCCTGCCATAGACTGAGGGACAGTGAGTGACAGTCACCTGACATGTTTATGTCGTAATATTTTATGTTCTATTTTATGATGATAATTTTTGTATGTACTATGACATTAATATGTGTTTTGTAATCCATGTTTATGTTATCAACCATTTGCTTTGGCAACATGTACAAGCTGCGTCATGCCAATAAAGCCACTTGAATTGAATTGACAGAGAGAGAGACAGAGACAGAGAGACAGAGACAGAGAGACAGAGACAGAGAGACAGAGACAGAGAGAGAGCAGGTACCTGGGAGTGGGACAAGGCCCTGACCACGTGGAGGTCGGACCCCGAGCAGAAGGTCCCGGCTTCCCCACGAACGATAAGGCCCTTCCCCTCCGGCCAGACCTCCAGCTCGGACACCCTCTGCTCCAGCTCCACCATCATGCTGCCTGGAGGGCAGAGGTCACTGTTAGTGCTCCACCATCATGCTGCCTGGAGGTCAGAGGTCACTGTTAGTGCTCCACCATCATGCTGCCTGGAGGGCAGAGGTCACTGTCAGTGCTGATGTTAGTTCTGCTGTTAGATCTGATGTTAGTTCTGATGTTAGTTCTGATGTTAGTTCTGTTAGTTCTGCTGTTAGATCTGATGTTAGTTCTGTTAGTTCTGATGTTAGTTCTGTTAGTTCTGCTGTTAGATCTGATGTTAGTTCTGTTAGTTCTGATGTTAGTTCTGATGTTAGTTCTGCTGTTAGATCTGATGTTAGTTCTGTTAGTTCTGATGTTAGTTCTGATGTTAGTTCTGATGTTAGTTCTGATATTAGTTATGTTAGTTCTGATGTTAGTTCTGATGTTAGTTCTGATGTTAGTTCTGTTAGTTCTGATGTTAGATCTGATGTTAGTTCTGATGTTAGTTCTGTTAGTTCTGTTAGTTCTGATGTTAGTTCTGATGTTAGTTCTGATGTCAGTTCTGATGTTAGTTCTGATGTTAGTTCTGTTAGTTCTGATGTTAGTTCTGATGTTAGTTCTGATGTTAGTTCTGATGTTAGCTTGTTGCTATAACTGCTTCTCCGCCAAGAACGAGTTATCTCGTTATTTCCCGCCAATCGAATTGCGCCAATAACGAGTAAACTCGTTTTTAGGATCGTTATTTCCTTTATTCGCTATTGCCATTCATAATTCATCCAGCAAGGCTCTGGAAGACTCTGGACTCTGTCTGATATTGCAACGGCTCAATACCGCTGCCTGGTGGATTTCGGGCGATGTTGCACCCACTCTAAACTGGATGGGGCGCTCTGTGCATCGGTGAATATGTTCGGGGCAGAGCTCTCTTATTATGTGGATCCAGACAAACACTCTAGTGCATTGGATCGCTTTCGAGACGCAAGAATCAATATGCTTTCGGCGTTTATTGCGTCGTACAAACGGAAAATGGGTCTAGCAGATCGACATCAAATAATTGGAATATTTTTTCTCCAGACTCATCGGCCACAGGTAAGAGGAATCTAACGTTGATTCCAGCTCGATTGTCCATTTATTTCATTGCAATCCATCTGATCAACGTATGATGTCGTACTAAAGAAAGCCGTTACTGACAATCAAGGAATCATAAACGACCCCCCCCCCCCTTTCCTTCACGCATGATGGAGCATAATGTATACCGATCATATGCATTTGAATTTTTTAATGTAGCGTGTATAGCAGGGCTATTCAACTGGCGGCCCGCGGGCCAGATCCGGCCCGCGGGATGATTCTGACCGGCCCGCCAAAGATTACATGATAATAATAAAAAAAAAATAAATAAATAAAAAAAAAAAAAAAATTTAATATTTTTTTTTACTTTTTTCTTTTCATGTCAACGTTAACACGCACAATTTAGCCAAAAGTCACTCAATTAATGACAGATTTCATTGATAAATTGAGGGAAAACTTTGCAAGTCGATTTGATGAATTTGACATGCCCAGAGAATTGATGCATTTTGTGAGCAACCCATTTGCCAATGTAGCTGCTATTTCCACAAAAGGACAAGAGTTCCTTGCATCACTTCACATTGATGAAGGTCTCCTGCAACTTGAAATAATTGACATGCAAGCATCATCTGCTCTGAAGCAGGCACTTGAGAATGAATCCACCACAACATTTTGGATAAAGTGTATTCATGTCAAGACATTCCCCAAAATAAAAACGCTGGCAATATCTGTACTAACAATGTTTGGCTCAACATACACCTGTGAATCCAGTTTCTCTCACATGAATGCCATTAAAACAAGCAACCGTGCCTCCTTGACAAATGAGCATTTGCATCACTGTTTGCGGGTAGCCCTCACTTCCTATGAACCCTCTTTCTCTGCCATTGCCCAGTCAAAGAAGTGCAATCGCTCTCATTAGATGTGTGTATGCAGGGGCGTAGCTGGGGGGGGGGGGTAGCTTAGGATGATTCCAAGGGCCCAGCACTGGGGGGGGGGGCCAATTTTTATTTTTTTACTAGACATCACTCATGTGTATTATTGATGCTCTCATTGATACTATGTTTGTTTCTGAAGTGTGTGTGTGTGTGTGTGTGTGTGATATATAGAGAGAGAGGGGGGGCTTTGGTAGACTATTGCATTGGTCCATTCATTGAAGATGAACGCAATGCGACATCCTTTACTAGGCTCACCCACCAACAGTGCAGGTGCTGAACTGCTGATCCGAATGTATAGGTAAAAACCATATTATGCGTTTTCATCAATAAAAAAATGGCCAAAGAAAATTCCGCTTACGCGCGCTCGCATTCACTGGGGGCCTACAAATAAATTCTTTCATGGGGCCCAGAATCTGGAGCTACACCCCTGTGTGTATGTAGGCTAGGCCTGTCTGCCCCCCACCCCCCTGATGTTTGAGAGTTAAGAGTGGACAATAAGTGCTAATAAGATGCTGTGATTTGCTGTTGTTGCACAGACATGAAGCACTTTTTCATAAGCTCAGCTGCACTATAAATGTGTTTTTTTGTTCAAGTGTTGATGTTAGAATGTTCAGATGCACATCATGCACTTGTTTGTTTTTTATTTTATTTTTATATTGAAATGTTGAAGAGGAGATGTTGCAGTTGTTGCACAGTCATAAATGAAGCACTTTTTGCAGGAGATGTTGCAGATGTGGCACATAAATGAAGCACTTTTTTTGAAAAGTATACTACTTTTGCAATGTAGTTAAATAAAAGTTGTGAAAATGTGGTTGCGTGTTGTGTCAAGTGTACATATATTCATAGCACGGGGAGGCGCTGTGGCAGTCCGGCCCCTGGCCCCTTGGGTTTCTGACAATGTGGCCCCCTGAACAATTTAGTTGAATAGCCCTGGTGTATAGGAACGAAACGCCAATCGATTATGTATAATATGCGTCGGGGCCTATAACTCGCGTTCTAGGAATTACTGCAGACCACTCTAAAAACATACTTATATTCACGACGGTATTAAACGACAATGTATGAATGGAAAAATATAACGTTCCCACATCCGGAACGATAGATACCCGATGTTGAATGGGCCATAGTAATGTCGATATAGCTATAATATTTAAAAAGTTATAGCCCTGCAAAGAAGGTGAGCGACTCCATAGGCTTACAGCGCTGGCAGTAGAGCTATAAGATGCTCAAATTGTGTGGCAGAGATTGTGTTAACACTTTCACTGCCACTCACGAGATATCTCGGGTTTCCGATAGTTCTGTTGAAAGCCACTCACGAGATTTCTCTGATTTTTTTTTCAGCGATCTGAAATCATATTGCATCACGCGAGCCTACCCTAGTATACCCGAGCGCCGCCGGCGATCAGATGTGGAATAAAGCGCCCCCTATCGTCTCCCAGATGACATAAGGGATTTTGGAATGGACTCAATGAAAATGGATGGGGAAAAAAATCCTGTACTCCACATTTTCCAGTCCACTGATGCAGCCGGGGTTACCACAGTTCATTCTGGAGCCTCTGAGACCCGCGGAATCATGTACTGCACTGTACACACGTTGGATCCATACACTTATCGATTTTTTAGAATGGTGATCAGGAATTGGAATATACCAGTTGGATACCATCTGATGTCAGGTAAGGAATCTATGTTATCAGTGTTAGGATAATCAGACTAATTTTGATGAAGATATAAGCTGTTTTGTGAAATGGGCTCTTTCGGTTTCACTGTAAAAGTCCAAGAGGAAATGAACACGGCGATTATCTGTGCGCGGCTCGAATGTGCTTGCATGCACGTATAATATTGATCATCTAGCGTTTATTTGAAAACGATTCATAAATAGGCCGACAAATATCAACGTTCTGGAATATTCCAGTAAAAGACGATTATCATAGAATGGTCTAGAATGAACTGTTTTTTACCTCAAAACGGGTGCTTTTCAAAATGCTCTCAAACGGAAATGAAGCGATAAAAAACCAATCTGCCTTGACAGCACTGACTGGAAAAGGATTCTTTGATAAGCGACGGGCAGATTAGACACATAGCCATAATTTAAAACATAGATTAGGCGATATTAAGCGTAACATTGGCGCCGATGGTGGCATTGAAGCGCTAACTCTGGCGCCACCTTGTGGCACTCAAAGTGTTAATCGTTATTCCATATTATTGTTGTTGTTGTTGTTGTTGTTGTTTTTGTCAGCCCGCAGTTACTGTACATGTGTAACGGAGGTACCGCGAGTATATCCACAGTCACGATGGACTTCAAGTGAAGTGACTGTGGCACGTAGCGGTACTGCAAGTAAACTCACTCCCCCTTAAAAGGCATACAGACACATTACCAAGAAGTGAATTCACCTCTTGGTATAGTGGTCTGCGATGTCGCCCGCGGCGCGGGAGACCGGGGTTCGACTCCCACTCAGGGCATGTCAATTCCAACCAGCTACACATGGACCATCAGATGGTACCCCTGTAACCGGTGTCCTATAACGTCTCCGTACCAGAGAAGGCGTTCATCCGGGACGGATTGTTGACGGTCATCACGGCGATGCCTGAGGCCTGTTTGAGCAGCTCTATGGATCCACCGGGGAACACCCGGAGCCTCTCTCTGACCTCGTCCGGGTCGAAGCCATGGCTGCTGGTGTAGATGCTCCCACTGGCCACACGCCTCTGGAACAGCCTGGTGCAGAGAGGGGTGCCATTACAATGTGAGCAATTACAATGTTATATTCTGTGTATTGCCTTGTCTCCATTAGCTATGTTCAGCCTGGCTGGGGCTAGCCATGGTATGGTATGGTTGGTTATTTCACCTTCCCCAAGCTCCACAGCTACTGCTGGTCTTCAGGAGTCGCAGACTCACTGCACACAGAACCATCCTGCTTTAAAGAGAGAGAGAGAGAGAGAGAGTGAATGAATGAATGAAAAACTTTATTTAACAGATTGCAGAATGGGTACAATACAATACAGTACGGCTCAATACATACAATTGTTAAGAGAAGAGAAAGACGTTTGTCTTGTTTACATCAGGGTCCCCCATTTTCAATTCATAGTGATAGAAATAGAGAGAGAGAGAGAAAGAGAGAGGGGGGGGGGAGAGAGAGAGATAGAGAGAGAGATAGAGAGAGATCATCTTAGGGGAGCTCCAGTAGCTCACCACGTACCGCGAGCGCTATTTCGGCGCCGTGGACAACCGTGCTCGTCACGGATCTGGGGTTTAGCGAGTTCGAATCCCGGACTGCAGCCGTGCCTTTCCCAGAGTGTCTTCCCCCCCCATCTGAACCCTTTCAGCCTGTTTCTGTCGGTCATCCTTGACCAGAATAAATGTGATAAACACATAAAAAAGAGCCAGGGGAATGGCCAAAGTTTTTAAAAAAAAGAGAGAGATCATCTTCCTCCTCTACTTTTACTATTTACTATCTTTACTATCATGCACTATCAGAAAGACGTTTGTCTTGTTTACATCAGGGTCCCCCATTTTCAATTCATAGTGATAGAAATAGAGAGAGAGAGAGAAAGAGAGGGGGGGGGGGAGAGAGAGAGATAGAGAGAGAGATAGAGAGAGATCATCTTCCTCCTCTACTTTTACTATTTACTATCTTTACTATCATGCACTCAACACTGCAGCACCCAAGTTGTGCCTTCCTGATAAACTTGTTGTACAGAACCTTCCTGCTGACTTGTTGTACAGAACCTTCCTGATGACTTGTTGTACAGAACCTTCCTGCTGACTTATTGTACAGAACCTTCCTGCTGACTTGTTGTACAGAACCTTCCTGCTGACTTGTCGTACAGAACCTTCCTGCTGACTTGTTGTACAGAACCTTCCTGCTGACTTGTTGTACAGAACCTTCCTGCTGACCTGTTGTACAGAACCTTCCTGCTGACTTGTTGTACAGAACCTTCCTGCTAGGGGTGCACCGATGTATCTGTCGGGTATCGGTATCGGCCGATAAGTGCCTTGTTGACTGCAATCGGCCTATCGGCCGATAAGCTCGGATGTGCCGATGGCAGTAGCCGATAAATATCCATCAATTTTGTGTCGCGTCAAAAGGCAAAACGCGTCGCAACCTGCACAACGCCGCCCCCGGCCCCCATTCTTTCAACCTAAAAGTGCACTTTATTCAACCTCGAAGTAAACAAATCACAGAACGGTAGCCAGTTAGTAGGTATCAACGTGAGCTCCCGGGATGGTAGCTAGTTAGCTAGCACCATCCAGGCATCAACGTGAGCTCCCGGAACGGTAGCTAGTTAGCTAGCACCATCCAGGCATCAACGTGAGCTCCCGGTACGGTAGCTAGTTAGTTAGCACCATCCAGGCATCAACGTGAGCTCCCGGTACGGTAGCTAGTTAGTTAGCACCATCCAGGCATCAACGTGAGCCCCCGGTACGGTAGCTAGTTAGTTAGCACCATCCAGGCATCAACGTGAGCTCCCGGTACGGTAGCTAGTTAGTTAGCACCATCCAGGCATCAACGTGAGCTCCCGGTACGGTAGCTAGTTAGTTAGCACCATCCAGGCATCAACGTGAGCTCCCGGTACGGTAGCTAGTTAGTTAGCACCATCACAGGCATCAACGTGAGCCCCCGGTACGGTAGCTAGTTAGTTAGCACCATCCAGGCATCAACGTGAGCTCCCGGAACGGTAGCTAGTTAGTTAGCACCATCCAGGCATCAACGTGAGCCCCCGGTACGGTAGCTAGTTAGTTAGCACCATCCAGGCATCAACGTGAGCTCCCGGAACGGTAGCTAGTTAGTTAGCACCATCCAGGCATCAACGTGAGCTCCCGGTACGGTAGCTAGTTAGTTAATAACGTTATATAGTTAGTGTTACACGTTCAATATAACATCAGCATATTATTTACCCGAACACAGCAAGTAAGCAAGGCATTATTCCGTTCATAGCTCAGTTCCATTCCGTTGCTCATTCCGTACCCAACTACCCATTCTGCAATCTGTTAATAAAGTTTTCAACCAGACAAATGTATAGAAAGGCTTTGTTTTATTATAACATTTGTTGCAGTAAAATCATTATGTCTCATTTGGTCATGCTGTGGAGCGCTGGTCGGCGGGCCGGGCAGCTAAGGTATTAGCTACGTTAAGTTTGTTGTGCTCTCGAGTCGCAAGCAGATCAATGGCGGCATGCCCGAAAGTAGAAAATGAATAAACGCTTGCCGATTGGTGGTAAGAACAGCAGGAGGTGGGTGCTAGCGGTGTGGCGTAATTGGCCGAATCGACTGTCAATCAAAATGGTTCTATTGCATTGGCTGAGAGCTCTGGTTGAGAGAATAGTATCCATCTGCAGGCCGCCAGACGATACTGGGAGAGAAATAGTGCTACATGGCATGGTGGAATTAATACCATAAACATATTTCTTGATGTTTCCTTTTTTTAAGTAAGTAAAGAGGCCTACAAATACAAACATACACATACAAATATACAGTAGTTTCATTAAAAAAAAATAAAAAAAAATTAAAGAAAATTACAAATACTTAATATACAAATATACAAGTATCGGTATCGGTATCGGCCGATAGTGTTAGTTGAACAATCGGTATCGGTATCGGTGGCCAATTTTCATATCGGTGCATCCCTACTTCCTGCTGACTTGTTGTACAGAACCTTCCTGCTGACTTGTTGTACAGAACCTTCCCGCTGACTTGTCGTACAGAACCTTCCTGCTGACTTGTTGTACAGAACCTTCCTGCTGACTTGTTGTACAGAACCTTCCTGCTGACTTGTTGTACAGAACCTTCCTGCTGACTTGTTGTACAGAACCTTCCTGCTGACTTGTTGTACAGAACCTTCCTGCTGACTTGTCGTACAGAACTTGTAAGTCGCTTTGGATAAAAGCGTTCAGCTAAATGACTAAATGTAAATAGAAGAGGCCCCTGCAGATATCTGTCTGAATAATATACCTGCATATATAATCCTACTATATACTTATACACCTGCATATAATAACCCTTATAACTCTGTATGATAGTATGTACAATAATGCTGTATACTATATTTATTCTTACCATATATATCCACATCTGTCTGACTGTACATACCTGCATATAATCTTGTATATCTATATCTGTACACAGGGACCGAAACTAAAGCCCGCCGCCCGCCAGGGGCGGTCTGTTTTTACCTTTGGCGCATGACACTTGGAGGGCTGCCCGCCGTGTGGCGTGTAGACGTGTAGTTCATAACGATACTCTTGTGCGAGTACAGATTATAGCCGCTCGTCTTTTTTTTCTCCGCCGCGAGATTGTTAAAAAACTACAAGTCCCACATTGCACTCAAGTCAACGGTCCAATCACAGTAGAGTGACGTGACTGGTTTCACGAGAAAGAAAGCAAATGACTAATCGGAAGCTCTCATTTGGCTTGTTTACTTCCGTCTGCTCTAGTCTATATCGGACCTCCATGAGCTAACGTTACTGTTTAAACAATGACCCAGTCAACTATTCACTTTTAGTTTAATACATGACGAGTAGGGATGTCCCGATCCGATCACGTGATCGGAATCGGCGTCGATCACGTGCTTTTCAGAGTATCGGGGATCGGGAAAAAATAATAATAAAAATCGGCAGTCAAAAAAAGAAAAATTTTATTCAACAAACATGACCATGTCCACGTCTTAAACTCATACGGAGGCCTTAGTTTTGGTTTTAAATTACATATAATATATCATCATTAATGTATTTATTGTCACACAGAGCAGAATAATTATCCACAACAAACACATTCCCCTTTAATTTTCACCGTTGCAACAAACATTCCCTTTAATTTAGACGCTACACGCTACACGCGACCACAACAACAACACGTCGCTCCCGAAACACGGTTAATATCCACTGACTTGAGCAGCTAGACTTAATGTCAGAGGTTTGGAACTAAGCATTTTAAAATATAAAGTCAAGCCAGTTGCAATGTTTGCAAGGAGGAGATTCCGCGTGGAGGAAAAACTCATGAAGCAGCAGGCTGTAGGCGAAGTTTTCAGACAAAATTTTCACCTGGAGGATAACGTTACGTGACTGAGGTTTATCGTCGGCGTTTCAGACCAGAATGGACCATTACGTAAGTCGAACACTGAATGTATACTAATGTGCAAACATATATTGAAACTTTTAATATTTCTCATATGAAGCAGAAGCACATTTCTCAGGGTGAATGTAATAACAAACGCCTCCGCGCTCGCGCCCCCGGACTATTATAGGCAACAGATGGGCTTGTCTCACTCTGCCAGTTTCTGACAAAAATGTGTCAAAATTGATTACTAATGTGAAAGATCGGATCGGAAACGATCGGATCGATAGATATTTAAAATCACATGCTCGGGATCGGATCGGAAGCAAAAAAAGGCGATCGGGACATCCCTAATGACGAGGCATTGTCTAACGGTATCTAGCTGGCTAGCTACTGATAGCTGCTGATATCAACAAATGCTCCAGCAATCCTTGCATGCTGAATGTAGGGTCTAGCTGAATATAGGGTCTAGCTGCAGGGCCGGAGAATCCTTGCTGGAGCTGGAGGCTACTCAAGTATACACACAGACAGTGGAGCTGTTTGCAGATAGCAAGCATTTTGACTTATTGCGTGGTGGCAATGTCTCGCAGATAATACAACTACAAGTATGATTATATAATATATATTTTATTAAAAAAATCTTTTTTTATATAAAATATATATATATATTTTTTTTTTAATCAAAAAAAATTTGGCAGGTAAGAAATATGCTTGGCGGGTAGACTCTTCCCATCTACCCGCCACTGGCCGGTGAGTCAAAAAGTTAATTTCGCTCCCTGTCTGTACATATCCCTTACCTACTCTTACTAGTTACACTGCTGGTCAGTATGACTTACTACCATAGTGTCTTTATTCATTCATTCAAACCTTTATTTATTCTTGAAAATAACAATTGAGGTCACCTTCATTTTCAATGTCGTCGAGATTTAGACATTTCAATGCATACATTTTTTACAATATAATAATAATAAATAATAATAACTATCTATATTATAGAACCTTTCACACATGGACCGCAGCCCAAAGTGCCGCCCCGTTCGGCTGCCTCTCTGTTCGCTCCGTCGAGACTGTGTTTACTTTTGTTAATATTTATAGTTTTTAGAGTTTTGTGCGTACCAACTGTTGGTGCATTTAATGTATATGACCGTCAGTCACTCATAGACATTGGATTACGGGAAACTTACCAACTGGATTACTCGCTGGATCAGCTTTCCGAACCACATCAATGGCCTGAAGAAATCCTCCGGAGATTAGGACCAGACCCTTTGTTCCCAGAGCTCAGGAAAAGACGACGAGGAAAGAGGGCTGGGATCCGAAACAGGCTGAGATCCAGACGACACCGTACACCACTTCCCAGTATATTGCTAGCCAATGTACAATCAATAGACAATAAACTGGATGACATCCGAGCAAGGATTCAATATCAAAGAGACGTTAGGGACTGCAATGTCCTTTGCTTCACCGAAACATGGCTAACACCGGAGGTTCCAGATCACGCGATTCAACCAGCGGATCACTTCTTTATCCATAGGAAGGATCGGACACAATCAGAGTCCGGTAAACAACGTGGAGGAGGTATTGCCTTCATGTTTAACAAAAATTGGAGTGATCCAACGAATGTGAAGGAATTATCCAACCACTGCTCCCCAGAACTGGAATATATAACCATCAAGTGTCGTCCTTTCTTCCTCCCGAGGGAGTTAACGGCGATCGTCCTGGTCGGAGTGTATATTCCACCGCAAGCCAACAACAACGCCGCGCTCTCCAGACTCCACGACGAGGTAAATAGTATACAAGCGACGAACGTTAACGCCGCCATTTTAGTACTGGGAGATTTCAATAGCGCCAATCTGAGAAAGGTATTGCCTGATTTCTATCAGCATGTGACTTGCAACACCAGAGGCGGTAACATCCTAGATCACTGTTACACGCAATTTAAAGGTGGCTACAAGGCTCATTCTGATAGTGGCTTTGGCAAGTCAGATCACGCATCCATTTTCCTTACACCAAAGTACAGACAAAGAATTAAAAGTACTCCCGTAGTCTCGCGAGAGGTGCAGAAATGGGATGTGACGTCAGAGGATACGATCCGGTCAGTGTTTCACAACACAGACTGGATTGTGTTCCGCGACACAGATAACATTAATGCCTACACGGAGACAGTGCTGGACTATGTCTGTACTAGGGTGAAAGAAACAATCCCCACTACCAAAATGAAAGTTTACCCAAATCAAAAACCCTGGGTAGACAAATCCGTCCGTGAAGCTCTGAGAGAGCGCACCAAAGCATACAATGACGGCCTAGTGGCAGGCAACATGAATGACCACAAGGTGGCGCGACACAACGTAAGGAGGACAGTGTCAGAGGCCAAACGGCGCTACAGGGATAAAATTGAACTCCAGTTTGAACAAGCTGACTCTAGAGCTATGTGGCAGGGGCTCAAAACGATGACAGACTACAAAGGCGCCTCCCTCAAACTGAACAGTGACATCTCCTTAGCAAACGACCTCAATACCTTCTATGCGAGGTTTGATGCTGGTAATAACAACACCAGCTCACAAGCCTCGGCAATGGGGGGGGGGGGGGTCGGCTGCTGATGGAGGCGCAGTGTTCAGGGTAACAGAGCATGAGGTGAGGCGGACCTTTAAAAAAGTGAATATCAGGAAGGCAGCAGGTCCGGACGGCATCCCCGGCCGCGTCCTAAAAGTCTGTGCCGACCAACTGGCCCCAGTATTCACTGACATATTTAACCTGTCCTTAGAACAGGCTGTCATCCCCACCTGCCTGAAGAAGTCCACTATTATCCCTGTACCCAAAAAATCCAAGCCTGCTTGCCTCAACGACTACCGCCCTGTAGCTCTCACCTCCATAGCCATGAAGTGCTTTGAGAAGCTAGTAAAGGGCTACATCTGCTCCTCCCTCCCCATCAACATGGACCCCCTGCAATTTGCATACCGCCCCAACAGGTCCACGGAGGACGCCATATCCCATGTGCTGCACACAGCAGCATCACACCTGGACAAGAGGCAGGGGAACTATGTGAGAATGCTATTCATCGACTACAGCTCGGCATTCAATACCATAGTCCCCTCCATACTCATAGCCAAGCTCAGGGACCTGGGCTTGGGCTATGACCTCTGCCAGTGGGTCTTGGACTTCCTGACTGGCAGACCCCAGGTGGTGAGAGCAGGCAACTGCACCTCCTCATCCATCACCCTCAACATAGGGGCCCCCCAGGGCTGTGTTCTGAGTCCCCTCCTCTACTCCCTGTACACACACGACTGTGTGGCTCAGCGGAGTAGCAATACAATCGTCAAATTTGCTGACGACACAGTGGTGGTGGGCCTGATCTCTGCCAACGACGAGAGGGCCTACCTGGAAGAGGTCAAGGTCCTGGCGGGATGGTGCCAGGAAAACAGCCTCTCCCTGAACGTCAGCAAAACAAAGGAGATGATTGTGGACTTCAGGAGGTCGGGGGTCAAGGACTACAGCCCCCTCAGCATCGACGGGGCACCGGTTGAGAGAGTCAACAGCTTCAAGTACCTCGGAGCCTACATATCCGAGGACTTGACATGGACCACACACATCAACAGTGTGGTGAAGAAGGCACGACAACGCCTCTACTTCCTCAGGTGCCTAAGGAAGTTCCAAGTCAGCCAGAAGATCCTTAAGAACTTCTACTCATGTACAATAGAGAGCATCTTGACCGGCAACATCACCTCCTGGTTTGGGAATAGCACTGCAAAAGACCAAAGCAGACTACAAAGAGTGACACGTTCAGCCGAACGCACAATTGGAGGGGGGCTCCCCACCCTCCAGAACATTTACTACAAGCGTTGCAAGGGGAAGGCTAAGAGAATTATTAAGGACTCGAGCCACCCGAACAACTGCCTCTTTGAACTGCTGCCGTCAGGCAAGCGATACAGGAGTCTCAAGGCGAGCACAGAAAGACTCAGAAGTAGCTTCTATCCCCAGGCCATCAGGCTGCTAAACGAACAATGAATGAACACTACACAACAACAACCACCAAACACACATAGCACACACATCCACACGCACACACTCACTTTAAACAAACACACTGTAGCACCCACTACACACACTTTATAGCACACACCCACTTTAAACAAACACACTGTAGCACCCACTCCCCACACTTTATATTTATGGATGAAGGATTGCACTACAACTCGTACACCTTACTGTAAATTGTACCTAAAATTGTACCTCATCCCATTTCTGCTTTGCACTAGATAGTACTGTACATTAGTACACTGCATAGTATTGTGTATTGTATATTATATGGTAACTCAGAACATTGTACATATGTCTATACCGAACAACTGTGACCTCATTTTCTTCTTCTAAATTCATGCTATATTATGTTATTATGTTATTTGATACTATCTTGTCTAGCACAGTCTCTGGAGCGTAACAGTAAGAAGCATTTTGTATGAAAGTATTCTGTACTTCTGTATGACAACTATTAAAGAACTTGAACTTGAACTTGAAAGTGCCCCACTGTCACAGCAAATAGCACAACATGAACATAGGCATAAAATGTGCATACAGTTGACAGAATAAAAGCAATGCATTAACACTTTCCGTGCCGGCCGTGTTTTCGTTTTTACCCCCTTGAATGCCGCCACCCACTTCAATGATATAGCACTCGCATTTGTGAACGCATAATCTATGTCTTAAATTATGGCTATGTGTCTAATCTGGCCGTCGCTTATCAATGACTTGTTTGCAGTCAACATTGTCAAAACGGATTTTTTTTTTTATCGGTTCATTTCCGTTTTATATCATTTTGAAAATCACTCGTTTTTTTTAAGTTTCAGGGAAATATAAAGATTCCGTGATAATCGTCCTTTACTGGAATATTCTGGAATACACAAAAAACGTTGTCATTTTTCGGCCTATTTATGAATCGTTTTCAAATAAACGCTAGATTATCGATAGTATATGTGTACTTATGCACGCTAGAGAAGCGAGCTGAAAAATCGAATCTCTCATTTCCTGATCAGCACACACACATAGGGCAAACGCTGATATCTCTGTGAAAATAGCTCTGATTATCCTAAGACTGGTAAAATAGATTAAAAGATTATTCCAATTCCTGATCGCCATTCCAAATATCGATCATGTTTATTGATCCAACGCTGCGTACTGCAAATATGTATTCCACGCTGTTCTGATTGTCCACAATGAGTCAGATGGGCTCGGATTACTTGCCTGAGAAGTAAAATGTGGATTCCGGATTTTTCTTTTCTCATCCATTTTCATTGAGTCCATTCCAATGCGTGCATTACCATCCGGGAGACGATAGGGGGCGGTATTTTCCCAATGGAGCTCAGAGAGAGTTTGCAGCACTAACGTGATACTAGATTGATGAAATATGAATTCAAATCGCTAATAAAAAAACAAACAACATATCGCGTCGTTGGCAATGAACGGTCGGCATGAACAAACGACATATAGCGTTGTTGGCATTGAAAGTGTTAAAGACAATAAAATGTATAAATGACTATGTATAAAAGACAATAGAAGTAGTGCAACGTAGAACGTGCAGACATAGGCACGTTAGAATAGGTAGCTAGAATAGGCATAAAATAAGTACAATAAGTACAGTGTTGCTCGAAGGCATCTGAACCCCCCCGGAACAGCCAGTCCCCCCAAACACCCCACACATCAATCCCCACCACATCCCATCCAAGACACACCCCTGATAAAGCATGTCATGACAAGACACCCCCCCCCTGATAAAGCACGTCATGACAGAAGGAAAACACAAACAGCCCGTGTGCCACCCCCGTATCCTGTATCACTGTACATATTAATACTACAACTCTGTACATACATCTGGTTAGCAGTATTACTCAGTAGTACTAATTTATATATTTTATACCCAGTTTAATCACCTGTACATTGTATATTACTATTGCACTTCACTGTTACATTTGCACTCTGGTTGGATGCCAAACCTCTTTTTGTTGTACTGTACTTGTGTGCTGTATGGTGACAATACATTTGAATCTAATCTAATCTAATTCAGTCATCTACTTGTAAACTGGCAACCACTGCTGCCCCTGTCGTCTGCTGTCAACACCACCACACCGCTCCTCCCAGGTGTGCACAATCACATAGATCTGATCGATTTTCGTCTTGTTTACATCACGTCCCCCATTTTCAATTCATAGTGACATTTATGACATACATGACATACAGATAGACAGTACTGCTACATCTATTTATGATGACATACCAGATTTACAAATACAGTAGTTTGTGATACAAAAAGAGTCTAAGAAAGAGAGTATATACATTTGACGAAGAAACTGTACATTGGAGGAGGTTGGGTAGGCAGGGTAACTGTACATTGGATTATCGACGAAACCTTACTTGGTCCCAAGAAGAGGGTCTCGTGTATTATTGGGTTTAATAGGACATTTATTCCTCCCAGGTGTCAGGCTCCTCATTCACTTCCATTCATTTTGGTGACCAAGTCTAAGTAAATATAGTACTTCTGACGTATATATACTTATATTTATATGGTTATACAGCACTATTGTACATGCTATCATACAGAGTTATATGGGTAGATTATAGTATGAGGTAGGTAGTTGTGATTATTATGATTACTATGAATTGAAGCAGCAACTTGCATCTTCTCATTACAGCATGCATGATCATCATAACAGATCATAACATGTAAAGTTACGCTTCTCCTGCATCATGTTGACTGTAAATTATGAATTGAAAATGGGGGACCCTGATGTAAACAAGACTAAAGTCTTTCTCTGGTCTGCATCCCCTTAACAATTGTGTGTATTTAGCCGTACAGTATTGTACCCATTCTGCAATCTGTTAATAAAGTTTTCATTCATTCATCGAAAGCTAATCAAGCAGCCTTGTCATCTGGACACGGACCTGTCCTTCAGAACCCCAGAGTCTTCCCAACGGCACACGATCCAGATGGGAGAGTTAACCGTAAAGGGAACAACAGTACAATGATAGCAGAATAACAGAATCATTTCTATATAATATATATAATATATGGCAGTAGAACGACATGTTACCTTTAGTTGTAAAGTCCTACGTGTTACACTGAAATATGTCCCCACCGGAAACATGAACCAGTTCGGAAGCGTCCTAAACGCAACTTGCACTTCTTGCACCTCGCCACTGGGGGGCAGACTAACAGCGGTATATAGACTACAGCTCATCACACAGCGAAGACAATCGGGATTTACCTTTCTTCACAGATAGATAAATAAATCAATAAATCACAGGCTGGTCACAGGTATAATAAATCGCCAATAATTGCACACTTGTGATATTAAATCACAATTTCTAAACATTTCAATATAAAAAGATTAACTACGAAAAGGACCACAGCCATTCTCCCCATAATTATAAACCATGTAGGATTATTATATTGTATGTAGGTTTAGACTGAGAGGAAACACAGGTCTGCCTTCTCTCTGTCTCAACACCTTGTAGACACAGCTGGGGAAGAAACATTCATAATAATAATAATAATAATAATAATAATAATAATAATAATAATAATAATAATAATAATAATAATAATAATAATAATAATAATAATAATAATAATAATAATAATAATAATAATAATAATAATAATAATAATAATAATAATAATAATAATAATAAATTGTATTTGTAGTGCACTTTTCGTTCACTAGGATCCCAAAGTGCTACAGGGTTAAAACATAGTTACAAAATAATTATTAATTTAATAATAATAATAATAATAATAATAATAATAATAATAATAATAATAATAATAATAATAATAATAATAATAATAATAATAATAATAATAATAATAATAATAATAATAATAATAATAATAATAATAATAATAATAATAATAATAATAATAATAATAATAATAATAATAATAATAATAATAATAAAATAAAATAAAAATAAAACATAGTTAAAAAACATAGTATGAACAGAAAATTTTAAACAAAATAAAATTACAAGAAATAGCTAGCAATCAAAGGCCTTTTGCAATAATAATGTTTTCAGGCAGGCTCTGTGCTGCCTCAGCTGGATGAGGAGGCTGCTTTGAATGAATGAAAAAGTTGATTTTTGAACATACATTCTCCACATTCCTCCAAACAAATCACAATATAAAGCTCAGTCAAACAGAACAATCATAATAAAAAAAGAAAATAAGAAATGATAAACAAAAAGTCAAGAGCAATGTATTTAGTTAGTTGACATGTTCAAAAAAGGAGTAGAGGGAAGCTAAGCTTATTGATCCATTCCCTACCCCCTTACATTTACATTTGTTCTTCCATGAATTTGACTAGATATAACATAATTTAGTATAATACATTATAGAATATACTTTTACTTATAGTACAAAAAGAAAAAACTTGATTCGCTTGAAAGCAGTAAATACAATACAACACTACATAACACAATATAATATAACTTTGATTATCTGCATTACTCATTTCTGTATTTCTCTAATGTATATATTTTAAAAGAGTCCAGGCTCTGTGGTCCCTCAGCTGGATGGGGAGGCTGCTTTAACTCTGTGTCTCAGCTGGATGGGGAGGCTGCTTTAACTCTGTCTCAGCTGGATGGGGAGGCTGCTTTAACTCTGTCCTCAGCTGGATGAGGAGGCTGCTTTAACTCTGTCTCAGCTGGATGAGGAGGCTGCTTTAACTCTGTGTCTCAGCTGGATGGGGAGGCTGCTTTAACTCTGTCTCAGCTGGATGAGGAGGCTGCTTTAACTCTGTGTCTCAGCTGGATGGGGAGGCTGCTTTAACTCTGTGTCTCAGCTGGATGGGGAGGCTGCTTTAACTCTGTCTCAGCTGGATGGGGAGGCTGCTTTAACTCTGTGTCTTAGCTGGATGAGGAGGCTGCTTTAACTCTGTCTCCTCAGCTGGATGGGGAGGCTACTTTAACTCTGTCTCCTCAGCTGGATGAGGAGGCTGCTTTAACTCTGTCTCCTCAGCTGGATGGGCAGGCTGCTTTAACTCTGTCTCAGCTGGATGAGGAGGCTGCTTTAACTCTGTGTCTCAGCTGGATGAGGAGGCTGCTTTAACTCTGTCTCAGCTGGATGAGGAGGCTGCTTTAACTCTGTCTCAGCTGGATGAGGAGGCTGCTTTAACTCTGTCTCAGCTGGATGGAGAGGCTGCTTTAACTCTGTCTCAGCTGGACGAGGAGGCTGCTTTAACTCTGTGTCTCAGCTGGATGAGGAGGCTGCTTTAACTCTGTGTCTCAGCTGGATGGGGAGGCTGCTTTAACTCTGTCTCAGCTGGATGAGGAGGCTGCTTTAATTCTGTGTCTCAGCTGGATGGGGAGGCTGCTTTAACTCTGTGTCTCAGCTGGATGGGGAGGCTGCTTTAACTCTGTCCTCAGCTGGATGAGGAGGCTGCTTTAACTCTGTCTCAGCTGGATGAGGAGGCTGCTTTAACTCTGTGTCTCAGCTGGATGAGGAGGCTGCTTTAACTCTGTCTCAGCTGGATGGGGAGGCTGCTTTAACTCTGTGTCTCAGCTGGATGAGGAGGCTGCTTTAACTCTGTCCTCAGCTGGATGGGGAGGCTGCTTTAACTCTGTCTCAGCTGGATGGGGAGGCTGCTTTAACTCTGTCCTCAGCTGGATGAGGAGGCTGCTTTAACTCTGTCTCAGCTGGATGGAGAGGCTGCTTTAACTCTGTCTCAGCTGGACGAGGAGGCTGCTTTAACTCTGTCTCAGCTGGATGAGGAGGCTGCTTTAACTCTGTGTCTCAGCTGGATGGGGAGGCTGCTTTAACTCTGTCTCAGCTGGATGGGGAGGCTGCTTTAACTCTGTGTCTCAGCTGGATGGGGAGGCTGCTTTAACTCTGTCTCAGCTGGATGGGCAGGCTGCTTTAACTCTGTGTCTCAGCTGGATGAGGAGGCTGCTTTAACTCTGACTCAGCTGGATGGGGAGGCTGCTTTAACTTTGTCCTCAGCTGGATGAGGAGGCTGCTTTAACTGTCTCCTCAGCTGGATGGGGAGGCTGCTTTAACTCTGTCTCTCAGCTGGATAGGGAGGCTGCTTTAACTCTGTCCTCAGCTGGATGAGGAGGCTGCTTTAACTCTGTCCTCAGCTGGATGAGGAGGCTGCTTTAACTGTCTCCTCAGCTGGATGGGGAGGCTGCTTTAACTCTGTCTCAGCTGGATGGGGAGGCTGCTTTAACTCTGTCTCTCAGCTGGATAGGGAGGCTGCTTTAACTCTGTCCTCAGCTGGATGAGGAGGCTGCTTTAACCCTGTCTCAGCTGGATGGGGAGGCTGCTTTAACTCTGTCTCAGCTGGATGGGGAGGCTGCTTTAACTCTGTGTCTCAGCTGGATGAGGAGGCTGCTTTAACTCTGTCTCGGCTGGATGGGGAGGCTGCTTTAACTCTGTCTCCTCAGCTGGATGGGGAGGCTGCTTTAACTCTGTCTCAGCTGGATGAGGAGGCTGCTTTAACTCTGTCTCCTCAGCTGGATGGGGAGGCTGCTTTAACTCTGTCTCAGCTGGATGGGGAGGCTGCTTGTAGCTGCTCTGCCCAGCAACAGGTGATGTCATCCTGAGAGGAACTAAGACAGGTAGCTGCTCTGACCAGCAACAGGTGATGTCATCCT